>NC_055671.1:24161145-24474566 GCF_017976325.1 Chelmon rostratus | reverse complement strand
CAACCCCTCACCGTTCTTCAGGAACTGCTTGTATAACATGTGCGTGAAGGAAGGGAATCGCTCAGCCCTGTGTTCCTCACTGCAGGCGTATGCCACCGCCTGTCAGGATGCACAAGTGGGCCTCGCCTCCTGGAGGAGTGCCACCAACTGCCGTGAGTAGATTTATCTTTACTTTATGGGAACAGCTTCATATTTTGGTTGTTTGGCATCAAACTGAGAATAAGATGAATGAGTCACCAGAGTCCAGAGCAGAGAACAGCTAACAGACTATCTACCCTCAAACAAACAACTCCACATCTGTCCACATCTGAAACGCTTTTTCTATTAATTGACATATAAACAAGTCAAATCTAATTACAGCATGTAACAAGACTTGTTTAAATTTGGTGCGAGACACATTTTAATATAAGAAAACTTGGTTTCATCTGACACAGCTGATCATGCTAGCGCTAAGTGCTATTTGAACAAAAATAAGATGTAAATAAGCTCTAAACAACATACTGAGTATAATGATGGACACTGGAGTGGTGGATCATCCAGGTTTGAGAACATGGAGTTTTTTTTACACTTTTTTTTTGCCATAAACTTGATCACCAGTGAAATCCTAGTAACCGTAGGGAGCCCAAGCTGTCCTTATCTGATCCGACAGTGACTGAGTATTTAAAACATTTTCTTTTCATCTGGATTTGGTCTCTCTTGCTGCCTCTGACCTCGTTCTTCTGTCTCAGCTCTTCCCTGTCCAGAGAACAGTCATTTTGATGAATGCACCAGCGCCTGCCCTCTGACCTGCACCAACCTGTATGAACCCGAAGAGCCATGCCCCCTGCCGTGCCAGGAGGGGTGTCAGTGCGAGGAAGGCTTCGTGCTGCGCGATGGCCTGTGTGTGGCACGCAGCGACTGTGGCTGCATGAGCCACGGCCGCCAGCTGGCCACTAATCAGACTTTCTGGATGGACTGGGAGTGCCAGGAGCGCTGTTACTGCAATGGCTCTGACAACAGTGTATACTGTCAGCTCGCGCCCTGTCACCTTGAGGAGTACTGCCAGGAGAACGACGGCCTGTATTTCTGCCAGCCGCGCACTGAGGCCCTGTGTGTGGCGGCCGGTTACGGACATTTTCTGCCGTTTGGGGGCGTGCCATTTGAGCTGCAGAGCTCTTGTACTCTCAGGATGGCCACCACCAACTGTGGGAGAGACAGCAGGGACCCCGCGACCATCAGCAGAACCTTTCCCCAGTTTAAATTGGCAGCTCGTAATGAGGAAAGGGACACAGGCCAGGCAATCTGGGTGAGGGGGTTTGTACTGGAGGTCTACAACTATGAGATTGAGGTGTCTCGAAGCTATAAAAACACTGTCACGGTGAGTGCATGAAAAAGATAAACAGAAAATGAATCAGGGGCTGTGATTGTGCTCGGGCTGTGGCTGTGAACGCCTGAAATAAGGCTCATTATATGAATATTACACAATTATCTTATCACCAGTTTTATGCGTGACCCGTGAAGGTCGTAGTTGTTGTATTTGTGAGGATGTTATTTCTAATCGAGCCGATAGAATAACCAGGCAGACGGTGAATTCCTTTTGATTGGCTTAAGGTGGATCTAATTTCAATGGGCATCTTTTATCAGGCTGGATTTGGCTCAGACAAAACCCCGACCCTGAGCGACATTTGGACTGGGTTCACAAACCGACCAAAAGATCTGAGGAGGAACAGAACGACACACATAACCCAACAGACCGACACACACACACACACACACACACACACACACACACACACACACACACACACACACACACACAGTTAATTTCATTCTCTCTGTTTATATGAGAAACACATAGAAGCTCTTTCACTGAGTCTTAATGTTTCCATTCATCACCTGGGTTTCCCCACATACTTTGAAAACATGCAGGTCAGTTGGATTAGAAACTATGACTTGGTGTTAAAAGTGCTTCTGTTGGAACGTGTGTGTGTGTGTGTGTGTGTGAGTGTGTCAGCTGGTAGTGATCCTATAAAAGAGTTAAACCTGTTCAAAGTAGATCCAGTTTAATTGAATCTCTCCTCACCCAGGTGAATAAGGAGCGTCTGTACCTTCCTCTGAAGCTGGGTCCAGGGAAGGTCAACATCTTCACGTTGGGCATGCAGCTCATTCTGGAGACAGATTTTGGCCTGAAGGTGGCCTTCGACTGGAACACTCTTCTCTTGTTGACTTTGCCCCGTGACCTCTACAACGCCTCCTGCGGCCTCTGCCAGGGCATGCCCTTATCCCCGCCCACCCTCACCACGACCGACTGGGGCATGGCCTGGGCGGAGAGGGACACCTTCTGCCAGGTGGGCTGTGGAGACTCCTGCCCTCGCTGCGGCCTGGGAGAGAAAAGCGTGCCGAATGACGCCCCTCTCATGGTGGCTGACGGCAACACAAACATTGGCACGGACGACGGAGCGAGTGAAGTCAACACAGGCATACGTTTCCACATTGGAGATGGACTGTATGTGTTCGTGGAGCCTGAAGCCGTGAGGCTGTGTGGGCTGATTGTGGACCGAGGAGGCGTGTTTGCACGTTGTCACAGTAAGGTGGCGCCAGCGTTCTTTTACCAAAGCTGCCTGCAGGACACCTGTTTGGACCAGGGAGCCCAGGATACAATCTGTAACTGGCTGCAGATATATGCCAGCACCTGTCAGACCCAAGGAGTGCCAGTTACCGGCTGGAGGAGTGACACGCCGTGTGGTGAGTGCGAGTGTGTGTGTGCACTGATGCAAAGGTCTGCCCTCGTGCTAGAAAACTTCTTCTTACCTGTAGTGGTTTCTGCTCATGCATATAGTTTTAGATTTACTTGTCTGGGTTTTGAGACATCTGAGATTTCTGCCTCCACCACAATACAATGGAGATAAATGGAATTTAATTTGTGGTGCTCACAGTGTTGAAAAAATACTTCTATAATCACGAGCAACATACCCACTGTTAAAAATCCACAGAGCACAATATCAACAGTGGGATATCAACAGGGACTATTTTTTGTTGGAAAGTAGCTGTTGTTTTTCTCTTGAAAAAGAGAGCCCCAAACTGTTGTTTTTACATTTCTTTGTCTGAATAAACAAATTAGATAGTATATGTTAATTAGTGAGCTTTACACGTGTCGGTTGGGGTATTCTTGAGTTCTTGATGCCGGCTTGGTGTTCCCCTGCTTTCAGTCTTTATGCTAAGCTAGGCTAACCACACCCTGTCTCTAGCTCCCTACTTTATAGGCAAGTTTTCGATTGATATTGATCTTTTTTATCTCTATATCTAAGAAAGGGAATAAGTTTCTCAAAATATTGCACTGGTCCTTTAAACAGCTTCCACATTAGCTCTAAAAGTGGACACATGAGTCGGTACAATCTTTTGCTAACATCTTTGCCAACCTGCCCGCTCCCAGTCCAGAGCTGTCCACCTAACAGCCATTACTCCAGCTGCACGTCGGTCTGCCCGCCCCAGTGCGCCCCAGCCCGCGGCCAGAGGGACTGCAGCCAGGACTGCGTGGAAGGCTGCCAGTGTGACCAGGGCTACGTGCTCAACGGCAAGAGCTGCATCCTGCCTCAGAACTGTGGCTGCTACACGGATGGCAAGTACTATGAGGTCAGTCTCACATCCAGCGCGACCTGGAATAAACTCAGTAACCTGCAGCCAAAACTGGCCCTCAATGGCCGGTCAATGTACGTATGACATTTTTTGAATTTGAATTTTTAAACAGAAAAATACTCTTAAAGCCAAGATGATCTCATTTAATTGCTTGTTTTCCCGGCCAAATTCTCCAAAACCTAAAAACTATGCATTTACTATTTATTTACTGTTGTTTATTACTGAATTAGAAAAGCAGTGATTCCACACAAGGAGTTTTTGATGCAGTGTTTTTGTGTAGAAAAGTCACTATAATGATTTATCCATTGTCAAATTAGTTAAAATGCTTTTTTGTCAATCATCCAATCAATCAATCGACTAACTGTTTCAGACGTGATTTTAACAGAAACCTCTCTGTTTCAGCCCAAGCAGCTGTTTTGGAACAGCGACTGTACGAAACGCTGCCAGTGCATCGGGCGGAACCTGATCCAGTGCGACCCGCGACGCTGTAAGGCGGAGGAAGAGTGCACCCTGCGGCACGGCGTGCGGGGTTGCTTTGCACGGCGCTCGCAGCACTGCGTGGCCTCTGGCGGCGGGGTTTTCAGGACCTTCGATGGGGCATCGCTGCGGCTCCCGGCCTCCTGCTCCTTCGTCTTGTCCACAAACTGCCACAAGCTGCCCGACCTCTCCTTCCAGCTCATCGCTAACTTTGACAAATGGAGCACACCCAACCTCACGACCATCTCTCATGTCTACCTTTACCTCAACGAGGAGAACATACTCATATCTGGCAGCACCGTCAAGGTGAGGGAAGCGCTGGACCACCAGTTTATCCTGTTGGTCATTACCGACTGACCTGGTTATAACTCTGCACTTACAAACAACAAGCTTTGACCCACTTTAACAACATTATCACCCGGTAAAGGTTTAGCTTGAATTATACGCTCACACCTGAAACACCATCTTATTCTCCTGTACAGTTTCACTCACTCTCATTTAAGTTCTTGCATTTCGGACATATTTTCTGTAAAATCTAACTTAATGTAATGTGAAAAGTGTTGCTCATAGTGAAGAACCCACAAAGAATTATCCCTCCACTCTGTAGAGCCCTTTCCTGTCTTCAGCTCATGGTTTTGGTTTTACGGCCCACAGCTTCACTGTGTAGTTTCTCTGGCTGCTCTCTTTGTTATCAGCTGCAGCAGGCAGCACTTTTTAGAAAAACTTGCTGTTCCCTACCTGCCCAGCAGCAAACAGCAGATGAATGCAGCTTTAAGGCCACCACAGGTGACAGTTATGGGACAATGGTAAATGCTAAAACGTCGTTTAAAAGTGACACAAGTAAAGAAAAGTCACAAGTGAAGCAAAGTAACTCAGAAGTGTCAGTAACACCACAATATCTAAAGCTAAAGTTTGCTAACATTAGCCACCATAACCCAGACCGAACACGCTGTACCGTAAAACCTCTTCACATCCCTCTGGTACACTGTAGAATGGAGGACAGGATGTTTTATCGCTTATAAATTCAACATTTCTTTTGTTAAAGGAAGTCTGTGTTCTTGCTCCGTCGTCTCACTTTAATAGAACGATTATCTCGATTGCGAGATTTCTTTGCTTATATCATCAGCTTCCTTTCCTCCGGCTACGTGCCGTCTGTCATCAAACACGCCTTCATCAAACCTCTCCTCAAGAAACCAAACAAACAGCCAATTCAGATCTCCCTTTTCTTGCCAGGACTCTTGAAAGAGTTCTAACAGTCCAATTTACCAATTACCACTAACAGCCTGGTGGAGCTCCTCCAGGTCATATCATTCCATTCAAAGTGGAGGTGGTTAATGGATTGCTGGTTGCCTGTAACTCCGGCTCTCGATGAGTCCTGCTTGATCTGAGATCCATTTCTCTTAACTGCCTTAAGAACTATGCTGGTTTCACTGGGACCAGAGTAATTACTGTCTCCTTTCTCCCCAGTCTTATCTATTGTGAATATGGAATCATTTTATGCAGATGATACCCAAATCTACATTCCTGCTCTAGGTGATGGAGCTACATGTTGAAGCTCAAACACCACCTCTCTCAGTGTAACTAAATGTCTTTCTACTGCCTTTTACTTTGTTACAGTAATAATAATACAGTAAAAAGCTCACAAAAACCAAGGTTAGGTTTAATCTTTGATTTGACTTCATGTCTCTACGGTAGCCCTGAATAGACAGACTAAACACTAGTTTTAAAGAGAGCCTTTTGGATTTTTTTTGTTTTTAGCAGCCACAGCAGGGAAGACTGAGGCAAGTGGTATTTAGTTGGTTGCAATCTACAATCTCACCACTAGATGCCACTAAATCCTACACACTGGTCGTCCCTTTAATGGAGTGCTTCCACATTTCCAAGGTTTCCCTGTTTACAGCAGCGCCACATCATAACCCCTATTTATGCATTTATGCACTCAGACCTAATAACTTGTTGCAGAAGTCTGTCATCACATCTGCATCACTTCTGAGGCAACAGTGGCTTTTCATACGCTGATTCTGTGATTGGTACCCCTCCCCAGATAGGTCAGTCTGGATCTCTGTTATTAAGGTTTTCTGACAGCAATATAATATAATAAGAGATCTAATAAGGACTTAGACCAGTCTTGAGTCAGTTCAAGTAACACCACCTTCATCAAATCTGCAGCTCATGTCAAAGGGATGGGTTATTACTTCAGTTCTATTAAACAACATGCTTAATAATGATTAAATAGTCACGTAATCAGGGCACTATGTCATGGCCATGTAGTTTATTATTCATATTTACTGGTGTTTTGTTATGTTGCTTGATGTCCTAAGTCAGTTGTTGGGGATTCATATTGACAATAAAATGTTAAAGTTTAATATTTGATAGCATCACATTGTGTTAATGATGATCACCTGCAGTCAAAAGAGGACTCAAAGTGGTCAAACCTCAGGTGACAGCAGAGAAATGAACATGTTATGCTGGTCAATGAAGCGACTGTGTGTTCTCTCTTAAATATGTAAAGATTTCCATCACTTGTGTCTCCACAGGTCAATGGGACGCCAGTATCAGTACCTTTTCTAACTGGGCTGATGACTCGTCTGTCCACATCCGAAGGTTTCATCGTCATCGACACACCCCAGGACATCCAGATCCGATACAACCACTTTAACACCCTCAGCATCACAATGGGCCAGCGGCTTCAGAACAAAGTGTGCGGCCTCTGTGGGAATTTCAACGGAGACCCCAGCGACGACTACATCACCTCCAGGGGAAAGCCGGCTGTCAGCGCCCTGGAGCTGGCCCAGAGCTGGAAGACCAACGGTATGCAGAACAGGTGGGTGAGGCTGACAGACACGACCTTGTGCTCTTTTTACTGTACAAGTAGAGGATTTTATCGACCAGCTTTACAGTTCGAGCAGCTACAGGGCCGGATGTTTCCTGCACGATGTGATGGAGACCCAAGCAGAGCTAAAAGAAGAGTGAATATTGGGCTGACGGGCTGGCACCTTTACAAGCAGGATTTGCTTATAATGTAGGACCTTGTCTCAAACACAGCAGCACTGGGGACTTGGGATCCGGCGTGAGCCAGGCTTAGTGTGGTTGGGTTGTTATGTAGCTTTGCCCATCAGGATGGAGACTGGGGGGCATAAGCAGTTGGCTGCTCCTCATTCCTCTGTATATAGAGTTTTCAGGTTTCTGTACAGGGAAAGTTTGTGGGCTGGTTTTACAGATACTCCAGTTATGCTTGTGCTAGCTCTTTCTAGTTTTAGTTCTGGTTTCTAGTTCTAGCTAGTTGTTTGCAAGTATTTTCATTCTTTCTGCTTTCTGGGTGTCTTTGAGTCGTTTGAGTCCATCCTTACTGTAGGTGCATAGCAGCATGTGTCATGGTTTTGAGTCTTAATTTTGTTATTTCCTGTTTTATGTTGAAAGTTGACCTCGTGTATCATCTTTTGGTTTACTTCCTGTGTTTTCCTGCCCTTGTGAATGTCTGATTTGTGTCACCTGTCCCTCGTTAGTCTTCCCTCCCAGTGCATTTATCTGCAGACAGAAAGCAAATTCAATAATGATGAATAATAAAATAAAGCAAGAACTTTGACAGTTGGGTGCTGGTCTTTCTCTTCTAGTTGTGATGAAACCCAGTACGTGGCTCTGGCTCAGTCCTGCGACAACACGGCGGTGGCGGCGCTGCAAGGTGAAGATGCCTGTCTGAAGCTCACCCAGCTGAAGGGCTTCTTCCAGCCGTGCCACGGTCTGCTGGACCCCCGGCCCTTCTACCAGTCCTGCTACCTGGACGGCTGCTATAATCACCGCAAGGCTCAGGTCTGTGGCTCGCTGGCAGCCTACGCGGAGGCCTGCCGCTCCCTGGGCACCCTCACCACCAAGTGGATCACCCAAGAAAACTGCTGTAAGGGCACCGTGAGGCACCAGCGTCCCTCTGCATGTGTCTGTGCTGTCATTTTGATGCCCAAAACGAAGAGTTTTTGGTTGTAGCATCATGAATCAATGAAGTCATCAATAAGGTCCAGGTTAGAGAACTGTACAAGTAGCATGCTAAAATAAGGCAAAAAGAGAGAAATGCTATCAATATGTTTATATTAACAAAGACTACTTGTGTATAAGAGGTGCTACTAAAAACTTGTTGAGCGTAGCAGAGCATTTAGCTGCTAAAGAGCTAAAGAGTTGGGAATTTGTGGAGACCAAAATAGAGCTAACATGAGTGAACATCAAACTCATATTTGTCAGGTGGCTGCAAAGACGAATGCTAATGCTGCTGCTAACATTGTGCGTGACAGCTGACATTGTGTGTGGACCTGTCTTTAGCAGAATGGATCTACGACCCCTGTGCAGGAGAGATCTGCACAAACTTCACCTGTGAGCTGGAGAACGGAGGCGACCTGTGTGGATGTCCGGAGTTACCCACCAGCACCGGAGGTGAGCGTTTCAGACGGTGACTTCATCCAGCCTCAGGTTTAATGCTGCCCAGTGTGCTGTCGTCATGCTATGATATGAACACACTGCTGAGACTATAGACCCCATTCTGAAATACCTGGACTTTACAATTTAAGATACCAGAAAATGTAAACAGTGGTGCAATATAACCGAGCACATTTACTCAAGTGATGTATTTAAGTACAAATTCAAGGCATTTGCACTTTACTTGAGTATTTCCACCACGTATCTCCAGATGTGTTGAATGTTTGTGATAAACTGAAGGATGGAGTTTTCCTTCATGGAAACATAAAGGAAAACACGTTACTGTACAGGTTTATAATAATAATAATGACATTGGGGTCCAGTCCTTGATGTGTGTGTGTGTCTGGCAGCAGATGATGACATTATCCAGGCGGAGGTGACCTGTAAACACGCTCAGATGGAGGTCTCCATCTCCAAGTGTAAACTCTTCCAGCTGGGCTTTGAACGGGAGGACGTCCGGATCAACGACGAGCACTGCGCCGGCATCGAGGGGGAGGACTTCATCTCCTTCCACATCAACAACACGAAGGGACACTGCGGCTCCATCGTCCAGGTCAGTCCACTTCCATTTCTGAGTGTCGCTTCCTTTAAACTGCCTCTTTCTTCCGCTCAAAGGTCAGTCCTGCATGTTTGGAGGACCATTTCATATATTAGTTTGCATCAGCAGATTGTTGCTGCATTCATTTTGAGACAGTTACAGTCTTTTGTGTCTCCATGCTGGATTTTACAGCGTGTTACACTTAAATTTGACATAAAAGCTGCTTCTGTGCTGTGAATCTACCTCCAGTCTAAGCTGAACAACATACTGTACGTCCATGAAACCTGAGCTGGACGCTTGAGGAAGAGTTTCCAACATTCAGAGAAATTAGCTTATTTTCTTTCTCTCTGAGTGAATAGAGAAGATCGTTATCAGTCTCATGCCTGATGGCCCACAGCAACGTCCAATCCGACCGACGTCTCACACTGGCAACGATCCAGACGAATCCTCACAGTCCGAGAGGAAGCGGCGATGCTCTGCTCACAGCGGCAGCTGGTTTAGCTCCACAGCGTGAAGACTATTAGCACACTCACTCTGCGAGCGAATGCTAGTTACTCCGATGCAGCTACGAATCCGACTCGTTCACAACAGTACAGAAACTCCGAGTGGAAGTGTCTCTAGTTGTTCACAGTCACGTTCAGTTATCCAGTCCCAGAATATTAGACCAACAATCTTCTAGACACTGAAACTACTACTTCTCGATTACATGTTACTCGCCAGGTGACTCGTCGTCCGACATCTCGGTCTTTTTTCCTCTTCTTTATTTTTCTTAAAACTCCGCATTCGCACAATCTCACTCTCTCTTCCTGTCTGACCCATCAATCACACCTTTTGACCCATTACAGACCAGGATTACACCTCCTTCCAATTAGTACTTCCTCTTTCCCCAAGAATTCCTTCAAAATAAAATGAAATATTTCACAATACACCTCAATGTCTTTTTAAACATTTTAAACTTATTTATTACATTTTAACTTTTTTAATCTAACTATTTAAACCACTTAGTTAAATCTAATTAAACTATTTTAACCTTCATGAAATATTGTTTTAACATTTTTAATAAAGGCTTTAAACAAAACATACATATCTATTCTCTATTTATTATTTATTGTTAATATTATGGGTGAGGATTCCAACAGGGTTACATTAGCTTATTTTCTTTCTCTCTGAGTGAATAGAGAAGATCATTATCAGTCTCATGCCTGTGTGTAAGCACAGAGCTGGAGTTGGATGCTGATTAGCCTAGCTTAGCATAAAGACTGTAAACAAAGGGAAAGTGCTAGCCTGGCTCTGTCTAAAAGGAAAAATAATGCCTGCGTTGACAAGTCGACAGATTCTGTTCCTTTTCTTTGGAGAGCAGGAGGTCCGGCCGCACGCTGCATCATTGACATGACGCGGCGAGTTTTGTTTCGTACAGAAAATCAGATCTAGGAGTCAAACTGGGAAGAGCTGATAAAATGTGAATCGAGGCTCAGTTACCGCTTAGTTACTTGACTATTTCTCACCTGAAATGTTTTCAGAAACATATTTCAGTGAATGTTTTGCTGTAATATGAGAGAGTTTGTGACCCTGCTGCCATGTTGGAAAATGGACGAGCTAAAATTAAACACCACCCAACTGGCACCACGTCAGCCTCCAGCCGTCAGTGGACGGTGCGTTCAGATGCGTCTTCTGTACCTTTACGCTGTATGTTTGTATGACACAAAACCAAAAACTACATTTCTTGATAGCGATCTTCTGATCTGACTCTCCACAGAAAGCAAGATGTTTAACTTTAAGACAGAAAACACGTTTGTCCTCAAAATGTTGGACTGTTCCTTTAACTGTGAGATACCCAGATCTGATCAGGCAGCCGGGCTGCTTTCAAACATCTCTGTTTCCTGATGAATCTTTAAATACAGTCGAACGGCACGCACATCATGTACAAGAACACCGTGTGGATAGAGAGTGTGAACAACACCGGGAACGTCATCACCAGAGATAAGACCATCAACGTGGAGTTTTCCTGCGCCTACGAGCTGGACCTGAAGATCTCGCTGGAGACCGTCCTCAGGCCCATGCTCAGGTCAGATGTTAGCTGTAGAACAATATGTCCGCTTCAGATTAAACTAAATGCTGCGGCTACATTCCTCCCCTCTTTCCTCCCTCCTCCAGTGTGATAAACCTCACCTTACCGACCCAGGAGGGAAACTTCATCACCAAGATGGCTCTGTATAAGAACTCCTCGTACCGCCACCCGTACAGGGAGGGGGAGGTGGTGCTCAGCACGCGAGACATCCTCTTCGTGGGCGTGTTTGTGGAGGGGGCGGATGAAAACCAGCTCATCCTCATAGTGAACATGTGCTGGGCCACGCCGTCCCGCTACAGCAGCGACCGCCTCCGCTACATCATCATAGAGAGAGGGTAGGCTGGGGGGGGCCTCACACACACCTCCACCTCCACCTCCAACCGCTGCAGCTCACCAGGATTCCTTAAAAATATTTCTTTAGACTATAAAATATCAGAAAAAGGCCCAAACTGTTTCAAGATGGCGTCTTTAAATTTCTTGTTTCGTCCAAAAAAAAAAACAGTCCGAAAGCCAAAGAAACCAGAAACCAGAACCAGTGAATGTGTAGAACTTTTGCTTATAAATAACTTCAACAATGAATTGATTATCAGATCTGTTCTGCTGAGACTTTAATTCAACATCTGCTCCCTCCAGGTGTCCCAACATTAAGGACAACACCATCGGCATGGCAGAGAACGGCGTGTCGCTCACCTGCCGCTTCCACGTCACGGTCTTCAAGTTCATCGGCGATTACGACGAGGTCCACCTCCACTGTGACGTTTCCCTGTGCGACTCCGAGACGAACGCCTGCAAAGTGGTGAGAAAAATCTTCAGCTTCAGCTTTAATGAGCCCGAGTGAAGCCGAGCCCGCTGTGTTAATGCGTGTGTGCTGTGCATCCAGAACTGTCCACACAAGAGGAGAATGTACTCAGAGGACAGTGACCATAAAGAGCACATACTGAGTGTCGGACCCATAAGAAGGAGAGGTGAGTACGACCTGGGTCCAGGTTTAACGAGCTCACCTTCTGTTCGTCTCTGATTCCTGATTAGAAACGAGTAAAAACACATTTTCCACCCGGTCGCTTCGTCACAGAAAGTCCTCAGTTGACTGGAAAAAGAAATTCTGAAACCTTCTCTCCTTAGAATCAGACTGGTGTGAGGAGAACAATGGAGGCTGCGAGCAGATCTGCACCAGTAAGACGACTGGACCGGTCTGCAGCTGCGTGACTGGGATGCTGCAACGAGATGGAAAAAGCTGCCGGAGTAAGACCCACAAACACACACAGTGCTCACACAGGTGCACACACAGGTGCACACACAGGTGCTCACACAGGTGCACACACAGGTGCTCACACAGGTGCACATACAGGTGCACATACAGGTGCGCAGACGAGCCATTTAAGCTTTAATTTGTCTCCAAATGTTTGCTTCAGTCGAGCAGGTTTTTAATAAGAAATGCATCATACCTGGTTACAGTGGCCACAGCCCTAAAAACTGTGACTATCAGACTAACATTCATCTATGAGGTCAGAAACTCCTCATGAGGAATAATGTTGCTCTGTAACTGCTGGATGTGTAAACAAGCAGCTGATCGCAAAGGACCACCTGATCAGAGAAATGAGATTTTCAGTGTCAGATGCTTAATTTCCTGCATTCTGCGTGTTTCTACAGTAGCCCAGAGTGGACAAACACTGGCTCGAGGGGTGTTCAGTTTGTTGCAATCTGCAACCCCACCACTAGATGTCACTAAACCCTGCACATTGCTCCTCTGATGCTTCGTTCTTCATTCACATACTGTTTCATTTGTGCTGCTCTGCGGCTTATGTGATCATCACATTTCCTTGACAATGAGGCCTGCTTGTCTCAGCCTCTCTAACTTCCTGGATGCTGCACAGGACCAGACTGTAGCTGCAGTTTGCTGATTAATATGTAACACCTGAAAATTTGATGTTTAACAGAGGCAATAAGAACCCTCTACCTGTGACACTGCACACTGCCTGGACAGCTATCTTAACACTTTGATAGAGAAATGATAAAGACATTAGCCTAAAAGTCTTTATGGTTTTTTTCATTCACCTCAGCGTTTGTCATTGTGTACACTGTGCTGGCTCTTTATGCTGTTGAGCTTTGGTTTGTGTGCATTAGAGAGAGTTAATTTACACACAGTAAAACTCTTAAATCAGATGAGAATGAGCAATCGATGCTGACAGAGTTCAGAATAAAACCCTGAGGTCCGTGTTCTGCACAGGGAACAGCAGGACCACATTACTCACTGCTGGTTTATACCGAGCGAGTGGGAAGATGCTAAGTAGCGGTGGCAGTAATCCTCTTCGCACATGTCATCGTGATCCAGATGTGCACACGTTTCGAAAATAAATAAACCCGAAGCTCAACACAATGAAGAAAGCTGAGTGGAATCATCACTATTCATATCAAAACTACACAAATGAACACATGAATGAAGGAAGTGCACAACATATTCACAAAAATACGTCCAAAATGCAATACAGAAATATGAAAATAAAAAGTTTTCAATATTAACATATATAGTATTTTTCATCACTTACTGCCTTATCTACACTTGAATTTTATATTTATATATATTCATATATATAGTTATTTTGACATTTGTATTTCTGAGTATTAATGCAGTACTGTTTGCAGTTACAATTTGTATTGAAATAATTTGCATATCCATATTATCAAACAAAAAATAGCAGCAACACAATTAATAATTAATATAAAGAATAAACAAAAGAATACATGCTCAGAAATAAGTATATGTGTCAGTGATGATGTAACACAAGACAAAGGCCCTGAGAGCTTCCTGTATGATCACTGTTTTCTTCTTTTCCAGCTGTGAGCTCGAGCTGTAAACCGGCACCTCTGCTTTCTCTGCTGAGCGTCAGCGCTGTCATCTTCATCTTCCTGGCTCGTCCTCATCCTCTCCTCTCCTAACAGGCCGTGAGCGACGGAAGGCAACACATGAAAAACATGAAACACAGAAAAGACTTGAAGATGCACAAAGTATCAGCGTTTATTAGCCAGTAGATCAGCCGTCACGAGTGCTAGACAGAATCCAGAGCGAGTCCACATATCCTGCTGCAACCGAAGGGAACTGAACCAGAAACGTCCGTCAGCCTTTTAGACGCGTGGACCGCCGATCCTGCAGGCTCGCCACTCCACCTCCTGTCCACTCCACTTCCACCCCCTCCATTATTATCAGGACACCTCGTCGCGTGTTATCACTCACTCAAAGCCACCGTGTGCAGATTTTTTATGCGATTATAACATTGCTCAAATTATTATGATGGTTTTTGTTTCATCGGTTGGTCATATTGTCTTATTTGGCACGACCACCAGATGGCGCCAAACTCAGAAAAGCTGTAATCGTACACACTTTAAGGATTTAAGGTTTATTTGATGTCTGTGACACCCTGACACGCCTGTCAGCACTTTAGATTGTACATAAACCATATTCACATGGCGGCCATTTTCCACTGATGTCACGCTCAGGTGGGAAGTCCGAATGTCGTACTGACGTCTTCCAGGTTAAGTTGTGAAAACCTAACGTTGAACACATTTATTTGGCTAACGAGTTATCAAATCTTTTGTTTCACTTTGAAATGTGGCCCGTTGTCTCTCTGGACTAACTGTTTGGTTTCTTTTCAGTCGCTGATCGAGAAGCGCTGGAATTAAAACGTTTTCACCCTGCAGTACGATGTCATCCTTTTGATAGCAGCATTTGAGGTTCCCACCCTGCGCGTCTGTGGGGCGTCGTGAAAGCTAGCGCCGTTTCGTTCCATCCTCCAGGCGGCTGCAAACCCCACCGTGTGCGTTTCAGCAGCAGAGCGTTTTTCCTGCCTGATTTTGCTAACTTAGATTTTGCTGTTTTGGTGATCTTTTCTCGATAGTTGTGCTTCCACCGTGGGTCAGCGGGCTTCGTAGTTTAATGGTTCTTTTATTTTGTCTGTTATAATTGCGTTTATTGTTGACTTCCTGTCTCCTCGACCTGCTCGGTGCTGATTGACGCATCGTCCATCAAACAGACGCACTATGTGTTTGTCTGCGTGTGTTTGTGGAACATTTCGTTACGCCCCCCGTGGAATTTAAGGGTCACAGCAAAATGTCCGTCATGTGAACGTGGTCTGTTGGAACTGAACATTCCCACTTAATGTAAATCTCTACTGAATAGCTGAGTAATGAAGATAACTGCGAGGAGTCAGAGTGACTCTGTCTGGACACTGACGTGGTCACAGGCCTTTGCATTTACACCTGGTATTGATAAGTGATCCGGTTATCTCGATTCTTCCCACGCGGTATCAGAACTCAATAAATAACGTATGCAGAGCTGGCGGGCTCGTCAACAAGCATCCATGAGTGTCTAGAGGAGTGGACTTCACTCCAGAGGGGGGGCATCTTCTTCCTTGTCCAGATAAGATACTCAGCTACAGATCACATGCTAATCGCAGGTGGGTTGGTGGGCTCTGAGGGTCTGGAGCTGTCTGTCGGACAGCTGATCTACTGGCTAACTTTAAGCAGAGCAGAGCTGATCTTCTTACTTCCTATTTGACCTCCAGAGCAACGACTGTAACCACAGGGTTCATCATTCTGACCCAACAAAATCTACATCAGCGAAGAGCCGACGGATCATGCGGGGAGAAATCTGGGAGATATATTTCATAATGGAAGCAGTGGAGAGTATATTCTGAACAAAGTTTATGAATGAAGTGTGAGGAAAGCACCTTGTGAAATTAATACTTGGATATTTTTAAGTCAGATTTTGGCGTCGTAGGCTCGTGCCCAGGATGTGTTTCGGCTTCAAGATGCTGTATGCAGTCAGTTGTGCCATTAAAATATTCATTTCTATCATTTCTGTCTTAATCAGCTGTAGTGTTATAACACTCCTGCCATAAATATTGACTGATTATTGATTCTGAGCAGTTGTCGACCTGTGATGTCAGACGCTAACGCTGCTAATAGAGTTCTTCAAGGATGGTCCCTGTCAATGTTTTCTATTTGGCACCTTCTGCGTCATCAGCGTCAGTATGTCACCACACATGTTATGTAACCCTTCAGTGTTCTTGACTGAAGCCAACTGAAAGTCTCAGTTTTGGGTTAGTTCTGCAGCGAGTAGCAGTTTTTCATAGGTAGACTTGTTTTGCTACCTTCTATGTACAAATGTACAGTCCTTGTCAGTTTGGTGGTTTATGTCATGACATTTTTTTTAAACAATCAGTTTCTTTTTTGATGTTTAAGAACACGAGCAAAATATGTTTTATTCTTTGAGAGCAGCACCGCCACGACCTTTAATAAATGAAGACGTTCTCAAAGTCAGCGTGGGTCAAGTTTCTTTGATGCAAAGCAGGCGGGTCCATTCAGGGCCGCAAGACCGCGTTAGTCCAGCAGTTCCACCAGCCGAGGCCGTACGGGCTTTACCGTTTCTTTATATCACCTTGAAAACTTAACATTAAAGTCTGCATGTTCAGTTAGACACCAACAGTATGAGCTGCATTTAAACCAAACATCCTTAAACACATGCACAGTAAGTCCTGAGTGTTTCAGTAGCTGACAGGAAGTAGTCAATGCAGCTGTCTCCTAGCAACACAGTTTCAATCAAATGATCTGCCAACGGTCCGCGCCCTGCGATTGTATTCAGTTACTGCAAGGTTACAAAATTAATCCAGGTAAATTCTTTCCATGATGAAACATTCATGCAGTCAGCACTGACTGTTCTGTCATCATCCGTCAGGTATCAGGGAGATGTGAATGAAATAAAGGCTGGGCTGCTTTGACCAAACCAGCTAAACAGAAAATACATGATTACTAATAATTACTAGTATTACCGTGGTTATTATGTGCTTCCTGTGTAAGTCTTCTGCCCTCATTAAGCGCATGCACATGCACAGCTGCAGTCTGCAGAGAGATAAACACACTGCAGGAGAGGCTGCAGTCGAGACGTTTTCACTCAGAGCAAACAGAGAGAGCACTACACAAGAGTCAACCCAACAGTAGTTCAAGAGCTAGCCTTAGCGCTTAGCACTAGCCTTAGACAGCTAGCATTGTGGCTAGCTTGGTTAGCAGTATGCTAATCATAAAAAACACCAAATGCTACAAAAACAATCACAAATCAGCCACAATAAAAGGAGGTCAAAGAAAACAAGGAGCTTTGAGGAGCAGATATAAGATGTGTGTTGGTGGATGTAACAGTGTCAGCTGAGTTGTTATGGAAACGTGCCAGTACAGGGTTGCTACTAGCAACAAATGGTCAACCGAAACCATCTGATGGTAGCATAATAATTTATTTAATCTTCCCGGGCTGGAGCAGGTGTCATTGAAATTATCGGGTTAACAATAATTAACAACACCTTCAGACTTTAACCCATTTCCCAGCCTGGAAACAACCGACACAAGCCGGCCAATGAGACGAAAGAGAGGAGGGGTTTAACACAACAGAATTTATTTTCGGTTATTTCCAAACGTTCACAACAGATTTTTTTTGTCAGTCACTGCAACAACACACAATTTCAGTTTCAGGCAACAATGTTCTCACACAGGCAGTCATCAGAAATGATTTAATCAGCCGCCGTTTACAGCAGATTTCCAAAGCTCATTATGAAACTCAGCTGAAACACAAAATGCAAAGTGGCTGCAGAGGCCAAGCTGACTGAATAAACACTGAAAATAAACCTCCTCCTTCTCTGATGAGGTTTCACAGGATGAAAAGTGAGCAGCACATTTTAAAAAAGAGGGTTCAAATATCCAAATGTCTCTCGCAGCAGGTTGTAATGCAGCGTCAAGACGCCTCACATGATGGGATGTGTTTTTCACACAGTTAAAACTATTTCGGTCACATTCTGTCACACATGGTGCAGCACAGTCACAGTTATTTCTCGTTATTTACATGCTCTTCACACTCAGGTTGTGTCTTGACCTATTTTTCCTCCCTTTGTGGTGAACATTGATCAATCGTGTATCAGTGGTTACATAAGTTTGAGTGTATTTGTGTGTGCGTATCAGATTTTATTTTATTTATCAGTTGGTCATTATCATTTATTACACACACTGAACATTTGTTCCACTAAATGATTGTTGAAACGACTGTGTTATATTTTCCAACTACCATAATTTCAGTTTCAAAGCTATTAAATGAGAAAATATTAAAGATGCAGAAAATTGGAATAACGGTCTGCTGGAACAAAAGCGTGGCACCAAAAGATTAGCATTAAAGTTATATTAAACACACACAGAGCCAAAAGGAGTAAAAAACACAAACAACAGCTATTAAAATGTATATTAGCACTAGCCTCAGACAGCTAGTGTCGTGGCTAGCTTGGTTAGCAGTATGCTAATCATGAAAACACTAAATTCTACTAAATCACAAATCAAACACAAAGCAGAAGAAAACAAAGACCTTTGAGAAGCAGATAAAAGAGTTTTCCAAGTTTGATACATCCGAAGATCATCAGCAGTTAAGTTTAAATTTATTTACTTACCTACATCTGCAACATCTGGCTCTGTTGTTAATGCAAAAAGGAGCAGAAACTGTCTGTACCCACCAAAACATATCCTCCAGATGATGAATTATCTTACCTGTAGGCCAGTTAGCATTAAATACTAAAACACACAGAATACCTACCAAGACACACTTTCATGATAACACTGCAACAATTAGTCATTAGAGTACATAGAAATGATGACGTTAATGAGCTGTTTGTCATGTTGCTGGTATTTGTGCATGATTCACTGCTCTTTGTAGAGGCAGTGACTCACTGTGAAGTTTATAGAAAGGGATTAGCTCAAACATGAATACAGCTCAAGGTATTCCCTCACTGACATGCTGCATGCAGGCTGTGAGGCACACCTGAGGGTGGAGGAGCGAAGTGGAAGTGTATGTTTGACTGAGGGGATTATGTGTGTTAGGTGGAGGGTGAGTTCTTTCATAATGATTTGACAACAGCAGCAACCTGAAAACTGTCTGTGAGCTCATTTTTATGGCATGAACGTTCTCTTGTTACATAACACAGCTTTCAGAGGTGATTATTAACAATAGTTCTTATCACCGTGTGCTGTACAGGGCTCTTATCTTAATCACATCAAGATTATCCCTCCTAATTCAGCAAGTCAATAAATTTAGGTAAACGTCTTATTGTTGAGGTAAAAGTTTTATTGATATTAGTTGTTAATGATTCATTGAGGTTTGTCTTCAGAACAGCGTCTAAACAAAAGGTCATGGGGCCATTTCAAGCCCGTCATTATCACCAGAGACTGACAGTCTGCACTGCTGTCTGCAGCAGCATCTCTTTTCAACGTTATCACTGTAGGCCAATAGTGTTTTTTTTTTTTACTCATAATGGTTTTAATGTATTTGTGTGTTTGTGTGGGGGCTAGAGGTCAGACCAGGTCTTGTCCAAAACCAGCGACCTTGGTTTGTGTCGTGGGATTATTGGATCGGGGCTTGGAAGCGACCTCTGTTGCGCATTCTGAATTCAATAAAAGTGAAAAAGTATCTATACATTTATGTGTAAACATGTTTCCTGTTAGCATGGTTAGCACCAGCGCTATTTTAGCCTCGTACACCATTGCACAGAACGGCTTCATGCAAACAAAGAAGATAATGCTGTGCTGCGGTTTTCAGGATTCAAGGTCAAGATTCGAGATCGTCTTTATTATCACTGAGACATGAGGCATGTCAATGAAATTTGTATTGCAACCCCCATGTTAGAAACAATAAGAAATATAAGAAAGTAATAATAAAATAAAATAAAGATCCTAGAATAAAGTAAACTAATGTGCAGATAAAATTATGTGTAAATGCAATAAAGATACCAGAAATTAAAATATACTAAGGCAATAAGAAACACGTCAACACTGCAAACGAGACTCTGAACATCGTCACCCTCAAAGCAGTTTTCCAAAAGGTCTGTTTTCAGTGACCCAGAATGGTGTTTGTGTGGACGAAAGACCAAAACACAGAGAAAAAGCTATGTTTTAAAATGTGGACGAGGCATTAGAGGAAATTTCACACCACAGACCTTCATGGTCCCCAGAGGATGAAAGCTCAGGACTCTGGTGATCCACTGGCTTCCTCCAGCAGCATCATGAGGCTGACGTTTGCAGCTGTGATTGAAATAGTTCAATAACAGCTGTACTGCACACATTCATGTCCCCCTCAGGTTGAGCACAGCACTGATGACATTCAGCCTATGCTAGCATGCTAAACTGAGATGGTTATGCAGATATAATGTAACGTTACAAGCTTATGATCAGCATGTTAAAAGCAGCATTCTGTGCATGCTAGCATGCTGACATTAGCATTTAGCTAGCCAGTGATCCACAGACGCTGTATGGGATAGATAGATAGATAGATATACTTTATTTATCCCAAGCTGGGAAACTGCGGTATGAATATGCAGGATGAACTCCAGCCTGATCGTCCTAAGCCACACCGCTAATGTGAGCTTATACGGTCGAGCAGATGAAACATCAGGCTTCATCAGCAGCTGTTCGCCTCAGTGCAATCACTGTGTGCTCTTAAACGAGCTGCTCCTCATGTGATCAACCTGGAATGTGATCTCATTAAAAGTCCGCGCTGTTGAACCTGCAGTCGGACTCGGTCACGACTGGAATATGTCAAAGTTATTGGGTCGCGTTCTTCTTCAGTACATGTGGGTTTATAGGAAGGGATTCCCTCACTGGCTGCTCCTGTTGGGTTTGCCTGAGTTTAAGATATGAGGTGTTCCTGCACGGACGCACTGTGCTAACACTAGTCGCCTCCTTTGTGTAGCAGTCAGCTGTGAATGGACTGCTGCGAGTGTTATTAACCACCAGTCAGTCGCCGTAAAGCTTCACGATCTCCAGGGGATAGATCCTAATACTATCCGTGACTCCCTGACCTTTCTTATAACGCCACAATCACGCCAAAAATGTCCCTTTGTGCACAAGAAACATCAAAATGTTCTGTTCCCAAGGAAATAAACCCCTTCGATTTTAATGTATTTGCAGTTTTAGCGGCGTTACTGGCGAGACTCAAAAAACATCAGCATGCCGTTCAGTCCATCCACCAGACTGCAGGACCTTTTGTTTTGGTCCAGCGGCACATTGTGTCCCCCCTCACCAGATACATGGGTATAAACCTGACCATCAGCTCGGTGTGCTGTGGTACGTGACAGGAAAGCATTGGCTCAGTCATTTTAATGTTCTCTCTGTTATAGCTTAAATATTAATGCAGAATGTTCAAGGACGTTTACGAGGCAGCTATCAAGCTTCTTATCAGACTCAGAGTCATTTCTGTGTCAAGTCAGAGCCACAGTCCAAAGGCCAGAGTCCAGGTCAGCAAGTCTCTCTGCTGCCTCTGAGGTTGTGGAAGGTTTTCTACCTTTTCTAAAATCACCCTCATGTTCAGTGTTCACTGCACACGAGTTAAAAAAAGACGACGGTCTCAACATTTCTTTTGCTGTAACAGCACAAACTGCAGAGGCTCATTGCACCTCGTTCTTAGCACCACCTTCTTGATGAAATGTGAATATTGTTAAATGTTGGGTGGAATTATAAACGTTGCTCTCACAGAGTCCCTCAGCTAAAGTGCCCCTGATACTGATCCTCCATTATCAGCACAGGCGAGTAACCTCAGTGTTTGACACCACAGAGCTCTTTCCATTCAGTCTGTAGTTGCCTGTCTGGTTGATAATTGTTAAGTAACGATAAGATAAGTATTCACTACAGCGTGTTTTTAGTCTGAAAAGGGCAATTATACACAAGACAACTAGAGACATTTCAAACCTTCAGTGGAAGTAGCTCAAACCTAGTGAATAACAAATAGATAGATAGATAGATAGATAGATAGATAGATAGATAGATAGATAGATAGATAGATAGATAGATAGATAGATAGATAGATAGATAGATAGATAGATAGATAGATAGATAGATAGATAGATATGCCTTATTTGCCCTCCAGGTTTCATGCGAAGGCCAATGCTGCCTTCAAACCTCCTCCTATGCTCCAGATAGAAATAGAAAACCGAAGCAACAACCTGCAGCTGCAGCAGCAGTTTGTGTGGAAGAAAATGCACATTAAGCAGGAGACATCCAGCGTTCTCGTACTCTCTGCTTTTTGCTTAGCTTCTCCGGCAGCCAGCTGTCGTTGTGTTGGAAGTCTGACAGTTTTACTTGCCGATTCAGATTAAGAACACATGTAACCGATGAGTAAATCATAATAGTTATAATATAGATTGAGCTACACAGCAGTATCTGAAGTTAGCTGTAACACTGAAGTGATGAACACCTTAATCTAGAAATAATTAGAATCCAATAAATGTCATTCTGAAATGAAGCATCCTGCATTATAAGTGCTATTTATATATATATATACATATATGTCAATGCCAATATTTGTGTACTTTTAAGTAAAATGTTGACAGCATGAATCTGACTTCCTCTATCTTCTTGCTTTTTCACAGGTTCTTTAATGCATCAAAAGCAAAAGTTGTAACAGTTGTGATGTTTCCCACAGCGCCTGAAGGCAGCGTCCATATTCACAGGGTGGGAGGGGACGTTTACAGCACGCAGTAAAAATCCGACACTCGCCATCCGACTCGTTCTGTTTCGCAGAGGAGGGTTGTGAGCAGGTGTGGGACAGAGAGACCGACAGGCTGCAGGTAAAACACATCGACTGATTCTCACCTGGTCGCCGGACTGTCGACGGGATTTCACCTTTCCTACCAGCTGCATTGGATGACACCGGACAGCGATCAGCAGCGCTACCATGCCGTCTCTGCGACACTCCTACACGGTGACGGTACCGGGGGAACCGGCCGCTTTGTCCTTAGACGATCCCGACCAGCGGCGGAAGAGCCCGCCGTTGTCCCGGTCCAAGCTGGCGTCCACATTCATGGGTCTGATCATCAACCAGGCCAAGGTGAGTCCACCACCTTTACAGCTCTGCTGTCTCACCTGTCTCACAGCATCCTGCTAACTTTGTGTATTTACAGAGTATCTTTCTCTGTCTGTGGTGATACCACACTGTGAAAATACTCTGTTACAAGTAAAAGTCCTGCATTTAATATCTGAGGTCAAAGTACAACATTTTAGCATCAACATACACTTGAAAGGTAAAAGTAGGCTCGTTATGCAAAATGGCTCATTTCTAAATGATATATAATATATGACTGGATTCTAATTACTGAAGTATTCATGTGTTTAATTACTTAAACTGCTGGGTAACTAAATCTATAATACATCATCATCTATTATGTGCTTTAATATTTTGCACTAATTACTGAATCTGTGAAATAACAAGTAACTAAAGATGTCAAATAAATGTAATGGAGTAAAAAGTACAGAGTACCCAAATAAGTACTTTGTAATTGTAGTCCAGAAATTGAGCAAAAGTACTTAGTTACATTCCATCAGAGGCACTTTGTAAGCTCATATGTACTTACATGTATTAAACATTTTTTTTTATGATATTAAATTATATTAATGGAATTTGGTTGTTTTACTTTCTTGCATTTGTTTTAAATGTGACTGCAAAAACACTTTTCACTCCAATAAATTACACACTCGGGTGGCAGCTGTGCATATTTGTGTCTTAATACAGTGAGAAAAACCTGTATTTTTCACTCTAAGCTTGTCCAGTGTTCATGCAAGTAACGACATTTCAGAACATGGCGATACTGCAGCAGGTAAAAACAGACGGCGTGAACCATTCAGGACATTACGTTTTCCAGTTTATGCATGAAAATGTCAGGAAGCGATCAGGAGGCAAAAAAAACACTCCTCAGCATCTTGTTCTGCTTTAACACCATCTGGAAATCAGAACGCTTTGTGGAGGTCCTGGTCTGACCTTTAGGCCCTTATCAGGCCTTAAGTGGAGGTCTAAGCTGTAAGCACACAAAACAAGCAGGATCACAACAGGGCTGCGCCACTCGAGTGTGACGCGAGTTGCGTAATAGGAAAGGGCGCCGCTGATAAGGAATGTGTTCAGACTTATCACCTGGCCTGTGTGTTCACACACAGCTGCACACACGTATGTGTGTCCATGTGGGTTTGATGAAGGAACCAGCTACACTTCAGGGCTGCACCTCAAGTCCTTGTTGAGACTCAAGAGGTGTTATTAGTGGACATCAGCATGTATGTAGTGAAGTCGGGGAGTTTAGTTTGCCTCGTTTGCAGCTGTGGTGCTCGTGATTGGTCAGTTCGTCACTTTGGTCTGGACAGAAATATCTAGACAACCACGGCATGGGTTGCCAAAGACGTTCATGGCGCACAGAGAATTAGTCCTAATGACTTTGGTGTTCCTATATTATCCATCTGATACCAACAGTCCTACATCCAAATATATTCAGTATTAAATATGTATACATGTATTTAAATATATTCAACTTCAATAATTAGCAGCAGCAGTTGCAGCTCTGCCAATCACTTTGTCCAATATTTATTTTCTGATCAAACACCTGCAAACTGACCTTCCCATCAGCCTCAGCTGCACTTTGTGTCAGTAAATGTTAACGCGCTCACGTGCTAAATTAAGAGGGTTTCAAAAAGAAAACAGCATCCTAGCATTTCTATTTTGAATATGTTAGCATGCTGACATTAGCATTCAGCTCAGTCCAGCCTCACAGAGCTGCTAGCGTGGCAGCCTTGGTCCTCCCTCCCCAAGTTTATTTACAGTACATTTTACACGTCCGAATGAGTCAGTATTATTTCCTATACTTGATGAAAGTACCCGTATTTCTACTTGAGTATTCTGAGACCTCTCCCAGCCCTGCTGGGTGTAGCAGGGTTTGTGTTTATGCTGCTGAAGGAGAGGAGTGGCGTAGCTGCCACCTCGTGTGTGCAGGACAGTCATCACATGTCACACGGCCTTGACCAGGAATGCAAAGCTGCGTTCAGGACATTACGTCCTCCGGCTCTCGCCTTCTCTCTGAAGTCACGCCAACCGGTGGAGAGCCTTCTCGTTCTTGTTCAGAGCGCCCGAACGCATCACTTCCTCCGTTTTTGGACGGGTCTATTAAATCACAGGCCGCCCGCGGAGCGTGCCGGGCCCCGCCGGTCAGTATTCACAGCAGTGCAGCAGATTGGGACTCGCACCATATGGTCACCTTCAAATACTGCAGAGAAGAAGAGAAACACAAAGAAGAAATAAAGGAGATTTCAGCCAAGAGGGCAGTTGGTAGCTTTTATTGTCACAGGTCTATTTTCAGAGTTGGAAAGCTTTTTGGATCATGAGGCATTACACCTGACAGTTTTGATGGTGATAACAGCACACTAGGACGTACAGTACCCACCAACATGTTCATATGTAATCAAGATATCTTATGTGAAAGGTCAGCAAATTGTTATCAACACACAATGTTTCTGCTTAGCTCTGTGCTCCGAGCCACACCTCTCCCCGCACTGTAACACAGGTGGAAACTGCAGTAGACGGACATGAAGTCCAGGCGGCCAACGCAGCCGCTCAGTTTACAGTCTGTGTGCGTCCATGTTCGGACAGCGTGTTGCAGCCTCGCTGCCGTAGCTCCCACGTGCAGCTCTTCGTCCGTCAGCAGAGGCGTCGATGCATGACGGTGTTGACTCGCTCCGAGTCATCATGTTACACTGTTACTACGCTCCCTCATTCAGGACGAGCCACAGGTCGATATGTCACCTGTTACTACTCACATCCTGGCATCGCTACAGGAAAAACAACTCAAAAGGTGTTTATCTGTTGCTCAAACTCGATGTTCAAGGATGATCCTGATTAGGCCGGTGAAATTTAGATGGACTTTTTTCTACTAACCTAAAACTCAGATCTGCCTCTAAACCCCGACCTGAACCCAGCCGATGGTCACAAAGAGGCCGATATCTGAAACTTGATGCATCATAAGGAGAGAGATATGTTTTCTTCTTGAATAACTCTTGAAAATAACTCAAACACAAGTCAAACCTGAACCCAAACCAACACTTCTAGTTATGAGTCATGAGCATGTAAGTGTGAAGTCGTCCCCAAAGACACGTTCCGATCTAATGTTAGTCTTAATTTTTGTCTACACGTATCTTTAAAGGCCTTGACTCATATGACTGAGTCGGTCTAAATGTTGAAAAAGCCAGCTGCTTGTGTCTCGATCTGAAAGCACCACCATCAGCAGACCGAACCCTGCGTCCGTCTGACCTGCGGATGATTAACCCCCCCCGACCGGACAGCGGCACCAGACGAAACTAACCCGGCCGCTCCTCCGCTCGGGCCGTTATGTGAAACTCCTCATGCAAACCCGACACCACGTTGCGTCCTGCAGCTTCTCACTGGAGCTTTTCTCTCGGGTCTGCGTCACATGCTCGTGTGATGTCACTGCTGCGACTCAAGTCAGGACACACTGTGCTGTTTCATCAAAGCGTGGAACAGTAGCTGACATCCGCAGCACAGTGCTGCCAACAGCGTGACCGTCAGATGGAATGAATGAATGATTGAATGAATGCCTCGCGGTCCTTCGAGGCTTATTCACACTTGAGGAATGTCACAGGGCCGCTGTCACACGGGAGCGTCGTCATTCCGACACCATGCACAGCTGATCTGTTGGGATGTACGACAGGCTGCGCTGACCAAGGAATCAACCATAAATATCCACAGCCTGCACTTTAATTCATATGAACACTTTGATAAAACTGTGTCTGTTAAACCTCAGTTCATCTTAACATACTAATTTCACATGATAACACACACATGACAGTAGCCCCGAGGACCGTCAGCCTCTATAATTCATTCATGGTTTCAGTTTGGCCTGTAAATCCTGTTAAATTCACTTGATAATAAAACATTGAGGGCCCAGTTTTGCTCAGAAGGAGTCGAACATGAGCTGAAGAAAGTGGAGGTCAAAAACTACATCGTAGCCCAACTTGACCCCGTTAATGACCCACAGTTGCACGTATTGTGAAGCCAGTTGAGATCTTTCTTCTTATGGCCACGTTTGCAGTATTGTTGCAGGTATTTCGGTGTAAATAAAGTGGACAAAAATGTTTCTTTTATCTGTTCAGCTAATGCACGAGTCAACTAAATCCCCCCCCTTTCTGTTTGAATAGAATAAGAGTCCTCAAGGCCTGGTGGGACTGAGGAACCTGGGCAACACTGTGAGTGTCTCCACTTCACTTTGTGGTCTAATGCTCAACGCCGTGAGCACCATCTGGAGTCTGGATGTGCATTGTTGTGATTTTTGCTGTTTGTGGTTTTCCAGTGTTTCATGAACTCAATCCTGCAGTGTCTGAGTAACACCCCAGAGCTGAGAGACTACTGCCTGAGAAACGTCCATCGCATAGACCTCAACAACAACTGCAGGACGAATGCTGCTCTGATGGAAGGTAGACCAAGACTCCACCTCACGAGGAACAGCGTGTAGCGCCCGGTCGATGTTGAGTCACTTTATGGCTCAACAGAAGGTCACAGTTCAGACCCTCACTGCAGTCAACAGCCAGCAGATCACTTAATACTACAGTGCAAAATGAAAAAGAACATTTTACTTTTACTAAAGGGTCAAATAAAAACATGTATTCTCCCAACATTTAGTTCAAGGACGCCTTTTCAATCGTTGCCTTTATGATCGTTCTGTCTTCTCGATGTGGAGCACGCAGTACATTTCCTTGTCAGGACACACTTTTTATTACTACTATTCAGTGGGTTTAATTTTCCGTTTTATGATTTTCATTCGCCTTATAAAAGACTGAGGTGTGTGTTTTATAAGCCCCGCAGCAACACAACAAGGTGTTTTTTTTCCAGGCCTGTGACACAGATAATATCCACGGTGAGGTCAAACCTGCGGGAAGACGTTCTGGGGTCGGCTGAAAGAGGCTCAGTTAATCTGAGGCTCTGTTGTGCTTGTTTGCATTAGGAGTTCAGATTGTTAGAGTATGCACACCATTCTTGCCTATTAAGTCTCAAATTGCTGACAGCCATTGCATTAAAGGAATTCGAGTTTAGAGACCTTTGATGCTTTTACTTTCATCCACAGTTTCATCTTATTTTTATTTTTTATGTGAAGCACTTTGAGCTGTAATTCTTGTGCGAAAGATCCTTTACAAATACATTTTATTCTCATTATTATCTGTAGGAGTAGATGTCTCTTTTTTCTATCATGATTTGTATAATGTCTCACCTCATTATTAGTTATTACAGTTAATTTAAGTCTTAAATATTCTCAACTCGAGTTTCTTTTAGTAGCTATTCCAGAACTCCTCATCTGTGCTTGACTCAGGCGTTATCGCGTGACCCATTTTGAGCGAATGTCATTATGTCACTGTCGTACGATGACGCCTGAGCCAGTCCCATTCGCTGGTGAAGACCTTGAGATGCAGTTAAAAGTGGACTTTGAGCTGATTTGTCACACATCCTGATGACGGAACCAAGATTGACCTTTGATTACTTTACCATAAAAATCCAAATGCTCGTGCAAGCAGAGGATGCAGATTACTCTCTAAATGTTGTTTTTGTGACACTGGAAACACTAAGAGACCCAGTCTGTTGTCATTTTATCAATAAAACGTTAAAGTCGGGGAGTTTTTTTTAATTTTGTGATGGATGGTGTAGATCATGTTTTTTCATGACTGTGGTCTCATGTTCTCTCATTATTTCTCTTCGCCTGCTGCCTCAGAGTTTGCAAAGCTGACTCAGAACCTGTGGACTTCTGTGAACAACGAGGCCATCAGTCCTTCAGATTTCAAGAGCCAGATCCAGAGATACGCTCCCAAATTCGTGGGCTGCAAGTAAGTTTTCCCTCCAAAGCTTGTAAGCCTTTTCTCTCAGTCTGGTTCAGAAATTACAGACGATTTCAGTAAATAAAATAAAATAACAAGTTTGTGTCTCTGCAGTCAGCAGGACGCCCAGGAGTTCCTCCGCTTCTTATTGGATGGTCTCCATAATGAAGTGAACAGAGTGACAGTCCGCCCTAAGGTGTCCATCGAGGACTTTGACCACCTCTCGTAAGTCCGGCACCACCAGCACAACCCGTCACCTCTGCTCCTAATAAGTCACTCATAACCTGCTCTGTTAATGACGCCTCGCACCGCCAAAAAAAACACTGCAGCGTGTCCAATTGGGCTGCAACGCTCAAAAGCATGGGAATAAACTGTGTAATTATTTATAATTATGATGTAATTAATTACCTTCAAGCTTTCATAGTTGTGTGTGGCCATTTCTCCATTTTGGAAGAGCTAAACTTTAAACTTACCCAGATATATTCAGTGACAATAGAAGAAGAAGAAGAAGAGCACTTTATTAATTGTGCTTTTCTGGACTTGAACTGGCCACGTCTGCACAGACTGAAGACTGAAGTAGCATGTGTCTGCGGAAAAAAAGACTTTCGATTGGATTCTTATTCATCTCATGTCATTTTAGAAGACACACATTTCAGTTTTCTGTCCTTTAATAAGACCTACGCTGGTTTGACGTGAGCTCCGCTGTTTGGTTTCATTCGCAGGGACGATGAGAAAGGAAAGCGGATGTGGAACATGTACTTGGAGAGAGAGGACAGCAAAGTAGTTGGTGAGAGATTTACCTTGACGGGCTGCATTTTGACCTTAAACCGTGGTTGAACTCTACTCATATGAAATGTGATCGTCTTGTTTGTGCCTGTAGATCTGTTTGTCGGACAGCTGAAGAGCTGTGTGACCTGCGCCGTCTGTGGCTTCTGCTCCACCGTGTTTGATCCATTCTGGGATCTATCCATACCTGTTGCACAGGTGAGAACACGCACACACACACACACCTCGGAAAGGTTTATTTGTAAAATAGTGTCTTTAACATCGAAAAGTAAGTTGTTGCTTGTCTGTAATTGTCATATTTTGATTGTTTCTGAGCATTTCTACACATGTTGTTTGAACTGCTGTCACCTGTAAGTGACCGTACCTGATCATAGCTTCAGGTAAATGTCAGGTGTAAAGGAGGCTTCATGTAGCTGTTTCCTGAGGGGCTGTGCTCTGTCTCCACAGAAGAGCTCAGGTGAAGTGACTCTCAAAGACTGCTTGAGGCTCTTTACCAAAGAGGATGTGCTGGATGGGGAGGAGAGGCCGGTAAGACGCTGCGCACATCGCGCCGCGCTCCACATGTGTTTGTAAAGATGAGCTGTGGATCATACAGCAGCAGCATCTCACTGTATTTCTCTCTCAGACATGCAACGGATGCAAAGCCAGAAGGAAATGCACCAAAAGATTCAGCATTCAGAAGTTCCCTCAGATCCTCGTGCTTCGTATCCTTTGTTTCCTGCTCACAGCGTGCAGATGCATTGAGTGATAGCAGGCTTCCTGCTAACATATTAGCATACTGATGTATGAGAAATATGTGAATGATTGTGGTGTCTGTAAGTCGCTCAGTGAGCCAGTGTCCAGTTCAGTAAAGAAGCTGTATGTGCATTATCTTATTTTTATTATGAATATCATGGAGGAGACACTAGTAACACTTTGACGTGGCGTAAATATCCTCTGGATGTCAGTATTTTACTTGAGTGACAGCACAGAAACATTATCAGCAACAGTTAAAGCTGCACTAATCCATACTTATTCTATTAACAATGGCTCTAATGACTGTTTGCCATGAGAAATGATACTGCAGTTCCTCTCAGCTCTGCTAACGTTGCTTCATGTTTGCTTGATGAGGCCACAAAAATTAAGAAATGTAGCTTTAAATCCAAATTTATTCACGAAACACCTTTGAAAACAGATTAAAATACAGTGCAAAAATAATAGAAACAACAGAATAAAACATGAAAAGTAAATGCAGCATTTGAAGGTGGAAGGTGGTCCAGGTGGTCTAACTCCTCTGTCATATGTCACACCTTTACCTGTGGCTCCTTGACTCAGCTCCTCTCAGACCTGAAGCGTTTCTCCGACTCTAACGTCCGAGCCAGCAAACTCTCCACTTACGTCAACTTCCCCCTCAAAGAGCTGGACCTGCGGGAGTTCGCCTCTGAGAGCAGCGGTGAGTCTCACCTGGAGGAGACTCAGGTCAGCTGGGTTTGATGAGTAAGGACTGCTGGTGTTGACTCTCAGTGTTTGTCTGTCCATGCAGAGCGTGCTGTGTATAACCTGTATGCAGTAGCCAACCACTCTGGAAACACTTTGGGGGGCCACTACACTGCCTACTGCAGGAACCCGGCGCTGGGGGAGTGGTACAGCTACAACGACTCCAGGTACCTTCATATTACTGTGTTATCAGCTGCACCCGCTGTTAAATGAAAATGGCCTCATTCTGGCCTCATAAAGGTGCGTCAGCTTGTTGCCAATTAAATGTGCCGATTAAATGTGTGCAAGGTCGGGCGTGACTGCTGTGTGTTGCAATCTCTGTGGCCATATTTGATCAAAGTATAACAGTCCTCTGTGGCGTCCGGCGTGATAAGCACAGTGTGTGCTGTGCCTTCTGTGCAGGGTGAGCCCAGTGTCCTCCAGCCATGTTCGCAGCAGCAACGCCTACGTCCTCTTCTACGAACTGGCCCCCTCCCCAAACAGCAAATATCAGACGTGTCGGCTTTAGACGCTGCAGAGGGGTGATAAGCTGTGCCAGACTGGGCCTAAAAATGGAGTGAGACGACACTGCCTGCTGTGAGAGAGCTCCGCCTAGTGGAGAGAGTACTGCCATTACAGACTGTGAGCGTGCTGCACAGAGACGTGCAGCTGTGAAGGAAGACCCTCCGACCGTCCTCACGAGGGCGCTCGTGAAAGCACGTTCAGGAGTCCAAGCTGAGCTCAGAAGTTGGGCGGAAGTGAAGAGAAAATAAGATTTCCATTGTCAAAAAAGAGGAGATATTCAGCTCAGGGCTCAGCTGTGAGGCAAACTGTTTCTGGAGTATGAGAGGACTCCTCCTCTTCTCTTCTTCTTTTATCTCCAGAAGAAGACAGCTGTGCCCCGACCTGAATCTAAACCCACTCGAGTGGATTCTTGATGCACTTTGAACCTGGAATATTAATCTTGAGGACATTACAGATCCTTGAAAATTGCCTCACACACCAACTGCAAGATCTAATTTATTGTATTTAACATAATGCCAGTAAGTGAAAGTGCATCGTGTTTATGTCATTTAACAAAGCCTTATGGTTTCCTCTTAGAACAGTGGAAATCCACCAGTGGAAACAGGATGTTTTATGTCGAAGCACATTTTATTTTTGTACAGTATTTATGCACAGCGCAGTGAATGTAACTGTACCGTGGAAACACCAGATAAACCAAAGCAGCTGTGTAAAAATGCGTCAACAATACTTCTTCCAGCAATAATGTTGCTGACTTTGCATCTCAAGTCAGTTCCGACTCTATAAATGATTAAAATTCAATGTTAACTTGCTGCCTCATGTGTGTCATTTTTATTCAACCCCTTTTCATCCAGCCAGCCAAATGGAAGGTGAGGAATCGTTCAGGAGGACACAACATCTGACATATTTTCACCTTGTAAATATGTTAAACATGCTAGCAAGTCATGGCAGAGACAGAGTAACAGGAGCGATTGTTAAAAGTTGTTGCTCTTCAGTGCTCCATCATGTTCCTCAGCTAGTTGCTAACGTTGCTGTTTGGAGACATATGTTGCCAATTATGTAATAATAGCATTGACTCAAATGTGTCATAAGTGGTTATTCATGCAGTATAAGCAACACAACATAGTTAAAAACCTGTCATTCGCCTTATTAAATACCGGTACTGCACACATCACTGCGTCTGCATCACACAACAAGCGGAGGTCAGCGAGTGTGCTGCGCCTGCCGGGAACTTTCAGGCTAAATGAGCTGATTATGGTCAGATTGGATTTATGTCAGAAACACCTTTGACCCACTTAATACAAGCCGTTTCACACTGCACCCACTAGAGGGAGCTGTGTGCATTGGTCAGGAGGTGTGTGTGTGTGTGTGTGTGTGTGTGTGTTGGGGGGGGGGGTGTTATCAGACACTGTGTCAGACACATACTCTGTTTAACATGAAGAATGACCTTCAGGTCACACAGGAAACTGTATCTTGTCAGGTAGAAAACAACAACAAGATGCTACCTGATACCTCAGAGGGGGCCACACTGGTTCCGTACATACCATCAAAGCAGTGCGGCAGTCCACCCCAGAGCCAAAGGTTTACTGGGGACACCCCCATCATTCCTCTCTCCTCCCTCTGATTATCATTGAGCCTCTGAGCTTGTTAACGGCGGAGGGAAAGACGTGTGTGTGTGTGTGTGTGTGATTAGGTTTCTGGGGCTTAGACAGATGATCTGTTTGTGAGGAGGCCATTTCGATGGGAGCAGGGCTGAGTGTTGTTGTAGCTGTGTCACTAACTGAGTCTCCCCCTCGGGGTTTATAGACACACAGTCAGTGGGATCGGTGCCATGTTGGACTGGTGTTTACCATCAGACGTGATCCAGTCAGTTCAGTTCATTTAAATAAAATATGATGCAGTTTGATTTGATTTGATGGATTGTTCTGCGGGTATACTGACACTAAGACTTGTATATATCATAATAATCTCACTAGTTTGATTAACTGTCATTTTGACTAAGTGAAAAGTTTGTCAGTGTTAATCTAATAAGTGCATAATGTCAAAATCTCTTAGATGGACTGCCTGGAGAGTTTTTGATCCACTGACTTCTCCTACAGCGCCATCATGAGGTTGATATTTAAATTTTTTTGTCAAACCTTTCCAAGATTGGTAAAACCCGTCACATTATTATGTCTCCGTCCAAATCCACATCCTTTTTCTTCTTCATAATAATAATAGTTATTGTAACAACAACAACAACAATCAAAATAATTTGGAGTTTATGTACAATCAATCAACCTGCCAAAACTGCAAATGAGAGAGAGAAAAGATACAATTTTAACCAGAAAAACATGTCAGGCACAAATTATCATTCAATCAGAATATCTTTCTGTCTTAAAACGTGTCTTTGATAATATACATTGTGTTCTGGGTCAGCAGCGTTCAACAACATCACACTCAAAAACCAAGTGATTGTGATGGTTTCATTCTATAAGTGTGAACAGCACTAAGCAAGGTTGAAATGATGGAGTGTGTTTGGGGGCAACAGGTGCATTAAAAATTCTGGATTTCACCAGTGACAGCAGAGAGACTGATGGGGCTCGTTCATCATTCCGGCTGCATGGACACAATTAGAAATACATACAAACTCCTCTGAGAATCATTACTACTCAGGACGTAGTGGAGAAAAAAAGAGCATCCGCTTCGATATGATTGCCATGTCGTCTTCATCCCTGCAGATTCACCCTGAGAGGACCGTCCCCTCCCCCAGCGTCCACACAGTCCCTCTGGCTGTCATGCACACCATATGGGCTGATCACACAGCTCAGGGTATTAACAGCTATTTGCCTGCATGGGAGCCGTGTTGTTCGGTCGCTGTCCATGTTGACACTGCCACGGCTAATGACCACACCATAAAACCGGGGAGGTCTCATGAGGGCTGAAGTCCACGTTAAAGTGGCATCATGACATAATGGAAGTTCGGCCTGATGGTCACCTCACTTGATGGAACGGTGCTAAAATCACATATTTGTCTTTGGTGGATGTTATGTAAGACAGAATCATATGTTTTTGTGTGATTTTGTTTAGCAACTTTAGCGTCGTAGAGGTTTATCTGCTGTAAATAATGTAACTGCCTGTTAGTGATGAGAAGACCGGTTCTTTTAAGTAACGTGGTTCTGTATTTTTTAATACCCGACCTATCTGGATAAGCCAATCAGAGGCAGAGGAGGTCGGCATCCTGTTTTGAAATCGACTTAATGAACGCCGGCGACAGTTTGCCAGACCTTCCTACATGTCCTCCAGAACAAAGGTACACAACACCACAACCTCCAGCAGCGTCGTGATCCACGTCGACAGCAGTAACACCAGGATGAAGCAGATCATAAAAGAAAGACCGGGCAGGACGTTTTGCTGGAGAGATGTTGATTAATCACCTGTGGTCTTCTACCTGTGAGGGTTAATGATGAGATGAAGAGCAGGTTTACTTCACCGAGCCGCTGGCTGGTTCATTACTGAGTACGTGAGGGATTTGGTTTTGTTGATTTGTTTTTTGCCTCTCTGGGGTTGCTCTGACCTGCTGAAAGTCCTTCGCCTCACTGGCACAGGCGCCATCAATTTATCAGGGAATAAAGGTGTTTGTGTTAACTTTGATATTAGGGACTATAGATGATTACAGAGGCTGTCTCAGTTAATATGTCCAGCCAGGGAAATCTTCACCGTGCAGACAATCAGACTGAAAGGCCCGTCTACAACACCGAGACGTCTCCCTCCTCTGCCATAAAGTTTTCTTTCCTTATTCATGTGAATCAAAGAAATCGGATTTATCATTCCTCCCACTGACAGCAGTGACGTGTCCTTCAAAGCACCTACAAGTCCTACAAAACAATATATTTCTGCAAACGGAGGGTCAGCCAGTCTCTCTTCCCTTGTCCCCTCTCTCTCAATCATGTCGTTCGTTTCATGATCTTGAAATGAAAATACAAGGAGGGCACCACTCACCATATTAGTCCGTCACCTTTAAGCGCACTGTGGTCCTTCACTTCAGTCACAGGCCCGGTTTAAAACTGAACCAGTCACGGCCCCTTCCAGTCTCCTGGGTTCAGCTGCAGCCAGTTCTGTCCCTCCCTGTCAATGTGTCTCTGTCTGAACTGGGCGTGGTTCACCTGCTCCCCTCCTGCTGCCAGCCCACCTGCACACCTGAGGTTCATCAAGCAACCAACGCTCAAAGTATAAAAACCCAGATCCTTCACCAGTTGCCCTCTGTGGTTCTTTTTCCAGGCTTCTGTTCTGCTTTTGCTGGTCTGTTTCACGTTCTGCGCTGCGGATCTCTGCGTTTTGTCTCCTCTGCCTAGAAACCTCCGAGCCATCCTCCACCTGGATTTTCTGCCGTAAGTGAGCGAAACTCTCCCTGCCACGTCTCCATGATCTTCCTAGTCTGCCTTTCCTTGTTGCCCACACAGATCAAGCTCCAGCAAACTGCACATTCTGAACATTTCTATTGTACTAATGAACTGCTAGCACTGATTCCTGTCTACCGCTCTGCCTTTGGTTCCTACATTTCACCCATTATGACGGCCGTCTGTTTGCTGTCAGCCTGAAGCGGTGAATGATCCACTGCTTACTGTGGGTTTGGATTCCACACTGCTTCTACCTGGCACTGGATCTCGGTGCAGCTTTTGACACCATAGACAGGACATTGATGGATATACTCTGTACTATACTCTATACTATGAAAGAACATGGTTTGTTTCCTATATTAACACAACATGAAATAAGGAGTCCCTCAGGGCTCCATTCTTGATCCTCTGATTTTCCTGTCTTTATATTGTATTTCACCTCAAATTAGAGGCCCGCTTGTCTGCATTTATGTATGCTCTCTGTTGTCAGAGTACAGACCTCCTGTCTGACCCCAGAGTTAAAAAGAAGCCAGCTTCCTCTAGAATAACTCTCCTGCTGAGGTCAGACAATCTGACTCAGCTGAGGCGTTTAAAATCCAAACTTCAAACTCCTCTTTTTGCCTCACATTTACTTTAGTTTCTCGCTCTATGGTCACTTCAGGCCTTGCATGTGTTACCATTATCCTACCAGTGGGTTGGTCTCAATCTCAAGGGACCTTTTAAGTCTAGTGCTTATAGTTGACATTTAGCCCTGCAGATGAGAATACTGTAAACTTTATGACATCCACTTCATCTCTCTAACCCTGTTTGTTTTCCCACAGGCACAAGAGCGTCGAAGCCATGTTACTATCTCTCCTCTTTTCCTGCCTAGTTTCTCCTCATTCCTCTCTCGTCACTAGACTTCTCTGTCCTGTCCTCGATCCAGACGTTTAGGGTCTGGATCTTCATCCTCCAGGACATTCAGCCTCTCCTTTTGTCTCTCTCTCTCTCTCTCCCTTCGGTGAATGTTGTCCTTGTCTCTCTCTCCCTCTGTGGGTGGGTGTCCTCTCTCCTATCTCTTTGACTGCTGAGCTTGATCTTTGCCTCCACTATGTTTGTTTAATCTGTCCTTTTTTCCTGGTGGAGAGGTCATGTGGCTCCGGTCTTATCTGTTCAGCTGCACGTAGAGGTCGCTTGGCGTTCTCCCGGATCCATAATTTTTTTCACTCCGTAGATCTATCCTGTATACTCAACATTTAATACGTGTCTGTCACTCCTGTGTTGCTCTTCCTGAGCGTTTTTAATTATCTGAAACATGGACCTAATAGAGGGTGTTATACAGATTGTATATTGATTGAACCTTGAGGCAAATTTGTGTTATTGGGCCATATAATTAAAACTCTGAATTGCGTACAGTTACCTCAAACTATAGCAGTTAATCAGTGTCACTTGTGTTTTGTACCAGCATGTTACACCCAAAATATCTGACAAATGGACTCTTTATTACAAGCTATATTTTACCGAGCCCTTCCTGGTTTATATCAGCTGTCACAAACTCCAGTCTCCCAGAAATTGATTATCGCAAGTAATTTTTCACCAATCCCATAAAAAAGTCTTTGCTCGTTGAATATTAACTCACCATTGAATAGTTAAGAATAACTTTAAGCTCCACTGTATTACTGTAACACGGGTTGCAGTGATGGAGGCACGTAGTATCACCTGGCTCAGCAATGATTTAGCTTCTTTTATCTCATTAGTTTGGTTTTACAAGTTCAGGTACACCATGTTCATCTGTCCTGATGCACCTGCTTTCATCAACAAAGCTGGGAGAAACACTCGATATGCTACCTGCTCAGAACCAAACAGGACACAACTGATTAACTAAGATTATTGAGCATATAGCAAGCTAGCTTTAGTTGAGCTAAAGCTAGTGAATGGAGAGAGTGAATGGACCCTTTTTACGTAGGCAGAAACAGCAAGTTCATGCTAATGCTGGATGTGTGAAAAGGCAATCGTTAGCTAACTAGCAGCCATGCTGTTAGCAACGACAACATGGCCGTGAGTCACTTTCTTGGTTCGGATCAGTTGCCAGGAAACCAGTGGAGACTCCAGGACGTTACTGGTCTCAGTCAATACGTTTTCCAGCACAAAGCGCCAGCAAACATTTTTACACTTTCATTTTTTGTATGGGTTAAACAAACAAGATGACTTGTTAATTTGTGAGCTTTAGAGGTGGTGGTAGGCGGTTTTTGTTTCCACTGGATGAACCAGGCTTTTTTTCAGCCTTTGTGCTAAGCTAACTGGCTGCTTTCTTAACCATTAAGACTTAAAGGTGTATTCCCCATCTTTTGGTGAGGGTAGCCCTCTTCCTCTGCCTCCACTCCCTGCACCAAGCGAACATGACCAGGACCCGTCTACAGTGAACCTGCACAGACAAAACTGATGTCGGCCCTCAAAGGTGAGACAAGTCCACCTCCCAGTATGTTGTAGTGGCAAAAAAATACTGGAATCAGTATATGCCTTGGCCACATTACTGCAAAACATTAGTCTACTCAGTAACAGGTTGCTACCTAACGCAGATTCTAGTTATGTTTACTCCATAAAGATAGCATTTGTCGTCAAGACATTTTGGCCATATATATGTGACTGGTGCAATCCAGACAAGCACAGTAAGTCAATCTATTCACTGGTTTGGCCTAAAAGAGACCTAATGCACTACCTGGACATTACAATAAACAATCAAGCATTAATTATTCAATTATTGTCCGATTTACTTCCTTTAATACGAGCTCATCATATACGCTATCATAAAGAGGAGCTACGGACATGAAATCCTGAATTATTCAGATCAAGCTTGTTACTTTATGTCGTGTTTTGATCACTTACTGCATTACGAGTCGCCCTGCTGTCTTGTTTTTCAACAGTCTCACACAGACTGTGACGACTAAAGAGACTCCATCTCTGAGATGTGCTTGAAAGCTCAGGAAAAAGCTGGTAGTCCTTGATTCAACATTATTGCCTCAAATTATTTTTTCCAGTGTCAAGAATGAACTTTGGCATTCACACTTTACCATCATTTATGTTTATGTTATTTAAGAGGGAAAAGCACATTAATTAACATCAGCACTTGGAGGGGAAATTAGCCATAAAGGCTAATTTTCATCTGCAGTTCCTGACAGGTTGATGGCATATAAAGCACATTCAAAGAAAACATACAAAAGCACATAAGCACAGATAAATAGTAAAACAATGATATAACCATGACTCCATTATGACGGCAGTGAATTAAAGCACTGAAACCAAAATCAGATGGAAAGTTTCTGTATCACACCCTGCAACCGCTAATAAGACTGTTATCTTGTTTCTTTTCTTATTATTAGACTGTAACCTCATTACACTCATAAAGTGAACAAACAACACCTGGACTTCATCCAAACATCTTGAGCTACTAAATTATAACGATGTGGTAACATGCCACAGAAGTCAGTAAAGGGAAAGGGTTATTTATTAAATGTACACAGTGATTTCAAAGTGTTTTGTTTCAGTGAATACAGAATCTGTGTTCCATAGCCCAGTTAAAGAAAATAATATACAATATATTAGAATAGAATATAATAAACAATCAGCTAAAATTACTCTGCTTAAAAATAAAGTCTGTATTAATTTACTAAGTTGGAGCTTCTGTATTTTTATTTGGAGCCGCTGAGGCCTGATGACAATTCATTTTTCTCTGAAATCTCAGGAGCTCCACATGTCATGCACACACACACACACACACACACACACACACCATAGACTTCCATTGTTTTAAAAAAAGCTACTTATTATGAAATCTGGCTCATTATTATTATTAAACTGAATCCACCCTGCATATTGAAATCCTAAAGGGTCATTTACACCCCTGACAATTACATTCAATCCATGAGCTGAAGAGGCTTCGTTCTCTTTCAAACTAAAAGTGCTTTGGATGTTTTATCTGTCAATAATTAAAAACATGATCAACAACAGCCAATCAAACAGCAACGTAGTCAAATTGACTTATGTCTTCCTCTTGGCCTGTGACACCATCCTCATGTCATTTTTATTGCGATCTGATTTAAGCCTTTCAGACGACCTCAGAATTCAAAACCGGTCGTATCTTCTTCGCAATAACTGGTCTCAGATCCTCCCAGTGTACTTCAGCGCACCAAAGACGCCGCCACCTGAAAAAAGACGGATGCATTTAATGTTCGTCACAGCTACAGTTTGGACTGTGAGTTTTACCAGCAGTGAGAAGCTCCTTTATTTCCATAGTGTGCTGCATTTTCTGCACAAATACGTTCATCAATTCCACAAGTTCAAAAGTTATGAGTTGGGGAAATATTATACAATAACAGAAGGAAGTCAACATTTCAGTTTACTATATCTTATAATCTTGACTTTGAATCATAATCTTAACTATCTTACTGTTTTCACGTAACTTTTCTTTCATTTCTCTTACTGCTTACTGTATGTGTCTTTGTAGGTTGACATCAGGTCAAATTCTTGTTAATGAATAACAGGATGCTACTGAATGTTATTTAGGAAGAGGAAATGAATGTGTGTGTAAAGGATGTGCTTGCATCATACTCACCAACAGCAGCCACCCCAGCAATAGAGCCGATGGTAATACCGGCTATAGCGCCTGGTGAAAGCCCTGCTGGAGGACTCCCTACTGTGCCTGCAGGTGGAGGTGTGGTGATCGTGTCAGTTGCCTGAGACGTTCCACTTGTAGTCAAAGGTGATGGTGTAATATTTGGAGAAGTGGTTTCTGTTGAATCACTTGCTGAAGCAGTTGTTGTGAATGTCGGAGAAGCTGCGTTATCTGTTGAATTATTTGTCGGAGCAGTTGTTGCGGCAACTGTCGAATTAGTTGTTTTATCAGTTATGGCATCTGGTGTTGAAGCTAAGCTGGGAACAGTTGGGTCTGGGTTTGGCGTAGTTGCTCCACACAGGACTACTGTGTCATTAAAAGAGAAAAGATGGAAAATGATTGAAGGAGAATCATTGAAATGTTCCATATACAGTAAAAATGTATATCACATTTTGTTATAATCAGATTTCGATTCCACAAATGCAGCTGCACTACACACAAGTACTCACCTAATCCCATCTTTTACTTTCTGATGAACTCCTGCCACAGATTTTTAGCTGCTTTTAATATAAATATGTAAATGTTTTCTTTGAGTTCAGATGAAGTCTTTTAGTTTCTCATAATCAACAGTATTTATGGAGCAATTTAGTGATCTAATCTCCTAAACCCAATCACCTCATTAACAAAGCCCAACGTGACCATGACGAACCCTTTCTACAAACACTGTCGACATTTATGACTCTGAAGCAGCTTCAGCATCGACAACATCCAACAAAAAGAAATGTTCTTCTTTTCACAACAAACAAAGGTACATTTACTGCAATTATTCAAATTAATGAATGTGATGCGTGTCATAATTCACTATGTTTCGCCGACTAATTATACACATTATGAGAGAGAGAGATTTCAAGTTTTGTACTGTTTAGACCAATAACACAAATTCCTACAATTTCAAACATACTAAAATATAAAGGGACACATTTTACTCCACCCAGCCTCCACACATTTATTCTCCATTAAGTTTAGTCTGAACCCGTTGATATCATTTCCAGTTAGAGGTTGGAACATTTCTAATAAGGCACCGTTCATAAAAGGCTTATTTGTTGCTACTGATGCAACAAATCTGTTGTTATTAATGGCTTGTAACTGATAGGAATAACTCCTGATACCAGGGATTCTTTGAACAGGCTGTGTAGTGAACACGGATATCATTTTTACCTGCCCCAAGAAGACAAAGAGTCAGTACAAGAAGATTCACTTTCATTGTCCTGGAGTGAAGAGTCAAAAACAGGAAATGATGCTGACTGATGCTCTTTGGTTTGTGAGCTGTGCTGCTGGAAACACAAAGGCACAAACGTACAGACTCAGTTAATCTCTGCGCAGACGCACATACGATTACCTCTGGTTCCTTTTAATAAGGTGTGACTTCATCTAACTTTCCAGACCACGTGAATTAAACGCACTGCTGCGCATTGTCAGCTCTGGAAAAACAAACTCAGGAACAAGTGAATATAATAATAAAAATAATAAATACACTCCAAAAAAGTTTACAATGCTCGTATTTTTGTGGTTATATGTGAGAATAGATTCCTTGGATTTACCCCACAGCCCACTGCCATTTCCCATAAAAGATTTTCACACGATTAATCAAATGGTACGAAGATGACCTAAATGTGTTCGTGAGATAGAAAGCTGTTACTTACCTGAGAGGCAGTCAGTGATGATCTGCTTTTCCCGAAGTCCAGAGAAAACTCTCAGACACCTGCTTTTATGAGTCCTTTATCACACAATCCTGTCATCGTTAGCCCTCCCATATTTATGGGGGTGAGGCTTTCAAACATTGCCACAGTTCAGGCAGGAACACAATACATATATTGATTTGAAAGGTTTATTAATGCTTGCCACCAAGCTAGATATGGTTTTTATGGCTCATTAACTGCTGCACACGCAGTATACATTGGTCAGGGAGTGCATCTCCTTATAAAGCATACAAGCAAGTGGAGATGGAGTGGAGTGTGGGCAGGATCAGCAGTCTGATGGGAAGCGAACTGTCAGTCAGTTTGTGTCATGTGAAGGATGTGGCTCCATTTCTCCAGCACCATCTTCCTTCAACAGGAAGAGAAATAATCAAGATCTAATGAAAAGCTAATCCTGAGCATGTCAGATATCAAGGAGACGTAATGTACCCCAACATCAAAACTGAGACTGGCCTCACAGGAACAACGACAGCACTGGTCACATTTCTAAAGCACCGGCGTTCGACCTGACTGGACCTCATGTGGTCGTATGAATTGTGACTTTTCTGTTTCAGAAGCCAAAGCAGAAGTAACATGATATAATTATATGTAAAACCCTTCTGAATAAAGCTGGGGTGGATGCTTGGGTCAGCAAAGCTTGTGATCCTGAGAGAACGCGTCCTGTTACCTATCGACGTTCAGTATTACCTCCGACCTTAAACGAACCGAACCTTTACCACAGCGGCAACCTATCAGAAAACAGTCCTACGAATCATTAGAGCGGTGTAGGAAGGCACCTGGTGGTTGGGGTCGTTTACGAGGGCAGTGACAGATCATCTGTTTGCACCCCTCCATCAGCTAGCTAGCATCGGCGGCTGAAACAATTGATCCAACAGGCAGAACAAGGCTGCTGTTAGCATGGAAACGCTGTCGAAGAGTCAAAGCTGCCAGTTTTACCAAGTGAGCAACAAAACTCCTTCAAGTGTCCAGTCTCAGGTTCACAGGTAATGAGTCCAGGTGATGGAGGCATTCTGGTCTGTTCTCTTTTTTTGCATGTAAATTTAAATTATTTATTTTTACGTGCAAGTTAAGTTAATGTTAAGCTACATTTATAAAACATTGGACCGTCATTTGATAGAGGTTAGTAGAAGCCAAACATCAAAGTAAACTAAACTGTGAAAATACCTAAATAGAAGAACTTTGAACCCATTAGCAAGCGTTATGTAACCTAATTTGCAGTTTTTGACATGGCGTCTAGGTGTTAGGTACGTTAGCCACAACAGAGCACCTTAACGGCACATGTTTCTTTTATCACAGCGTCAATCATAATTATGATTATTATTTCCTCATTTGTGACTCAAGTCTCTCATGACCATGAACTATGCCTTTGCCGTTGGAAAGCTAACAGTTCATTTATAGCCTAAGAACAATGATCAGAGGAGCTCTGTCAGTGATTCATTTGAATATGTGACGTTCCCATAACATTAGCCACTGTTAGTCCTGTCATCCATTGTAAGGCAGCCTCTGGATCCAAACAAAGAAAGAATGAAGAATACAGATTCTGTTAACACTATTCATTTACACTGTTCTTAATATTTTCAAGGGAAACTTCACTTGCAGCTTTTTTTAAAATTTGATCTCACCATGAGCCCCGTAAAGTATGCTACGATCATCTTCGGATACTATTTGGAGATCAACAGCAAATTAAATTCAAATTAAACTACTTGGTGAATTTAAAGTACTAGTCAGCATCTAGTTGACCAAACTGTAAGTCGGTGTGGACCTGAGTCACATCCTGTTGTTATGTTGTTTCCAGCAGTATTTCTCTGTTCTATGCTTTGTTGTCATGATGGCACCTGACTTATGTATTAGTACACCGCACACATGTTTTGTGCACGTGACTGCACTGAGCAGTTATGCATGTGTCCGCAGTTAAAGCATGATTGCAGATTTGCGGGTTAAAAATTAGCTAAATAATAATGTATAGTAATTAATCATTACATAACTGTGAGCGTGACACTGCGGGCAGATGGTGGAGGTTGTTGCTGTTTGGGAATCTGCTTCCCTTTCAAAGGGCAAGGACAGGAGAGCCTGTGTGGGCTTTCTGTGGGCACAGAAAACCCACGCGAGGAAAACCTCATAGGGGCCCTAAAGGGCAAAACTGCTGTGGACCCCACATGGACAAACCCACAGGGGCTCCACGTGGTGTTGGTGTGGCTTTGTCAACATAGTTTAAACGGGGACACAGCTGTGATCAAACGGCCAAAATAACAAACAGCTCTCAAGATCTGAGTCTTATCTCAGAAAAACCAGCTCACGATGCTCCGTCATGATTGCATTGATTTGTAATCATTGAGCATGTCACAGCCAAACCATTAAGTGCTCTATAGGCTATTAGTAGAATTTGAATTTGTTTCTGTATTGCTCTGGGAGCCGCTGAAGTGATTTAAGTGCTGAAGTAATACAGCTGTCTGACTTGAGCTGAAGCCTAATGATTGTTTCCTTCCCGCCAAAGAGCTTTACAGTAGTCTAACCATTTTAACCTAGAAATCTTCTAAAGAAGTACTTGTCAAGTGATGAAACAGTTCCTTTCAGTTCAGTTCAGTCGAGTTTCAGAACATGTTTATATGACTGAGGTAACCTGATAATGTCATTTCTGTATCATCAGAATGTAAATATTAACATAAATGTAATGTAAAATATTTAATGTACTGTTGCCAGGCAGAAGCATACGTGAAAAAAATAAAACAAAAACAAATGTCCAAGGATTGACTCTTGTGGGACCCCTGCCAAAGATTTTGTTTTAGCAGATTGACCAACATACGAAGCCAAACCTGATCTGTGCATCCAGACTGTGATCAGGTTTAGGCATCAAAAGCAGTTTGGTTACGGTTCAGAAAAAGACTGCTGCTGACTTTTCTGTATTAAAACAGGCCGTGATGTGTCCCTCACAGTAACCAGGCGCTGTCAGTGCCTGAGCAGTACCATAAAAATGCTGTAGTCAGTATAGTGGATGGTGCATTGGCTCATTTGGCAGAAGACAAATGAAATATGTCGTCAGTGAACATACGTTTGTTAACTTTTCCTCATTATGTTAATAGAAAGCAACATTCAGTCATTTCGTTTCTAATTAGTTGTATGTAAACACCAACAAACAAATATCAGGTGGAAAGTTACAAAGCACATTTACTTGTTTTATTTACTTATTTTTGTACTTGAAGTACTGTACTTCAGTACAAATTTGAGGTACTTATATTTGATGTAAGTTTTTATATAACAGCCCTCCTCCGGCTGTAGTGATTATGATCACAGAGCAAACAAAGGAGGTCAGGTGACGTTGTTTCAGGGTGTCAACGTCGGGTAGAAAGAGGTGGGCTTTGGGTGACCCACTTCAGCTTGTTGCTTTGGTTAAATGTTAATAAAGTTATTATTTTTTGTGTTTTGTTCTTCATCCCCCCCCCTTGAACCGCCACCTTATTGTGGTGGAGGGGTTTGAGTACTCAAATGATCCTAGGAGCTATGTTGTCCGGGGCTTATTGCCCCTGGTAGGGTCTCCAAAGGCAAACAGGTCCGACTAAGAGTGGTTCCACAGCCCCCAATGATAGATCGAAAAGCAAGGAAGACTACGTCGCCCGGACTGGCATTACCAGGGCCCTACCCTGGAGCCTGGCCTGGAAAGTGGTCCGCCTGGGGACTCCATTGTTCTACTGGGGGACTTCAACGCTCACATGGGCAGCGACAGTGTTACCTGGAGGGGCGTGATTGGGAGGAACGGCCTCCCCGATCTGAACCTGAGAGGTGTTCTGTTATTGGACTTCTGTGCTAGTCACAGTTTGTCCATAACTAACACCATGTTCAAGCATAAGGGTGTCCATCAGTGCATGTGGCACCAGGACACTCTAGGCCGGAGGTCGCATTGTTCGCATTGCCGGCAGTAAGTCAGACCTGTTCCCAGTGCATATTGGACTCCAGCTGGGCTGCCCTTTGTCACCGGTTCTGTTCATTATTTTTATTGACAGAATTTTGAGGCGCAGCCAAGGGCCGGAGGGAGTCTGGTTTGGGGACCACAGGATCTCATCTCTGCTTTTTGCGGATGATGTTGTCCTGTTGGCTTCTTCGAACCAGGACCTCCAGCATGTGTCGGGGCGGTTTGCAGCCGAGTGCAAAGCGGCTGGGATGAGAATCAGCACCTACCAGTCTGAGGCCATGGTTCTCGACCGGAAAAGGGTGGCTTGCCCCCTCTGAGTTGGAGGAGAGCTCCTGCCTCGGGTGGAGTTCAAGTATCTTGGGGTCTTGTTTACGAGTGAGGGAAGGATGGAACGTGAGATTGACAGGCGGATCTGTGCTGCAGTAATGCGGTCGTGGTGAGGAAGGAGCTGAGCCGAAAGGCAAACCTCTCGATTTACCAGTCAATCTACGTTCCTACCCTCACCTATGGTCATGAACTTTGGGTCATGACTGGGCAAGTTGGGAAGTCTGGGCATCCCTGCTTAGACTGCTGCCCCCACGACCTGGCCCCGGATAAGTGGAAGAAAATGGATGGATGGATGTTCTTCATTCACTTTCTCAGTCTTCAGGATGAACATTTTACGACCTGGCAGAATCCTCATTTGGTTGACGTAGTTCATACATTGATTCCTGTGACTAACTCAGTGTTACTATCAGCCCTGAGCCCGGCTAGAACACATGATACTCACTCTGCTCTGGAAACAACAGGAGCAGCTAGCTTCATATTTGTGTTTTGGAACATGCAAACACACCCCTCTCAATAACAAGAGATACTTTCCACAAGTGGCAAAAGCCATAAAACGTAGTAACACAGCAACAAAACTCCCATCACATTTGTCTAATTGTGTTAAACACTTGTGGCACAAGCTGTTTATTAGCCGTTGACCCTAAATATTTGATTAAGTCTGATTGAATGCAGTGTGTCGTGTTATTCATCAACACACTGTGTGTGTTGAGTCTTGCTTCTTGATTACTCACCCCAGCATGTACTATAACTGTAGCCAAGGTCATGCAGTTTCGGATTAGGGTGTGTGTGTGGCTGATGTCACACAGGGTTTTATCTGTATAGTGAAAAGGCATTTGGTTTTATTTTGGTTTATTTTGGTTTTATGATGCCCTCTTTTCTGGTCAAGAGTACAGAATCCACCAGATTCTGGTAGTGACCAGATATATGTAGCTGGGCCACTTTGCTAAAATAATGCTAATTTCAATAGATGCAGACAATATTTATAGATAAATATACTGTAGTTATAGCCAACAAATCAGAGGCGTAACACATTTCCTCTGAACTCAGGTCAGAAGCATGTGTCATTCAGGGTTGAAAGAGTAAAAGATAGAGAAAATACCACACCTTCAAAAAACTATAAAAGTTGTAATGACAGTTTACTGTAACAAGGTGTGTGCTAAAGAATCCAAAAACTGAACTCTGGCTCAAATAAAACAGGGCAGTAGCCCGATAGGATTGTGTGTTTCTTCACTTTTTAGATAGTGGCTGAATTACCTTTGTCCTTTGTTTTTTTTTTTATCTCATGTACCGGATATCTGACAGATACATGACTGCTTATGTCTGCACTGCATGTTACTGTAAAACATTGTTCCTTATTCCGATAACAGGAGAGTGAAGCACTCTCAACACTTACATCTCAGCTCATGCCTTTGCGTAAGCCGACTCGATTACTGTAACACGCTCTTTACTGGCCTGCAGAAAAAGCCCACTGAGGAACTTCAGCTCATTCAAAACGCTGCAGCTCGACGACGAACCAGAACCAAGAGGAGGGAGCATCACATCAGTCCAGTTTTAGCTGCTCTGAACTGGCTTCCTGTAACATTCAGAAGTACATGGTCCTCCTCCATGTATACAAGGCCTTTAATGAGCTAGCACCAAGCTAACTGCTAACTCCCTTGTTCTGTATGTGCCTTCAAAAACACTGTGATCATCTGCTGCAGCGTTTGTCAAAGCTCCGGAACAAACTACCTGCAGCTCGCTGAAATCTAAAACTCATTTCTTCACTTTAGCCTTTAGCTAGCTTTGACTTCCTGATAGAGGCCTGAAACTCTGTGCCTTACCTCACACTGATGGACTGCTGCCCTTTTCTCAATTTAATGCATTCTGTGTACTCTATTTACAACTTTATTTGATTACTATTATTCAACGGTTTTATTTTCCATCTAATGCAATGCATTGTTTGTATTTTTATCCTTTTTTTACTATCATTATAGAGTGGGTTTTATTCTCCATCTTATTGTACATTCATTTTCTAGTTTTATTATTATGATTGTGATAATGATGATTATTAACTAGGGTCATCTTGATCTGCCCCGAAACAAAAAATAACAAAATGTTTGTGTCTGGACGCACTTGCAGCATTCGCTCTTCTTATACGTTGTCAAAGGGTGCGTCAAAATGGCAATAAGGAAATATTCAGAGAGCGAATTTTACTGACGTGGTTACTGTACCTTGTTCTCCTTAATGAGCTTATCAGAGGCTGCAGATACTCCAGCCCATTAAGTTACTGCTACCTGTGGATCATGGAAAACTCCAGCACTCCTAAGTAGATTTCTCTATGAAACTTAAGCTTGGGCTTTAATACTGTCTGCTTGAAGACTTATCTTAATCAGTTTTTCAGTTTTTAACTAAAAATCTCCGTAATAAAGGTTGTTGTTTTGCCACTATTCACCATTGAAACACGTTGCAGTTGTAATTCATAGTTGAACAATTTAGTCACTGGGAGTGCAATTAGTTTTATTTGATTTTACAATTTAATTTTCATTGTCAGTAAAATTACTTGAATTAGAGTTTTCGACTTTTTGTCAAACAAAATAGTCAATTTGACGTCAAACAAAATTGTGACTCACAATCTTCTAACAATGAAAAACCAAAATTGTGATTTTTTTTTTTACTTTACTAATCCCAAACTGGGAAATTATTCTCTGCTTTTAACCCATCACTGATTTTAATGAAACACACACATGCACCATGCAACATGCAGTGAAACACTCAGGAGCAGTGGGCTGCATTCAAGCGCCCGGGGAGCATATTGGGGGGTTAAGTGCCTTGCTCAAGGGCACATCAGCCGGCTAATGGAGGGGGGGGGGATACTTCACCACATCCAGTTTTTCTACCTTTAGGCCACAGCTGCGTGATAAACCAAGAAAATACTTTCTGATTAATCAGCAGATAGATTAAAGTAATTGTTGATGCAGCCTTGGAAATAGCCTCAGTAAGTGGGAGGTGCTGTGCTCCGTGGCTGCTGGACGTAAGCAGGTGATTGTTTGGTGACGCATAAACTAAAACTCTTCTGCCTCCACATGGCAAATAAAAAGATTTTTCTATCTTTAAGAGGGAAGGTGAAGCTTTAGGGTCTTTGTCTTGCTGGTTTTATTTTGCTTACATTCTGCATATTTCTGCATAAATTTAATCAAATTGCTACACACTAAATTATACACTGCAATTCTGGTGGCAAGTAGTTAATATTACAAGTTATAAGTACCAGTTGAAAGGAAGGGATATAATATAACATAATATTAGTAGACCAGTATTACATGGAATAGATTAGCAGATATAATACAGTGTAGTATGGGTATAGTATAGTATAGTGAAGTAGAAAGTGCAGTATATATAATATAATAATATAATAAATAATATAATAGATATAATAGATACTAAGCTTAGAATAACAGAATATATCAACTAACAATGTAAACGTGTCAGATTCTGATGTTTTTCTTGGGGTGACAGTCTCAAATATCGCTATGTCTGACATAAAGTGTCAGTATAATGTATAAGATGGCACATGGTGCATTATGCAATACAGTCACAATGATAATCGTACAGAAAACTGTGAAATTAGAAATTCAGCACCACTTTTTCATTACACAAAACAACAGTGAACTTTATTTCTCTGTGCTCAGTGAGGCAGGCAGTCAGAGCAGGAGTATGCAGCATGTTAGTAAACCAGATGTCCCGTCACAGCTACATTATGGGAGCTTATTAGGATCAATATTGGTGCCAAACCCTCTTTAACAAGTGGCCATCAGACACGACTCAACATAACCAGTGAAGCCGGGTCGACTTACTTTACCTGACAGCTGATAGCACCATCTGATGGCTGTTAGTCTCATTTAGCATGGATGAACTGCACATACAGAGGCGTTGATTCAACTGTTTATGGCTCCATTTAGCTTGTTTTAGCTGCTAAAGAGGCAGATATTTGTTCTCTTTATTAAACCACGCCTAAAGTGATCCAGATATCTGTTAATAAATGTAGGTCTGTGACTGCTGAATGTGTAAACACATAACTGCTTGCTGACACGTAACTTGTTTTTAGGGTGATAATATGTCAGTATTGTGATTGACATATTATCACCTTATGTTGTAATGTAATGTTGTATTTGGTTGAGATTGAACTAATTCATAACAATTTTGCACAGGACTGCAAATAATAACTATTTTCATTATAGATTAATGAAAATGTAAAAGTACTAATAAATTAAACTGTAAAAATACTATGCTACAAGTACAAGTCCTGCATTTAAAAAGTTGCGGAAAAAAGTATAATCACGAAAATGCACTTAAAATATTAAAAGAACTCAATACCGGAAAATCATAATAACTTCATTTGTATAGCACTTTTCATACAAAAAAAAATGTAGCAAAAAGTGCTTTACAATCAAAGATAAAGAAAATAAAGCCCTGCCCACACACACACATACACCCACACACAAGAGCACACAAACTCACACAATCAACACGACATTTTGAATGAAAAAGAAATGAATAAATATTAAAATATGTCCCCTGGGACTGTCGATATGGTATTTAATATCGTTAGATTTGTATTACTCATGCATCAACGTAAGCACTTAACGTTTTGTATGCATAAATCTTAATTTGTTGAGTATTAGCTGAAGCTGTCAAATAATTGAAGTGAAAGGTACAATATTTACAATTGTACAATATGGAATAGAAGTAGACATTTGTATGAAAAGAAGAGTCTCAAGTTAAGTACAAGTACCTCCAGTAGAGAACTAAGAAATGTACTTTATGACATTAAACCGCTGGTGTTTATATTCAGATGTAATTTAACTAGAAAAGCATCACTTGGAATCAGAATAACACAAATTGCTGTCCATCTGTAACTGAGCTGAGTAAAGTTTGGCCTTCAAAATAAAACCTCAACTAATCTGCATTGTGAACCCGCTCACCGGAAGTTCTACCTTCCTTCCGGCGCTGGCTCGGGGCTTTTATTTTGACAGTCGCCCTAGAAAGCTCGGTGTACTTCCTTGAATTTACCTCGGCAGTGGTGCTGCTGCTGAGTCTCAGCAGTGTGTGTGTGAGCGTGTGTGTGGATGGCGGACTGTTCCCGGTGAAAAACACCGACCCCCGGCTTCACGAAAATGCCTCACCACCGCGTGTAAGCGGGCCAAACTCGCGGGGGGGCGGAGAGAGTCAGGTCTCCGGGCAGCTTTAGAGGAAAATAAAGGCAGGATGTTGCAAGTTTTAGCTTGTGGCGCCGTAGTTTTCCCCGGTCTCTTCTTCGCCTTCAGGAGGATCCTGCCGTGTGTGTTCAGACACTGGAGCGATGCCGACGTGGTGCTGGTCAGCGAGAGGTAAACTAGCTAAATTCATCACTTCGTACGACACAACCTGACAAACGACACCTGGCTGTGAGCCTCGTTTGACCTCACGTCGTGGCTTCAGGCTACTAACAGTTTTCGCTCGTTCAGTTAGCTTGAAGTGCTGCTTTTTAACGTAGCACGACGACTGTTATGTACATGGCATTACCAGCATATTTGTTCTCTCTAATTGGCGTTTGCTCTTTTAAAGTTTACTACAGCAAAATGGCTGCTATAATCCTCAAATAGTCTTTAAAGGGATGATTTACGGCTTTCACGGCAAAACTATGGGCCCTTGTAGGAATACAGAAATCCTGTAAGTTAATGGAGCCATAGGAGGGTGAGACCAAAGCAAAAGAGCACACTGACGTTTAGTTGTGCCTGTGTGTGAACATGATTTGCCTTCGAGATTTGCCATTGTAGTGCTAGCATGCTTGTCTTCATGATGGTCCGCGTCCAGTATTTCCAGTCTGGACTTTGCCTGGCATCTTTAAAACCCTGCATCCACCAGAGGCCTTGCCACTGGTCCACACAGGCGGTGACATTTTTGCTGGATGTGGACAAACCAGAACCTGAGCTTTGATCCATGTGCTCTTATAAATTCTTGGACAAACAAATTAAACCATTAGATCCGCAGGCTCCTCTATGACTGAGCATCTCACGAGTGCTGAGGTACAAAGTAGTAATAATTAATATAGTTTGTGCATGTGTGTGTGTGTGTGTGTGTGTGTGTGTGTGTGTGTGTGTGTGTCAGTGTGACTTGCTCTCATGTGCACAGTTCAGTTCAGTGCTCATTTGTACGCTGTCACTCTTGCTAATCCTCCTCTGAGCTCCGGTCAGGGCCGACTGCTGAGTTAGCTATGCACTGGAAAACACTGAACTCTGCTCCTGAATGCAGCCTCCACCACTTCACTAATGCTCATCTAACGGATAATGTTGTTCTCACAAGCGTCCACGCCTCAGGGGATGTCACACGGCTTGTTCACCACTAAACCAGCCTCTGAGATCTGCTGTATCTACTCTGCCACGCAGGTCACAAGCTTGGATCATGTTAGTGTCTTTGATTTTAGTGGAACAGTTTCAACAGATTCTACCGATGTCACGTTATTAAAGTCCCAGTGTAGTTGTTGAAATGTCCTGTATCTGGTTAGAGACTGTGTGCTTTTTCTTTTCCCCTGCAAGACCAATCACTAAACTCAGGTGGAAGCGTGTAGTATTTGTTTGTATTTGGAGATGAGGATGTAGTGTAACTCTTACATAATGCTGAGGCACTTGTGAGGGACATGATAGAAACATTATTAACTTTAGAGACCAGGAAGGGTCAAGCCCTAACAAAGTGGATCCTACAGTTCCCACAATGCAATGCAATAGCATCCCTGTTTAAACCCTCTCTGCATGGTAAGTACTGATTTCAGAAGTCAGCAGGAAGCCCGGTTCGCTCTGTCTCCATTTTCCTCTCGTCTCTGCATGTTCATGCAGCAGATAAATAAAGCCCCGGATTAGCACCGCTGTTTTGCTCAGTTGAAATATTTCCAACTTGCACAGGTTGTGTCTTTGCGTCCATTCACGCTGCTCCGTGTGAATTCGGTTTTAAAAGCCGCGTCGGCAGGCTGAGTGAACTGTTGTACATGTGTAAAAACGTGTCTTTCAGTTTGAGCGTCTCAGAGAGAGGGGCTGCGCTTGTTTTTGCAGTCATGATGTTCAAATAATGTAAAACTGGTTGAACAGGATACATGCAAAACCCCTTACCTGCTCATTAAAGTCCAAGTCTATTCAAATGTGCAAGGTTTTCTTTCTCTTGTGTTGTGTCAACACTGTGTCCTCATCATATTGGGTTTATCATGATGAGGGACGTGCATAGGATGTTCTCCAAGGTTCTTGTTGTTTCTGTTTGGAGTTAATAATCAGCTAAGGTTGAGCTGATATTGTGGGTCGTGTCAATGTGACTTGTTGATAGAGGGAAGCTCATCAGTGTTACAAACAACATTCAACAAATTGTTGATAAGAAGTGAGAATAATCCTCGGTCAGCACAGAAAATGATAATCCAGCAGCAACGAAAGCTGTTTTCTCCTTATTTACAGCTGGTTTTACATCACAGAGGAGTACGACGAGCTGTGAGACTGAAAGGCTCAAAACAGAATTATTAAAAGGATGGAAAGCTTTTCTATTCTGAGATACAAAAATGATGCATTTTGGTGACAGTGGTGGAAAAGGAAAGGCCATGTTAGTGTTTATCATCTGCAGGGCTGCAACTAGCAATTATTTGCATTACTAATGGATCCGCCAGTTATTTTTTAACGCAAGTGTTTGGCCTTTCAAAACAGCTCAGTTTAATGTCAGATAAAATAAAAGCAGCAAATTCTCACAACGAAGAAGCTGCGACTGCATAACAATTGGTCTCTGTGCTTGAAAAATGTCAATTAATCAAATATCAGAGTAGATTCTTATTAATTTTTGACTGATTGTCCCGGCAGTGGCTCAGACTATCATCAGCTGTAGCTGCTGTTTGCAATCAGGTTTTATCCAGTAAAAAACAACCCTCAGTATCATCTCAGTCTGCCACACAGGGAGAACTTCCCTCTATGTGTCTGGAAGAGAGAGAAGTGGGAAATCAGCGTCAGCAGTGATGACCATCATGACTAAGCCGACAAAACGATGAGTGCTGGCCCGGGCCACAGTGCTCGATTGACAGGTGATCCCTAACAAGAACCAAAAATGCGACTATAAAATCAACAAAAAGGATCTCTTGTAGTATCGGGTGCAACCTTAACCTACTCAAAAGAAAAACACTTGACTTCCCAGAGATTATAATGCTCAACATCACCCGGCACACGCTAAGCTTAAGAGTCTCGTGGCTGCAGTTACCATGTGCCTTTAAAGTTGCACACAGCAGCAGTGCTCTTAATGGAAGGAATTACACATGGTTAAGAATACTTTCTGCCTTTCTGCATGTGCTTCCTCTGCTGCAGCTTACTCGTACAGCGGGTCTCAAATGACCACCAAACAAAGCTGATATAAATATTACTGCAAGAACACAGTAAATTAGGGGTTAAGTCTTCATTGTAACTCAGTAAATATATGTGATTTGTACCGAGTATCAGTGTACAAAGCAGTATCAGTACACCTGACTGAGGTGGAGTCCAGTGCAATGATCTGAAGCATTAAAAATTCACACAGAGTGGAATCAATGTTTTAAACAGTTTGTTTCTCAGAGGTAATACGTGTTTTCATTGATTTAAAATGATTGATTCCATTCTAAAATATGTGGATTTTTAATTCTATACTGATGGTTGTTTGCCTTATGACGACCACTGACGAGAGGCCATAGTTCAGCCACCTTTAGGGCTGCAACTAATGATCCGTTAAGATTAAAATGAAAGTTGTGGAAAAAAAAGCTGACCAGAATTTCTCAGTTTTTAAATTTAATATGATATAAAACATTTTTAGACAGTTGTCCCATCTGGGAAGCTGTAACCAGTTAGCGTTTAAACAATTAATCGATTAGAAAAACTATCAAGATAATTTTCAGTTTGATTGTCTGATTAACATTTTATTTACGACTACCAAAGTGGTTAAGGAGCAATGCAATTAGGGATGTAGCTGCATCCATCTGTGCCATTGAGGGGTGGAGAGAGAGAGAGAGCTCCTTCTTGCCATGAAATGCACTTTACCCTGTTTGCTTTTTCTGCCTCTGCTGTCACTTTTTCTTTTCCTCTGCTGCAGCGCCAATGAAACGACAAATTATGTAGCCCATTTGCTGGAGGAGCAAAAAAAAACCCCACCTCTCCTGACTGTCAGACACTGTGTGTGTGACAGAACATGAAAGACCAAGTGGTCCGTGTGGAAGCGGACCATCGGTAGGAAGACTTGGTTGTAGTGAAAGGGAAGCTGAGGTCGCTCACTGGCCTGACACAGCAGGAAAAGAAAAGACAACATTGCCGAACAAGGCAGCGAGACATTCTTCCCTTTTTCCCCTCCACACGCTCCTCACCCCGTCAACCTTTCATCAGCAGAGAGAGAGGGGGTTATTGCCGGACGCACAATGAATGTGCTGTGTAAAATCTGGGTCTTGTGATAGAGTATGCGACCATACAGCCCTAGAAGGCAGCGAGGCGTGGGGGTAAAATGTGTGTGTGTGGGGGGGGGGGTAGGTGGAGTTCGTAAGCGAAGCAGGCAGAGAGAGAGGCCGGTTAGTCTTTTCTAGCTCAGGCCTGTCGTTTTGTAGTCGTCGGTCATGTGGCCTTCGTTGCCTTGCCGATGCCAGTGTCATGGCCGCATTCCCATGGAGATTGGTGTGAGGTGGCAGCAGGTTTAAGCAGGAAACCACACAAATGCACTCTTTGTATCGCAGTCTTGCCATTTGTAAGCAGCACACTATAACTTGTTAGAAAGGAAGAAGAAGACAGTCTTTATTGGCCTTGTAAAACTAGTCATTATTTACAACTTGACCGAAAGTCTGAAGTCTGAGGTCCTCTCTCCGCCTACCAGCCGGGACCTGACCCGGGACCTGAGTCGGGCTGGGTCCAAATGACAATCGCTCTAATGACTTCTGTTCAGGGTCCAGTTATATTGGTTAGGGTCTTGGGTTTTGTGGCAATATGTCCAATACCAGTGGGGAACCGTGAGGATTCACCCTACATCATGTGTTGCATCATTGCCCTCACAGCGGAAAGACGTGTTTTGTGTGTACCGTGAAGTTCAACATGACGTGTGTTGTTGGCCTTTTTGACCTCAGATGCTCATTAATTGATGGAACATCATGCTGCCGCCGGTCTTCATGCTCTCCAGCTGTTTCGGTCTGTTTGAATCGACTGTATTTAGCATCACGTCTGAGTATCTTCAGTTCTATTTTGGATCTAACGTCCCTTTTTGATCAGGTATCTTTTTGGACAAAAATTGTGGATCCCTGAATCCCACATGACAAACAGCTTACTGATCCTAACACCGGATGGGCTAGAAATGTAGAATTTGTCCTTCAGGTGGTCCTGGAAGAAATACCATGTGGCCAGTGAAGTCAGAAGGGTTTATGTCTTTGGCAGCATGAATGTGCTCAGGGTATTTCGTGGCATCTGTTACCTAATGAGTTATCATGTGTGCACTGTTGAATAAAGTGGTTTGAAGTATAGCAAAGACCGAGGAGTGCCCTAAATAGAAAAGGTTCATCCTCTAGCGACCATAAACGGACCAAAGTGGACATCAGATTTTTAATAGTTCTTCTGTACAAAAAGGTCATTTTGACAGTTTAAGAAATTGGGTCATTTGTGCTTGAGATACCTTTTCAGGGACAAGTGCCTGTCAAAGGTCAGTTCTGTCCTGATGAAGACTGTAGAGGAAAAGTCATATCGGGAATATCCACCCAAAATTCACACCAGCTGACTGACTTTTTGATTCAACCTGGACCGTCAAACACCATGATTCCTTCCATAATTCTCCTTTTTCTGTCTAGAAAAGTGTAGTGCAAGGAATATAGCACAGTAGGGGTATCTGTGCAAATATGATTCATTTCTGGTGGTAAAATGAATTGATAGTCCTCAACTCAGATCTGTTTAGTCCTGTTATAGAGCAGGATTAATCCTAAACAAGGCCTACAAAGCACGAGAGTATAGTTTTCTCTGTAGCCCACACAAGCCTCTCAGCCTGAGTACTTGTCGCACTAGATGCAGTTTCACAAGGTAGCCCGTGTTTGCCTCCATTCATCGCTGTAGGTGGTGATGAGTAGGTGGTGATGTAAACCAGCATTTAAACGCAGCGGCGTGTTAAAGGGGCGACTGTCTCTTATGGCTGCAGTGAGCGTCGGGGAATGAATTACATGTTTTCTGATTTCAAAGCAGCTTACTGTCACTGCTGCCAAGTTGGAGAACAGCCAGAGAGAGAGCTCGTCCGAGCGAAAGCAGCCATTCATAGTTTGAACAAATTGGTGACGTAATCCAAAGGCCTGTTTAAAATGGCCAAAAAGTAACTCTGTTGAACCAGTAGAGAAATAAAATCTGCTTCTCTGACTGCGTACTGGACATTCATCAAGTTTTCTTTTCAATACAGCTTCACATCATCAGTCAGTAAGGTCATAAATTCACTACTTGTGCGTGTACTCTTAAGATGCGACGCCTATGAATGTTATGTATGCCTTATGCCACCTCACACAGTGACACTTCAAATAGAGATGTGCCCAAGTTCTCCTATGTCACAGGTCTGTTTATAGACCAGGAAAGTCGAGGCCAAGCAGTGCTAATCCCATAATGGTACTCTCGACTTGTAGTTGTGACTGCTGGAGTAGTTCACCTGAAGGGACTCTTTTTAAAACCTTGACCTAGATTAGCTAGAGCTGCCAATCACACGGATATGCCAACAAATCAAACATCATTTCTGGGTTAGACCAGTGAGGCAGGGTGGCCAAATGATCTGACGTTCATTTAAAGGTGCAGTGTGTAACAATAAGGGGGGGATCTGTTGGCAGAAATAGAATATTCATGTTTTCATTAGTGTGTAATCACCTGAAAGTAACATCCTCCATGTTTTTGTTACGTTCGAATGAGCTATCTACAGAAGGAGCATGTCGTCCCCCACAGAGTCCACCAAAATGGACAAACCGAACACTGGTTCTTGAGATGGCCTTTTGCGTTTTTACATAAAAGTGAAGGCCATTTCTACACACCGGTCCTTTAACATGAGACATCAGTTGTGGCTAATCTCTTATTCTTTGTACAGTTTAATGAATTTTTACCCGACCAACAACTGTCACCCTGTGTTCAGTATCCCGCAGTGGACTGGAGATCAAAGATAAAATCCAAACTAGATTTTCCATCCAGTGTCAAGTCGTAATTTATAGATCAAGCTTCATCCCGTTCAGGAATCCCCAACTTTTACTATCATGGCAAAGCTGAGGGAACACCCCGCATTCAGTTTTCATTGAGGTTGAAAGGGAAGGCGTACGCAGACTGACAGTATGTGACAGGGCTGAACCAATTACAGCGCTAGGCTTCATCCTCTGAGAGTCGTGGGTGTCTGCACGAAATTTCACGGCAGTCAGTTCAGTAGTTGTTGAGATGTTTCGTTCTAGACCATGGCTAGCACTGCTAAACGACATAAGACACAGATATGCTAGTTTCACATGAGATTCTGTAACCGTCCAGAGTGTGATTAATGAATGTTCATGAATGTCTTGGATCAGTCACTTTGTATGACCTTTCTCAATGTTTTCATGTGTCTGTCTCTTCCTCAGACTGGTGTCCTCCATCCATGCCATCATGGCAACCACGGCAGGAATCATCGTTGTGTCATCATGCCGGGGCAGCGTCATTAACGACAGGTTGGACTTAATGTCATTAATCCTTATCATGAAGCAGCGGCTGCTAATGGAAACCCATACGCCTCTGACTCTATCATTACACTTTCTTACCTGCACCCATCAGACTTCAGACATCAAGACTTACAAGGATGGTTTTCATTGACCAGGAGAAGCTGAGAAAAGTTCGGCTTTATTCAGATGTCCTTTTGACATATATCAAAGACCTGGCAACAATTGAAAACCTGATGTTTTCTTCTCAACTACGCAAAATTACTGCGTACTACTACAGCTTTCAGACAGGAAGTTGATCTGTCAGAGATTCGTCATAGGCTTCACCTCATTAGACTGGGTTGGTGTCTGTTGAGACGGTGTAGCACAATGGTTCCTCAGCTATGTCTCGTACAGTTCAGGCAAAAAAGTGAACTTTTCCTTTACTTCTACAAAAGTTTTCTCACCATTTTTCTTTTCAAGAACCGTCCACCCTACACTTATTCAGCTAGCTGCCCTGCCTTCACATCAGCAGCCTGCCAGGAAGCTAGTGTTAGCATAGCATTAGCCTCCCCGTGCTGTTTAGAAAAGTGTGACGCTAAGATAATGTTAGCCATAATAATCCCACAGAGTCAGCGGCCAGAGCCGGGCAGGCCCAGTTTGAGGCTGCTAATCTCCGCCTCCCCTCCCCTTCACCCACGGGGCTTAATCCTCCACAGCGCTGCTCAGTTCTGCTGCCCTGTGACGTGCACAAGGCTGGAGCTTATCAGACACATGCTCCAGAGTCAGACCCATGAAAACTCTAATACTCCATCACAATCTGTCACTTCATTTAGCCTTCATTGCTTCAGTTGCAGTAACTGGGTTTTGCATCCTGATGGGATGTGTGTCAATGTTAAGCATATAGTACCTCATGCTAACACAAGGATGATTTCAGCGTCCGTGTTCTCGTCACTGAACAGCCAAAACTGACCAATATCCAGTGTCACGAAAAGTTGGTACAATCCTTTAAAGGATAATTCTGGTTTATTACAACTGGGGCCATTTTCTTGTGCCTGGTTTTTCCATCATTTCATGTCAGTTATAATAATATTGGCCTCAACAAGGTAATTACTGAGATTTGGGAATACAGCAATGTCACAACAAAGAAATCAGAGCCAACAGATTTTTAAACAACGTTACAGTTTACAGACAGACTTTCTGAGTCAAATTTGACCCGACTTGATTCCTGTAGTTGTGGGTGCACAGATTTCCTGTTCCTGCTGGGTTTAGGGTGAACTCACAAGAGCTTTTAGGCTGTAGGCGATATTTGAGAGTTTAAAAAAACACTGGCTGATATTCAGTTTTTTTTTTTTTTTTGCAGAAACATTTTTTTAAGGATCCTTTAAATTTACTTAAAAAAAATTATGACCAAGATGTGCACCTAGCCGACGTTTTACTTGTTTTAAAACTACCTCGAATGGAGAGGTTTAGATAACACGGCGAAACTGTTGTTTGTTTAATACCCATCTGATCGTTTGACTGCTTGAGTTTCCTTCCCCATCGGCTTCGTTTTAGCAATGTCTTAACTTGACAAGCAGTTGGACAACCCAAAGTACTTTACAGAGCACAGATGCAAGAGTACAAGAAACAAATGAGAGAACAATAAATGCAATTAAGCAAAAGCACACAGATTATAAACAATAAAAAGAATAAAACAATCAAAAGCCCACAGAATAAAGATGATGAACCAATCTAATAAATGGCTTTGATTTTAAAGAAGAATTAAACGCAGTGGTAAACATGTAGGTCTTAAGCTTGGATTTGAAAGTAGTCAGCATCATCTCGAGTCTCTGTGTTAACAGATAGAAATGACACATAAAGCTATAAAAACAAGCCCAAAGGTATAAAAAACTGTAATTATCCCTGTAATGATGCAACCTCACAAAACCTGCGGAAATACTCTGCACACTAACGTTTTACAGTACTGCTCATTAGCACAGAACAAAGTTACAGTTCACCTTAGTTAGAATATTATCCCTGCTGCTCTTGACGATCCTAAAAACAGCTGTCTGATCAGTTTAAAGGTGCAGCACAGAGCAAGTGTGCAGTTCATGTATTCATATGGCCAAGACAAGAGATAAGAGACAGCACATACATACACGACAGAACCCACACATCATGTAGCCTTCGCTCTACCCTGAGCTGTTTGTTGTGCCTTACTGCTCTTAATCTCCATTCGCTGACCTTAAGAGCTAAAGAACCCAGTCAGGGGTCAGAGGTCAGTAGCTCAGCTCTGCCCGGCAGCTTTGCTCCGTTCTGTCCACATAATTAACCATCACTGTAATCGGCGCTCATTAGAGCGCTGCAACCATCCAAGTTGTTTATTATACTTTGCTTACATAAGCCTGCCTTAAAGCCTTCGCATGCTCATGTTAGAGAGGAAAGGCGTGGAGGTGAAGCGAGTGTCTGTGTGAGTTCACGTCCACTGAAACTAAAGGTCATGATGTTAGTGAAGTGAGAATCAACATTCATGCCTCCACGCCAGCGACAGCTGTGAGTGGCAGCATTATGTTTTTGGGTCGACCTTACGTAGGTCTGTCCCGTTCTCGTGAACAGGATGTATCAGGAACGCCTTCAGGGAATTTCTTCAAATTTGGCACAAATGTGGACTCAAGGATGAAAGGTCAAAGGTCACTGTGACAACACAACACATTTTTGGCCATAACTCGAGAATTTGTTCACTGATTGTGACAAAATCTGACACAGATATGCTATAGGATAAAATTAAGTGATGACATTTTATATCCAAAAGGTCAAAGGTTGGCTTCACTGTGATGCCACAATCTTGTGCAGAAACTCTTTTCTGTCCATCTTTCAGCATCATATTGTGGCCATGTTTTGCATTTGATCAAATGCTGAATTGGTGGCTCTAATCTTGGGCGTCCACCTTGAAACTGAGCTGATTGTAAAGATCTGCTGTGCTGCAGGTTGAACGTGTGTGTGAATCATCCACGTTCTTTGCAGCAGCATCCATATTTGAAGCTTTGTAGTCACCACGAGCTGATTAGATGTGCTGATATTGATCTTCAGGTGATTGTTGTTGCACCATGTGAGGAAGCTCTCCATCAGTCCTCTGTCTCTAAGTGAAGACAGCATGTTTCTCTCTGGACATTATTCACTAGAATCATACATGTCAATAAAGTGGTAGCTTCAACCTCACCAAAAAATACACTTAATACCTTCAAAGTCTTCACTTTAACTTTCTTTTTCATTTTTTTAACGTGATTCTTCATTAGCATTTGTGTAGTTTAGCACTTCGCATAGTGTTGACCAGAGTCATATCTGTCACTGACGTACTGTATATAATAAATAATAGCCTCTGTGGTCATTTAAAGTTCCCGCTGTGGAGCGGTCTTGGTTTTGCTGTTAAAGTAACGTTGGAGCTTTTGACCGCTATGCTAACAACCACAATTCTGACACGTTTTTATCGTTGGTCAAAGACTTTTTCTTCCACGACACGTTAGTTTCATTTACATCAATGTGCCACTCTTTTTGTTCACAGTTTGGAGAAAAGTTGCTTTGATGCTGCAGAACTAATGCAAACACAGCAAAAACATGTCACGTGAAAATATATGATTATTTACATGATTCGTTTTTCCTCCTCAGGCACTGGCTGGCCACTTACTTTGTCATCTGGTACGGTGTACCTTACATGACATACGACATCTTCGCCATGTATCTCAGTCACTACTACCGCTTCCGCGTCAAAGGCCACGAGGACTACAAGCAGCATTCGCTGAGGACCGTGAACTCCTTCGTCCGCAGGGAGTTCCTGCTGGTGTTGCATCACATCGCCCTGCTCACTATCCTGCTACCTGTTACACTGGTGAGGGGGGCAGGGCCGGGTGGGAGGCAGCAATTATGAGGTCTTGTTATTAGTAGTTGAGGCCAATAATTAAAGAACTGAAAGTAATGCAAGCAGCGCTGGTAGCGGTGGATCACCAGCTGGCTCAACTGGCTGCTGGCTCACTGTCCCGCAGTGCTGGTGCTAAAACGATTAGCATCACAGATCACATGCTTTGGTTACTGCAGCTGGCGTGGTGTTATTTAACATGTGACTGTGACACCAGTTTAGCAACATGTTTTAGGTTATTATTGCTACTGTAAAATGCTTATATTTAAGGTGGATTTTGCTTTTTAAAGGTACTGTTAATGATACTGCTGCACATACGCACATATTGTACACGTCCCAAAAAAAGCAGACACTGCTTCTTTGGGAATTTTAGATCTGAAATAAATAGTTGATTAATCAAGTAGTTGATCAACAGAAAACTAATCTCTAACAATTTCAATAATGATTAATTAAGCACTTTCTCGTGCAAAATTGAGAAAAAATAGCCTGTTCCAGCTTCTCAAATGTGAGTTTTTGCTGTTTTTTTTCTTTTCCATGACAGTAAACTGAATATCTTTGGGTTGGGACCACACAAGGAATTTTATGTCATCTTTGGGAAATTGTAGTTGTTTAATTTTTTCCTGATATTTTATGAACCAAATGAAAAATCGATTAATGGAAAAAAATCTGCCCTGCTGAATTTAGGTGCGCGTGTCTGAGCTGAGAGGATTATACAGTCCTGTTCAGATTACACGGCACAGATCATGCTCCTCAACAGATTTCAAAGCGTATTTAGCTTTAATGATTTTGAATTTGTGTTTTCCACCTTTCAGGCAATCTTTCATGTCTGTTTATTTTATCACAGGTCCAAAAATCAACTCAAAGAGAGTTGAAACTCTCTTCTGATCAGTAAAGTCATGTGTTCTTTTAGTACTGTGTACTGCCAGTAATGCCTTCAGTGTGTGCTGTAAAGTGGTGCATTGTTTTCAGATCAATCGTTGCTTTAAACTGCATCGTCTTGCATTGATTACTTAAGTGGCAACAAAAACTAGACATTATGCTCATTGTCATGGATTACCTATCAGGTGATTGTCATGTCTCTGCCAATCAAGTTTCCACCTGTACTGATAGAGAAGAAAAGGGAAAAGACAGTTTCAATAAAACAATGCTTTGCTTTGGAAAGTGGTTAGCAGTAATGTCAGATATACATATGAAGCACTTTAGCGTGTAAACATACTAATCCTCTGTGATATGTATGTAACTCTTTGCTACCCACAAACAGATTATGTCACTCACAGTGAGTACGCATGGTTTGGAGCTGCTGGTATCTTATTTACTGTGGGTATTAGAGGTTTTCAGTACGTGTATGAACTCGTCCGAACCTTCAAACTGAACTGAGTGTAATGAATCATCATTGCTGCTGACCGAATCGGTGGCTTTTGAACAGGTGGTTGAAAGCATCATTATCGTGTCAGATGGGATTCACAGTATGATGCTTCCTGTTTAGAAGCTTGAAAGGCCACAAAAGCCACAGAAACAATCACGATGGGATAACCGGGCTATTAAACTTTAAACAGGCCGAGGATGTCATGAACTGAAGAAGACTCTGTGTTGCTGCTGAAGTTCGCTGCCTGTTGTTTGTACTGAGGTGTGTTTGAACAGTGATGCGATCGCTTATCTTCGAAAAACAAGTCAATAAACTGCACAGTTAGTGACTCTGAATCTTGATAGTGAGTTGTACACAGTTCAGATGCTGAAGGATTCATTTATTCTTTTCATTTATTTTGAAAAGACAGTAGTGCAAGTATCAAAACCTGACAAAATCCTCTTGCTGGGTAGAAAGTTCAACTATTCATCATAAAAATAAGCAAACATCTGAAACGTTTCTGTAAGGCAGCAGGTCACGATCGGCTATAAAACTGAAAAGCACCACCGACACGTGCTCGTCTTATCTGCAGCTCTCTCTCTGTTGCTGTTGTGACCTGAAATGTTCCCAAACAACCAATTTAAGGCTCGCAGGGGGGCCTCCACCTCTGGACCTGTGTACTTGTGAACTTTGGTTCTGCGTCACATGCATCAGTCTTCATACTATGTAGTCTATGTGCGGCTGGCGCACCGACACGGTTCGGTACAGATACACGACCTGTTACAGTCCTTGTGACTTGTTTCCATGAGCTGTCATTTCTGACAGAATTTAGGCTGTCAAGTCCAAATGAAATGACCACTGTGACTCATTGAGGATGGTTAAAGGCGTCTGTATATACTTCAACCAAAGTGTTTGCCGGATTGCCGAACAGAGTTTGAAGGCCCCCTGAATTCTTCTGACAGCTTTCCAGAACCAACAATCTGAAAAGCACACCAACATCATGCAGCACTTTGCCAGCTGTGCAGAGGTTTGAGAAAAGGGAAGGTTTGAACTTCTGTCCTCTGTTTTTTATTGTTTGCATGCTATTTTTCATACCTGAAACATGGTCAATGCCTTGGAGGAACGATTGAAAGCATGCAGCATTAGCTCTGTTTAAGCGATTAATCACGTCTAACTCCTCTCTGGGACAGTGGTCAAACTCTAACCGTGACCTTCTTGGGTTTGTGCAGTGCAGTGAAAGGAATAACAAGTCGTCATGCTTCAAAGGAGTAAATGGCAGGAAAGGAAAGAGAACAGTAAACCAGCAATCACTGATTAATTCCTTTAAACAAATGACAACAAATTATTCTGAATTGTTTTCTTTTACATCCTCGAATTGTACTTTTTGAAAATGGAGAGATGCAGTGATAATGGACAGGAAGAGAGAATGAAAGGTGCAGGTTGTTTTCTGCTGGGGTACAAGTGTTGAGGAAGAATGGAAGCCGAGCAAAGATCTCAGTGCGCACGAAAGAGTCAAAGCATGGAAGAAAAAAACATTTGAATGATGAATATTCAGTCAGATGTGAAGGGAGGGCAAGAGAGGAAGCAGACATCGACCACGATGACCTTCAGAGCAGCTCTGACCAGCAAAGTTTAAAACTACTGAACTGTTAAACCTCAGTTCACTGTTAACAGTTTGAACAGTCAAGCGAATTCCTTCAAAAGTATGCCAATCAATTGATTATTTTCTGGATTAATCAATTACTTATTTGGTCTATAAATTGTCAGAAAATGGTGAAAAATGTCAGTAAGTGTTTCCCAAAGCCCAAGATGACGTCCTGAAATGTCTTGTTTTGTCCACAATCCAAACATATCGAGTTTACTGTCATAAAGGAGTGAAGAAACCGTAAAATATTCACATTTCAGCATTTGGAAAATGAGAATATTGCGGCAGCTCTGTTCAGGAGTTTGCTCCAGGCTGTCTTCATCGTGCTGATGGAGTATTTTAGAGTTTACAGAAGCGTGGTACATAGCCACTCTCCTTTCCGAGTAGTATCCCAGGTTAGCAGGCCAGGTGCAGTGGAAACCCGGCCCTTTGTTTGCAGCGGCAGTCAGTTGCAATATGAGATCACATTACCCTCCATTATTCAGCTCCAGCTGCAGTCATCCCCTCTTTTCTCTAAACTCACCAGCCCTCCCTCTGTTCCTCCTCTTCTCTTCCCACACTCATCAGCTTTATGCCACTCTGGCTTTCCTGGGTAATACATGAGCTGGCAGAGTTATCCAGCAAGCCACTAAAGGACACTGACATTCAGGACGAGGAGAAGACCCAACCTTTAGCTGTAGATGATGCAGAGTAATCGATTTCTCTCAACGGTAGACTTTTTTTTTTATCGCAGAAAGTATTCTGACATGACGCAGTAGGGAAGTCTTAGCTCTAAATAATAACATTAATTGATAACTGGATTCCATTAAGACGTGCCAGTTTAAAGGTTCAGGTGTTGCTCATGCTCTCTCACTAGCCTAATCTAAAAGGCTAATCCTGAGCATCATTCCTGCTACAAACATGGTGAACTGGTTGAGCTGCAAGAACAAATGCACTTGGATAAAGTTAACACTCTTCAGTGGCGTTTGGATGTCCAACAAGCAGCTTTTACAGACCACGTTCTGCTTCTACCAACACTTTGGTGTTGGTCAATTATGGTCACAAGTTGGGATGCACCTATTTAGTCCGGCCCCTGATGCGGACCTTTTGAACAGAACAGGTTTTTTTCATCAGTTTCATTATAAAATTCACTGTGCCTGCTATGATTTCCATTTGTGGAGTCATGCTGGGACACAAACTCAGTTTTTTTAACTGGGCATTTGAATAAAATATACCTCTGGTTTCAGATCAGTACTCTGTATTGGCAGATACCCGGAGGTAGGTATCAGAATATGTACCAGGAAAGGAACAGTTGAACCGGTCCATCCATAGTCACAAGGTTTGGGCGTGACCCAGCAAATGTGACTGTGGCCAAAAACGTGTCATTCACAAGGTTTTTGGGCTTTAGATAAAGAATGATGAGCTCAGAGTTGGGATTGGTCGAGCATCAGATCAGGACCTAAGTCAACCTTGGAGTAGACCTCGAGGAAGACCTCGAGGAAGACCTCGGATACACTAATCAGGGAACACCTCAGAATACCCCAGAGGGGACATCGGGAGAATTGGGGTGTGATCGCAGAGAAGCACTATGTAATTAGTCTGCTGTCACCTGCTCAACCTGCTCATTATATTGCAGCTCTATATTTAGACAGGTTTTTAATAATGGTGCACCGTGTATCAACACCTCGTCAAGATTGCTGGGTTTTTCCAGGTGGACCAGGTGTGTGATAAATTAGATTTTATATGCACGTCAACGTTTTAGCCACTGGCTATCCGCCACACTCATGTTGTAAGTGCATTTAATTTTTGCACAGAGGCTAATGTATGCTGTCGAACATTCAAACAAATCCTTGGACAGATGGTAAGCTAGCAACCACAACTATACCTATTGTTCTCGTTCTCGTGCGTGACAATAGTGTGCTGTGTCTCATGACTCAGGCCAGTTTCAGCACATTTACAAAGAAGGCAGAGACATTTTATATCAGGAATATCTCACATTATAATTAACAATGAAATCTGTAGAAGTGGCCATTTTTAAGAAGCCTTGTGTGGCGACGATACATTCAAGTCAGCAGTTTTTCTGCAGTGAATGTAATTGTTTGATATGTATTGACAAGTAAAGCACGTGCAGGCCTCATACAGAATCTTAGACAGAGGTAACACACGCCCATGGCAGGTGGGGGTGGGATGAGGTAGCCAGGTATTTTGTTAGCCATGGTGTAAAGTTCCCCTCTGTGGTCACAGTCATGCTTTCATGGGCAGATGGCAAGGCCACGTCTGGAGCCGCTCATGCTTTATTCATCGTCAGTGCACAGTAAGCTAGGCGACCAGACAGTGCTCGTCTTTTGTCTGGAGTCTCTTTATCCATCTAGATTGACTCACCTATTCTAGGATGGCCTCTCGAACTGCACAGCACTGTGCCGCTGGTCAATATTTGAAAGCTTCATTCATTACTTATGTACAGGACATCACTCCCTCCTCTGCCCTGGCCCACCTCGAGCTGCCATCTTGAAGTTGTGGTATCACATCTGCCCTTGTGGTTGTGGGATTGTACAAAAAAAAAAACCTTGAGTGCATCGTAACAATATCAGATGAAGAATTTTACTCAGCAGCATCTGGGTGTCGATCTTAAATTTAATCCACCTAAATCTGATTTAGAATTGAAACATGCTCGGTGCATCTGTACACATGGAGTAGATCCAGATCACATCCATAACATTAACTACGCTCACCAAACTTGTACATACGTAGATCTTGTCTCAGAGTTTTGGTGTCTCATGGTGGAAGAAAGCGATGTTTCAGAGGGTTTTGCACCCTGAAATCTTATATCGGATTGTTATTTTCTCGAATTGAAAGGTAAACATCTGCTTGATAGTTTGGTTAACCTTCAGTCTGAATGCATTGGAAATGACTTTTACAAACAGGTGTTGAAAACCTGATATTTTCCCACCTCTTGTGCAGCACTTTTGCACTGAGACTGTCCCAGAAATGGTCCTTGAATGTCAGCTGTGTGTTTTCCCTTCCTTGTAATTGTGTTCTCACTCTGTGTGTGTGCTCTGGTTGTCTGTTCCACAGTTCTTCAGAAGGGACCAGGGGGATTTCTTCATCGGCTGTTTGTTTCTAACAGAGCTCAGCACACCCTTCGTCTCCCTGGGGAAGATACTTATTCAGGTGAGACAGCACGTACATGTGCGTTCACCTGACACAAACCGGGAAGTCATGCATCTGTCCTGTACCGTACGCTGTCACTTTATCTAAAACTCTCAAAGCCAAAGGTTTTTAGCCTCGAGTAAACATCGTACGATAGGCCACCATGACTTTGTCACACAGGTCAGCGACCACACAACCTCGTTGAGCAATCATTTGCTAAACAAGCAGTGATTGTCCAAGGCCTGTCAAGGTTTGCATTTCTTCAAAAGCATATGCATGGGCCTCCCATAAAAGTGAGGCTGAAATAAAGAGTAGTTTAAAGAGTTTTGAGGATCTTCCGTTCTAAAACCCCGAAGCACAAGCGCAAAAACGTGTGTTGTCGCATCACTTTCAAGGCCAAGGATCATATAGACTAAAAAAGCCCCGATCAGGACAGGCTCCTCCACTGTGTAGTATTTCTCCGCTCTGTGGAAACCGGTCCTGTATGCTAATATATCCGAGTTTCGGATAACGTCAGAGGCTCTGTCCTGCTGCAGCTGGAAGCCAAACTCATTATCTTAGAAAGCACTACATACGCCCAGCGCATTTGTCAGTCCTCATACTTAAAGCCTTTTCTCTGGTAACGTTTAAAGTGAAACATACTGTTAAAAAAATATGAACAACGATGCATAAATCAAATCTTAGTCTTGTTTGTCCAAATGAGTGAGCTAAGCATCTGAGCAGGGCTACATTAGAGCGACAGTCTCATCTTACATCTTTCCTTATCGTGCTTATATGACTGACTGACTCTACACTGCAAGAATACAATACAAGAACAGTGTTGTTTCTGTATGTCCGTGTTGTCGACACCATCAGCTGATGATGATGTCGACTGTTTGTCTCGGACGTACAGCTTTAGCCTTAGTTTTGTTATGTCACGTACTGTATGTAACCATCAAGTGTGTATTTAAGTCAGTGAGACACATTAAAAAGTCAACCAGAGACTGCATTTTAAAGTAACTCATGGAGCTGCCATTAGCTTAATTAGCCAGTTGGCTTCAGATGATAAAATCTGCATTTTCATCTGATGAACAGCCATCAGTCGCAGGCTAGAAATGAGAAGCTACGGTTGTCTTCCTCTGTCTGAAGTCAGAGAGCGATTGTTTCAGAAATGACTAAGAAGTCTAAGTTTCTCACAGTAAACTGCGTATGTGTTGTGAATGGAAAGCTTTACAGGTATTTGAAATTTGCACCGGAAATCCAAATACTGGTAATGCATCAAGATGCTAGATGAGCCAAAAAGCATCTCAAAGTGGGAATTTATGCAAAACAAGTGCTTGTTTTTGGGTTTGACTCAATACTTTCATGGTAGAAAATAAAACTTTGAAAGGTGCCAGTGATACTGTCACCTCAGATTTCATTAAAACCATCAAAGCAAATAATAGGAATACATCAGAGGCACGTCACGTATGTGATATGACCTTAACCTATGTAGCATCAATGTTATGACCCCCCCTGTGAAACAGAAAGTCATTCATCCTTGTTTTTTTTACATTTCTGCTCAGGTGCACTGCCTTGCATCATCAAAAACCAGAGTATCTCCATTTCATTTGGGATGTAGTTTGTCACTGTACCATCAATAATTAAGGAGCAAGGCTCACCAGAAAGAAAAACCTTCAGTCAGTATTATTCAGCTAACAAGCTGCCTCTTAACCCATCCACAGCAGTTAATGGTCCCACCCATGCAGGTCTTTGCTGACATCTGGTGTCAGCAGAGAAAAAGAGCAAAGCAAAGCTCCACTGCTGGTCTCTGTCTTTAAAAACGCTGCCCTCCTTTGGACCGGATCAGCACTAACGGACCTGCCAGACGTTTTTCTCTGCTCTCAGTTAATTCATATTGATTGCTGTTGTGTAGACCAGGCCTCCCGTAGTCTTTTACATCAAAGATGAGCACAAGATCAGAATCACGTGCGATTATGGAGATGTCCTGAACATGCTAGCATTAGCATGCTAACCTTCTGAAAGGTATGTGCATGTGTACAGTGAGCATGCTAACATTAAAGCATGGTCACACCAGAAAGTGGAGCAGCAAAGTGATTCTGGGCCTCTTTGCAACCCCCCGTTAGTTAACACAGAGAAACGGGACTGGAACTTATTTTCTTATTATTTTTTTCTTTAAAATCCTCTTTCTTGTCTCCTCCACCAGCTCAGCCTCCAGGACTGCTGGCTGCACAAGGCCAACGGCTGCATGGTACTGCTCACCTTCTTCATGTGCCGCATCACCCTCTTCCCCTACATGTACTGGGTGTACGGTCAACACTACGGCATCCCGCTCTACAGCGTGCCCTTCCACCTGCCGCTGTCCGCCAACCTGGGCAACTCGTGCATCCTGGCACCGCAGGTCTACTGGTTCGTCCTGCTTTGCCGAAAGGGTTACCGCCTGTACCGGCGCAGCCGCGTGCCAGACGGGCCCCCCGTGGCCGCCGTCACTGACAATTCTAAGGATGATTGATATCCAGTTCACGATCGCTCGCTCAAGCCGCACACTCAGCTACTAATGCAACTACTCCTGCAAGGGCACTAGTTTGACTTAACACATTTCAAACCCCACCATTGTACTGTAGTACACCAGGACTGCCTGCTCTCGTCCCACAACTCCTGGGCATTTTCCGAACACTTTAACTCCTCTGTTATGAATCTGCTGCCTAAGTGGACCTCTCCACTGATCCAATCCTACTACTGAAGTTTGATGATTTGGGTTTTTTTTTTTTTTTTTGGATTTGGCTCTTGCCTGGATCTTGTTGAAGTGCTACACTGCGTCTGTTAACATTTACAACACTGAAGAAAGATGTTTGCTTCACTGAGAGTAAAACATGGAGGAGAAGCACCAGTAACTGAAGAAGAGCCTCCGTGGAGAGACATTATCTTATCTCTTACTCCTACTGTGTTTACAGCCTCTGCTGATTTGGAAGGTCTGTTACAGCGTGTATGTGTGTGTGTGTGTGTGAGAGAGAGAGAATAGCTGCTGCGACAGGTTATATTTATTTTTATGGCTTTGCTGTAATGTGTCCCATCTATTCACTAATCACACTGACGAGAAGGATTAGGAATAGTGGTGGGTGGTATGCAAATCCAGGCAGTATTAGCAGGAATAACTGTGAGGAATACATGTCACCTCATCCACATTTGAGAGCTAAAAACAGCTACGTCTTCTAAAATCCTGTTAATGTGATAGTTTCTGACTTTTCGGCCCCGTTCACTTGTTTGTAGTTTCCCCACACAGCGTGTCGTCATGGCATCAGTTTGCAAACCTGCAGCAACGATAGCTCATCTTCCGTGGCCCTGGCTCATTTGTCTCCAGAAGCCATCCCCTTCAGCAGGGTGCTAGCTCTGTATGCGTGCTGTGTCCGCAGGGATTAACGCTGCGCTCGTCTTCTTGGGGACTTCCGTTTTAACAAAGTTCAGCATTTTCAGGAATTTAGTCCGGCAATATCATCCGATGTCGGAGTTGGAGAACGGTGGCACCAACAAGAGATTACCTCAGTTGTGGGAAGCATTCTTCATTTTGAGAAAATTAAGTCATTTTTTTATGAATTGCATGGCATAAAACAGGATTTTTTTTAAAAATTTTAGCCTGATATTGCAAAGTTCGGTCAAGATCTCAAACAAATCACCTTGAGAAAAATACAGAGCAGACTGCTCTCAGTGTGTCAATTACACTATAAAGCCATGATAGGATGAGATATGGCCTCCGTTACAAAACACAGTGGGTTGGACTAACTTACAAACACTTTGTGAGTCCAGTTTTTGAGTCTCTTCTGAGCGTTTAACCCACTTCTCCAGAGCAGAGGGTCATCTTCTGAACCCTCAGTCTCTGTTCAGGTGGCGCTGAAGGATCACAGCTGCCATAGAAACAGTGCAATGTTAACAGCGGAGCTGATGCAGGGCAGCTGGGGGTCGACGCAGTCTTCGAGGGTCACCTCGGGTCAGACGTGGAGGCTGCTGGAGATTTGTCTTCTCCTAGAAAAGTCGCTCAGATCTGCTCGTCGGACCTCAGAGGGGGTGATGGGGGCACGGTGATGCCTAATGTGGGACAAACTCAGGGTCAAGGCCAGAGCAATAAGGTGAGCAGAGGCTCGTCAGAGGACTGAAACATTAAAGATCTTTGGAAGAGATGACATCCAGGAAGTGTTTAGTTTCCCTGCAGATCCACAGATTTATATGCACTCATGTGTCACGTCACACAGGCCTGTATATACTTCATGTTTTTAGAGATTTACGTTTTAGTTTCATCACAAAGAAAATAGTTTTTAAGCTTGAACCTATATTTAGATGTTGCAGTTAAAGTGAAAGGACCATTTTTTATCATGCAGAGCAGTTATTTTTTGTTGGACTCACAGTTGCATGAAGACATTTATCTTGAAGGCATTAATGAGAGAAAATCAATGCTTCTTTTTTGATCTTATTTCTTCATATCAAAGAATAAATAGAGGATATTATTTTCGTAAGAGTGACGCAGGGTTAGTTTCATATACAGTCTAGACCCTGAGGTTAATTCAGCTCCTTGGATAATATTCCCGGTCATTCAAGCTTTATCCTGAATAACTGATTAAATATGCATCAATGGCCTTTTTTTTTTACGTTCTGCAAAGTCAATCTATGCAAAGGAGGCTGCTGCGGTGCACGTGCACGGACTGATCCACGCCTCGCCACGCTGGCTTCATTCAGATATTTTGGGACCATTCATTTATTTCTGAGGTGCATTTCTTCTGGGACTCCGCACCACAAACACACGAACTCATCTCGCATTTCAAGTTAAAAATTCTTTGCCTGCTTTTCAAATTTACCTCGCTGGCATTTCGATTAATTCCAGTTCAGTGCATTTTGGTCATTCGTGACACTTTTTGAAGTGTTCGCCAAGTTTACACCTCAAATCAGACCGAGTTTCCTGTTTTGAACTCAGCTAATACATCTGAATCTGTTTGAGTGAAACTCACTGAGCCTGATCCTCAACTTTGTTGTAGAATTGTAAAGGCTAACAGGATAACCAGCCTTGTTGTCATGGTGACGTTACTGTAAGGCAGGCAGTTGAATTTGTAAAAGGCAGCAAACAGCCCTCAGCCACAGTTTTTGTGTGTTTCCACCCGTTATTTTCTCAGACGGTTTTGTGTCATGATCGCTGGGTTCTTTCATTTTTGCGCTGAGTTTTTGTAGCTTTCGCCGAACAGCAGCCGCCGCGAGTCAGGTGATGACCGCGGGGTCATCGTGGAAGTGATAAAACTGTGGAGAAAAGTCAGAAAACATTTTAATGTTAGCTAACAGTAGCCATCAAATCTGCTACTGGCCATTCCAGACCACCCAAAGCTGCAGAGGCAAAGTGTGATGGAGTGAGTGAGGGGGTGTTTTACTGCTTTTGATTCCACTTTTCATTCCTATGAAGAAGCCTGAGTTATTTCTTCTTTGCTTTAGCAAAGAGAAAAATTGTCTGGCTTACTGACGATGTAATTCAGGAATCCGATGAATCATTGCAGATAAAATATTTTGGTTTTTCCCATTTTTAAACTGGTGTTTCAGACTTCTCATAAAATGTGACAGCCCCGTGACTTGTGCTGTTGCATTGTGGGTGGTGTAACCTGTGTGGGGGTCTCGCGGTCAGATCCTGCAGTGCAGGGAATCTGCGATGGGTGTTCTTGTCGGCGGACAGACTGTTTGCTGACGAGCAGCGTGAGGACGAGCCGAGCTGCTGAATGATGGGCCTGTTTGTCGGGTTTGGCTGCGGCCCAGCAGAGCGCAGACCTCTTTTGTCCGCTGCTGACCGGGCCACTCTTACTGGAAGCACCCCAGCAGCCGAACTCTCCCACTCTCTCTGTTTTTTTCACTGTCCTGCTCACTCTCAGCCTCCTACATCCACTTGTCTGTAGTGCTGTAAATGAAATGGTGGCCCCCCTCTGGCCTCTGCTGACTCCCCAGGGGTGAGCGATGTGTTTTGGTCGTCTTCGTCCATCTTCATACACAGTCGTTGGATTTAACTCGGCTCAGCGTCTTGGCTGCTGCGCTCTGCAGTGACAGGAAGTTGCAGAGAGTGTTAGCAGAGCAGAGCGAGCCCTCCCTCCTCTCTGCTGCCATCTGTCGTCAGGATTATCTGCTTGTCTGCTCAGCAGTTTACATCCAGGACCAGCTGGGATTAGGAGACCAGGCGGGCATTTCCTGTTGAAAACGCACATATCTCCTGCAGTCCCCTGTTTTCATAGACATATATATAAATATCTCACTTTTCAGCCACCATTCAATACACTGAAAAAACTGGCGTATGGCGTCATTTTAATACTTTGGGATCAGTTTAATCTGGTGTTTTTTTTAAGAATGGTACGGATCAGATTAACGGTTGCTAGGGACGACATTTATGGCATCATGACACAAAACTTTTTGAGGCGTTGTTGTAGTTGCGTTACGCTGTTGTCGCAGTTTGTACAGTTTCTTGACTTTGGTTAAAATCACGTTTTATTTGTTCGGGGGGGGGGGGGGGGGGGGGCTTTGTGCAGGACTCTGCAGGATTTTGACAGGCCCGTCTGACAGTTGCAGAAACTGTCAAATTTGACAGATAGTTATGGAAATATCTGTCACATTTGACAGAGTCATGGAATAAATATAGACATGTGACATTCCACAATAAATCCTTACCATCGTTCTTTTTAGTGTGAACCGGTCTGACCTGAAGCCCAGGGCCTGCCACACTGACCCCACTACACTGTTTAGTTCTCATAAATTTCATAGCCAAGGGAAGACAAGCCACATTACTTCCATCACAGACAGTCTGGATCACTGCCTCATGCAGTCATGTTGCACATTAACAGCATCTGATCCAAAACCCGAGAACCCCTCAGTGCGAATCCCTACAGGTTGAAGGCAGGCAGAGTACACATATCTTAACAGGTATTCTTTGTCACGTGATAGATTCTTAATGTAGAAAGTCTTAAATTCATCCTCTTTGCTCAGGGTTTGATGAAGTTGTGTGTGTGTGTATAGAGGTTTATTGTAAGATGGTGAAGCTGTGAGACTGAAGATGATCACATCTAGAACGATATGCTGTTTCTCTTCTAGATGATGCTTTTCCTTAGATTTTTCTTCTATTTATGCTTTCAGACATGGTGTGTGATGCGTAGGCTTCTAAGGGTTGGTAAACCAAAGACCGTCTGGCACTTCGGTTCATCACAGCAGCTGTCGTGATGAGAAGCGAGATCCGTTTGATTTTCATTATTTTAGACATGCTGTAGATGCTGTGACCCACTTCTCATTTAAAAGCAAACTACCCTCCAGTCTTATCCTCTTTCTGAGTCCCAGAGAGTCGCCGTCTTGTCGGGTTTGAGATGGATGCTTCCTCTGCAGATGTTGTGGAAGAAATACAGATTTACCTGCTGTCACGTTGATTCTCCACTAACATGAACCCAACACATAGAGGACATTTAAGTCTACTGCAACATTTTACTCCATAATTTTAGCACATTGGTTGTGAAACTACATAATTAGACTGATATGTACTGATCTGTACTATTACCACGTACTCGTATGCAAGGTTAGAATTTAATTGTGTGACTCCTGTTGAATGGGAACATGGACACCAAAATTAACGCGAGTGCACCATGCTAACACTGTTAGCATAGGCCTACACTTTCTGGAGCAAAAGTGCTTCTTGTTAGCACTATTTTGAGTGACAGTTCATGCTAACACTTAAGCATAATCTTTATGTTGAATGGTTGTAGAGGTCATGCTAACACTTTATCTTACATTGTTGAATCATATCAAGCTAGAAGCTAATGCTACAACTGTAGCACAGCCCTACACTATGTTGAGCATTAGTAAGCTTCTTGCTAACACTATTTTGAGTCAGACCTTACTCCATGCTAGCATTTTAATCGTAGTTGTATGTTAAGTGTTTGCAGACATGCTAGCACTTTATCTTTTGAGTGCTAGCAAGTACCATGCTAACACTTTCCATCAGTCCATACAAATACTTTATCTTCCACTGTTGAGCTATAAAAAGCTCCAAGCTAAGAGGTCGCTCCAAACCAACACCTCCTCTCACACTATTAAGTTACAGTAGGCTTGATGCTAACATTTTAGCACAATTGTCAGAATTTGCCTCTTGCTAACTTGATTTTGATTATGCTCTGCTTGCTAGCACTTTAGCGCAGAGTTATGTTTACTGGTTGCAGACATGCTAACACTTTATCCTTTGAGTGCCTGCTACCACTTAATATCACACGCTTATGCAAATCTGTGCAAAATCTTTATCTAACACGGTTGAGGCCTATCATAAGCTCCCGGCTAACAATTAACTTAGGTTAGCACTTAATATCACACACACTTATCACACACAACAGTGAACTAAAGTGATAGTCAGCCCCATGCTAACACTTTAGCATAAACCTAGCCTGCACTACATCGAGGCTACAGCCACTGATGTTTTAGTGTTAATGACATTCTCTGGAGCTACCTTCTGTTCCACTTTTTTTCCCCTGTAGATTTTCTCACAGCGTTTCTTTATCCTGCATTTTTAGCTTCAACATTCAAAGCTTAATTAAGATTATTTTACCAATAATGAAGCAATGATAGATCTGTTAGCTTTCGTGAAAAGATGCTGACAGCCTCCCTGTGTCTGAGACAGATGGGAGATGTTGGATGCTAACACCTTGTCAGAAATGCAGATTAAAGAAACGTTTAAGAACAGATGAGGATGTGATGAATGGGGCAGGACTTTCTTTATGGCTTAGAGTTATAATAATACTGAACTTTTGAAATCAATTTTAATCAAATTTTAGTCAAAAATGACGAGACATATCATCTGATGGTACAGGGGATATTTGGCATATTTTGGTGTCTATGTTCCCATCGTTCCATATGCTAAAGAAGCTAATGCTTATGCAGGTCATACACGTTGTTGGATTGTTGCGGTGTGAATGGGATCGATAACTTGCATGTGGGATCTTTTTCGGCCCCCCATGACACTTCCTGTGTAATTTTGCTGCTTTGTATTCACACATCGATTCAGGGTTGGTCCTTCTTTCTTGGAGGGTCCAGGATTTGGGCTGGAGGTGGGTGTCAGTCATTCCCACTGACTTTCCAGACAGTGGATTTTGATGAAAGCTGAATAAAGGTTTTAAAGTAAGCACGGGTTCTAAAAGTTGTGGTCTATGGCCAAGTTCACGTCATGTTGGATGGAAGCACGAGCTGACGGACGGGGAGTAACTTTGACATCATCTCATGATGGGATCAGACTACACAACGTCAGCCCGACAGTGGCCTCGGGATCAAATATGAGCTCCTTTAACGCCGTGTAGTTTGTCATAGTTAACTGAAACAGCAGCTGGGACGACTCTCAGTGGATCCACAGAAAGACCAAAGATACAACGGCATCTGTGGCCCACTGAATCACCGATCACCCTCCCATGCACAACCGTAAAGACGAAGACGTGATTTAGTTTGAAGGCGCTCGCCGTCAGGTGGAACAGCGAGGTCAGTCCCTGAACCTCATTACCCATTACACGTGGATGCAAAGCTACGATTGGCTGGGTCCATGGCTTAGTCTGCCATGTGTTTTTGGCCAAGTCTCGGCAATAAGTTATGAATCAGTAACTTCCTGATCTCAAAAGGCGTCAATAACGTGTAGTCTGATCCCTCTGATCCCTCGCACGTTTGTTGTACAAATACACAGATCATTACTTAATACAAGAACATCTGAAGTGATGTCTTTCAACCGCGATAATCAGCTTTCTTCTGTTGTTTCCTCTGATATGACGTGAATGCAGCATTAGGCTGATGAACCGCACAGAAATGACTCAAACGTACAGATTTTGGATGAGCCTGGATTTGAAGCGCTGCAAAAACTGTATGCTGGGACTGATTTTTGATCTGTGGACAGCGAACCAAATTTGGTCTCCAGTGCCTTGTGAAAAATCTATTTGTGATACCCACAAAACTCGGTATGAAAGAGCTACGTTGGCAGGCAGTGTTTACAGGTTGTGGCTGTATTTGTCCTGTTTCTTATCTTCATCACATCCTGAAGGAGAATTCCTGTTTCAGTCGTTTTGGTGTTCACAGCAATCATCAAGAAATGTCTTATTGTTTTAAAAATATCTTTCATATTTCAACTGGTTGAAGCTATTTGAAGCAAATTGCTATGCATTTACTGCTGGAATGAGAATAAAAGTTGTCCTTTAATTCTGTTGAAGTTAAGGCCTTTATATTAATGTTTTGTAGTATTTCATGTTCTGTAGCATTTAATCTATATTTTGAAATTATCAAGCAAAGCCCATAATGTTGTCTGTCTAATTGGATGTGCATCATTTGAGGTTGAAGCCCTTTAAGAGTAGATATGTTGTCGTTTTGAATTTGTTTGCTGTGTTTCTGTTGTTTTAGACCTTTCATCTGTCAGTTTGGTCTTGACCTGCTGTTCATATCACTCACTGTTCTGCTATGGGTGTGTAACCGACTTAAATGCAGCACCTTCACAACCTTTAACACTTCCTGCCCCACATTATTTTTGATAGCGTTCTAATTTTTCATACATATATATCAGATTTGATGCATCTGTCCTTTTTTGTAGCCTGACCTTTTTGAGAATATCTGAAAAGAGACCGGATTGTTCTACGAAATAGCTTAAAGGTATTGATATAAGAGGAATTATGTACTGTAGCTGCAACTTGTGAATTCAGAGCACCCCTTTAAAATTCAATAAATTTGATTTGATAGACTGTTTTGAACATGTGTCTGTTTTGTTTTCCTTGTCTTATTATCTGTTGAAGACTTTTTATTTTAAAACCCCTGAAAATTTGGCTTAAAATCTGAAATATTTCTCTGTGACATTAAATATTCCTGTTTCACTTTCATGTAGCCTGATATTGTGTTCATGTTAGCTGACTGTCTTGTTGGGAGGAGGTGATGAACTGACATTATGGAGTTTTAGCTCGTTGTTTTGCTGCCTGGCCCCAATTTGAACTGGTTTTGTTCACTCTCACTGCTTTCATAGCGTCATTTTTCACCTTTCTTTGGCAACAAAGCTCTAAAATCCCAGTGAACGCTACCTGCCAAGCACCAAATTTGAGACAGACACAGTTAGCAACTAGCTGGTGGACATAGTGGAGCATTTAGCAGCTAATGAGCTAACAGAGAGTGAATAATGGACTGACATTCATGAAGGGGCCAGAAACAGGACTCTAAATGAAAGACAATGTTTCTCTTTAGCTGCTTGATATGTAAATTAACAAATATCTGGCCATTAAAATTAGTCATGCCAGTTTTGAGGAATAGTATGAAACTTCTGGAAATGCTCGTTTGTTTTCTTGCAAAGAGTTATAGATGAGACGATGGATAAGCTGATCACTCTCATGTCTGTGTGCTGAATATGAAGCTCCTGCCAACAGATGTTATCCTATCTTAGCATACTGACCGGAAACGGGGAGCAACAGCTAGCCTGGCTGTATCTGAGGCTAACAAAATCCAGACAACCTGCAGAGACTCCAGAAAAATCCATCCCAAAAAACACAAATTGTCATTTTACTCATCGTTTTCTGCATGTTTTAAGCAAATAAGATCTCATTTAATTAGTAAACTTTAGGCACTGGGAGGCAACATCTGAACTACGTGAACCGCTGAATAAATTACAGATGTGGGAGACCACTCAGAGACCAGAACAACTACTCATTTCATTTTTTTGCTTGTTTGTTTGTTTTTCCTTGTAAAAAACCCATGATATTAACGACAGGACAAATCAGATCATGCATGCTGATTATTTGCTCCAGTCATCCCATAAAAATTTAGCATTAAAAGAGGTCATAATCTATTTCTTCATTTAAACCCAGGGCCGCATCCCAAATCACTCACTGTTTGTTATACAGTGCTCTATATTTACTGTGTATTCACTTATACTGCAGTGAATTCAGTCTGTGCCCAACCGTGGTGCCTGCAGGTGAGCTTTCAGCTGTAATGTGAAGTCACAGCCACCCAGAGGCGCTGCTGGCTCAAGCTGACACGTGAGGCCGAGCCGCTCAGCTGCTGGACTCTGCAGGACTGTGTTCTGCAGAGAGACCTGGAGATCTCTTTTTTATCTTTTTCCCCTTGCTATGATCCTCATGTTTCAGAATGAAGTCGTCATTCAGAACGTCTTGAAAGTGACTCCCGGGAAGGTGCAGTCACACAGTCTAGGACCACACTTTAACAAGCTGCAAAGAGCCACAAAAACATTTGAATAATCCTGGACCCTCCTCCCCGTTTCATCTTTTCCCGCCCCTTTATGTCCCAAAATACAGAGGCGAACCTGTTGCTCCCAAGCTTAGCAGACACAGATAGCTCAGATAACACACTGGACTGGGGCAGCAGGGCTTGACACCCAGGAAACACGCCGCAGACGCTCCACCAAAGAGGAAGACGGAACGAAATGGCCTCAGCTGGATCCCTTTGAAAGGTTAGTTTGATCATTCCTCAGCTCTTGCATGCGCTGAGAACCTGATCTGCCCATGCAGCGCGTAACCTCTTTTCCCAAGATGACGTTGTGCATGAGATTTCCATGGCTTATAAATAACTATTACTCTTACTTTGACCAGATGAGAGGGCAGCGAACGAGAACTCGCACATTGAGAGAAGTCCTCCGTGAGGCTTGATGGACTTCAGTGAGTTGCTGCCAAGGAGGCAGCGGTCATCCCTTAAAACCCTTTTGCAGCTTCGACTTTGCTGAAAAAGTGGCGTGGAACCCCGCAGATATCTTTGAAGGTTTTCAGAAGGAAGGAATTAGTAGGAAAATCATTTGGTGAAGAAGTCAAACCCTTCATTTCATCTGAAGGAATCAGAGATCGAACTGGAAAAGACAAGAAAGGTAGAAGGTTTGGTTTCTGCGCTCCATACTGACCACCCTGTTACTCATTTGACTTGAACCCCGGGGGTGGTGAGGGTCCCTAAAGAAGCCATGGATGTAGCCGCAGAGAGTGTTCAGGAGGCGATGGTAAACCAGGCTCTGGTTCAGTTCAAGGCCACATTGCAAGCGGCCGTCAGGGAGGTGCACGTGGACGTTAATGCTTTCAAGCAGCGCATCGAGCAGAGGATCGAGGAGCTGTGCATTTCCAACGGACCCTTGGCCGGAGTGGTGACCAGGCTGCAGGAGGAGAACGTGCAGCTCAGGGCGAAGCTGGAGGCCCTCAGCCGCCTGGTGGAGGGTCTCGCCGGGGTAAAGATGGAGAGGAGTCCCGCTGAAGTGAAGGGGAAGAACGTGGAGGATAGCATAAAGAACGGACATGCAGAGGTACAGTCCAAGACCCAGGAAGACCAGAGAGGTCTGGTTAACTGTGGAAGATCAGAGAGCAGCCAGTCAAGTCAGTCCACTTCCACAAAGCCTGATCTGTCAGGGTCAAGTGGAGGATCAAGCCATGCTGCTGCTGCTCCCATCAACACCCCAGCTCCACCTCCATGGAGAGCGAAGAGACATGCTGAAATTAACGTGAGTCCTCCTCTTGATCCTGACTTGTTAATAACTCAGTGAGAATGTAAATTACTTGTGAAACCAGGCTTTCAGCTTTCAGGACCCAGACCCAGTGTCGGGTCTGCAGGAGCCTGGGTTCAGTTCCTGCCTTTCCTGTCTCTCTTCAGCTGTTGCTATCAAACAAAGCAGAAATACTAAAAATCTTTAAGAGAATACATGGAAAGAGTTAGTTTGGTGGGAGCGTGTTGTTTCAGGTAAAGGTGAGACACTGAAAGAAGTCGAATTTCGGTGATGGACTCATGAGTGTGAAGGTGAACAGAGGTAAACAGTAGAAACAGAAGTAGAAATAAAGCTTCGCTGTATCTGATCAACTAATACAGTCAGTTTCCAGATTATTCCACACTGTGTTAGCATACATTTTACTCTTTTCCTGGACATCCCTGCGGTCTCTGCGTTGGCAGGATGCTGGTGTGTTTTACACGCTGTGCTGATCTCTGACTGAAAATAACCTCATGTCACTGCAGCTCTTGTATAGAACCGTTCTCTGGCGGGGAACCTCAGCAGCTCCGTCTTTGTGTTTGGAGGAGGGCACCCCTGAGTCTTTGGCTCAGAACAGGCAGGTTCATTTATCTTAGCTCTCATTCACAAAGTTGTGCCTCCGTCAGGTGGTCAAACAGTAGGTGAATGCACTGCATGATCCCTTCAAGTGTCACTGCGTCATCCACCCGGGAACCAGCCAGTTCACGGGAACACTGTGGTGGATCCAGGAGGTCAAACATGCTGATGAACTGAGCTGAGCCAGAAGAACCTCCATGTGTGGTGGAGCAGAGTCTGACTTTGTGTGGAGGTGCCCAGTATCTATCTGCAGAATGTTTGTCCAATATGTGTTTCTGCATCTACACCTTCCTACCTCACCTGCCCTTAGTGTTATTAGATTGATTCAGTTGCTGACCAATGATAAGAATATCTAGTGTCATTGCCCCTGAATATTCAACTCATTACGCTCCAGGGATTATATCCACCAGTTTATACTCCACCACCACCACACTCACATTCTTACACACTCGCAGCTGCCCCTTCCCCCATCGCAGCCCTCTTCTCATGACCCTCTTTTATAACGGCAGGTCCTCCAAAGGGCACATGTATTTTTGGGGTCTGTGATTGGGACTGAGCTGCAGCTTCCTTCTTTACCTGAATCACACCGTCTGCACGCATGTCTGACAGGCACAGAGGCAAGTCTCAATGAGTCAATATCTGCTAGTTAATAAGATCCTGAAAGTGGAAGAGAAGTCACAGCCAAGCTGACAAACAAGGACAGCATACAACGCGATGTACCTCCAACAGTGCCTACAGTACACATACTGTGTATTTTTATGACGTAACTCACAGGCACACTCTGAAGGCAGATATATAAATAATTCTCGGTCCCCTAATCGCTCAGGAATCTTGCTTCCCAGCCAATCCGAGTCTCAGATCTCCACATGGAAAGTTGAATTGCATCTACGTCCCTGTCAATAATACCCCCAGCCCACAGGCTGAGAGGACAACCAGCTGTCCTGCCGAAACACACACCCTGCCAACATTCCTGTCCGCTGAAATCACCTGGTCTCCACCCACCTGTCGTACCACTCTGACGTACCACAGTTCAACCCAGTACGAAGATAACCCTCTGATTCATCACTGAACACGTAGTCGCTTTCAACGCTGACATCATCTTCCCTCAAAATGTTTTAAATCTGTTGAGTTCATCGTTTTCCTTGAAGCTAGCAATGTAGCAACGGTAAGAGTGGATTGGAGAGAAAAGTGAATGAAAAGTGCCTGAAGATGTACTGTAGTACCACTAATGGCCACTAGATGCTAGCTCCTGAGTCCTACTCTGTTGCTCGATGTAAAGTTGTTGCGGTGAACCTGTTTGACTCGGAGCAACATTAGCATTTACTTGGACGCGTGTTTTCGTATCCAAACTATACTTTGAGTCCTGTTTTGGTCTCAACCAGCTCCTGAGAGATATCTGGCTCTTTAGCGGCTAAATTCTCCGCTATGTTCACCGGCTAGAAATGAGATTGAAGTGAAGTTTTGTGCCAGAAAAACCAAAACAACTGAGCTGAAAGCTGCTAAAAGGGGGCTGAGGAACACCTTTTACATCAGGCCTGCACATTGCCATGCTATGTCCAGGTGTGTCAGCTCATCTCATTCAGTTATCTGCTCAGATGATGCAGTATGCATCTACTATCATTATTTCATTTTGGCTGCTAACCATCAGAATCATCCTCCGTGGTGATAAAAATAATCTGGTGTTCACTTCTGGATTAATGGGCGCGACTGTGTTTGTATGTTTGCATGTTTCTAAGACACAGTCGAAGCGATATGGGGGTAAACCCAGCCGGGGCTGGAAGGGATAAGCAGGGTCAGACAGAGTCAGACTGTGAGATCCTGCAGGAGCTACCAGGAAGCCCACAGATCACCACGGCGCTAATCTCCCCGCTGACGACCGGTTGACGGAGTGGCTGAAGAGGCTCCGTCACATGGATGCCAGACCACCGCCTGTCTCTGGAAAGCAGAAAGCTCGGGGGTGGGAGAGGGGGGCGAGTCCAGCCCGAGCTTCGGGCTGATATACTTAGGTGCTATTTGAACTGTTCAGGCTAACTCCCTGGTTTCCAAAGCATCCATTTGGGGCTATATTGGGATGTAAGAAGAGTGGAGCGGAAACTCTCGCAAAGAGGCTGATTGCAAAATCTAAAATAGGCTCTCAGTGGGAACACGGGTTTGTCGGCCACAGCTGTCATTAGAGAAGATGTTTTCAGCTGTTAGCAGCACATTTAGTGAGCACACACACACACACACACACACACACACACACACACACACACACACACAAACACAGATGATAAAAGCCTAAAAGTTAATTTTAGCTCCACAGACAAGAGAAGCGTCTTTGTTTGTTGTGAACAAACTAATGTTGAACCCAGAGAGCGACGTCGCTGAGGTGAACGCACAGATAGACTCGGACAGTCGGCCGCACGTCTTACATAACTCAGTTACCTTCCTGGACTAACAGCCAGCAAAGCAAATGAGGTCCATGTGCAGTTCTTCATTCAGGTTTCTCATGTTTTATGATTCTTCTTAAAACTAATAAAACCGGACCTCTCCCTCTTTTACTGGAGGTCAGTGGTGAAGAAGTAAGATCCTTCACTAAAACAGAAGTACTAATACCACACTGTAAAATACTCCAGCACAAAAGTCCTGCATTCAAAACTACTTAAAGTCGTCATGTAGCATTAATGTTCCTGCTGTAGATGTTTCAGGTTGAGCTCATTTGAACTACTTTACATACTGTTGGCTGGTTTAATCTACAGCGATGCATCATATTCTATAAGATCCTGACCTGTGAGAACCTCGTATCTCAGAAAAACGGCCTGTTTTCAGCTTTGTGACGATGCTTTTCCAGCTGATCCAAGAGGCTTTTTAAACAGTTTATTTAGCTGAAGAAGGACGAGAAGTTTCTCTAGACATGAAGGAAAACTTCATCCTTCAGTTTATCACAAACTGAACAGAAAGGGTGAGAAAAATTAGTCCAGGCAGGAAGCATCAGAAGCACCACACAGAGCATCATTTGGCAATTATATAAAGTAGACTTCTTCTTCTTCTTCTTCTTCTTCCCTTCATTACCTTGCCGTGTTCCTTTGAACGATCCTGCCACTTTGTTGATGTCTTTACTCAGTAACAGTGTGTGTTTTGTACTTCTTGTCTTCCTCAACAGGGCGCCGATGCAAAAGTGGAGAAAAGTGTTGCCCCCGTTGCCACGACTACACAAGAGAATGGAAACCAAGGTATGCAGATGATGCAGAGAACGTCCTTACAGGTAACCTGACAGGCGGACCTCACCTGTGGCTGTGTTTGGTTGTGTCTCCTCAGAGAGCTCGGCAGTGGACTCTGACGCAGCCCCGACTGCTGCAGCTGTCTGTCAGTCCCACCGGCCCCTCACCGCCACCATGAGACCAGGACCAGAGTCTTCCTCACGAAGCAACGCTCTTCAGCCTGTCGTGGAGACTCCCAACATGCCTGGTCAGTTTTTAGAAAAAAAGTATGTTATTCTATGTGCTGATAACGTGTAAAAGTCTCTGAATAAACATAAATCAATCCAAAAATGTGGATCAATTGTACCCTCAATTTCTAATCAGATAAAGCTGAAAGTTTTGATCAAGTGGTCTACCATGATTTTGGGGTTGGTTTCGACATTAATGCTTCAAGGTTTTTCTTTTTATTACACACAATTACAATTATTGTGTATTCATTCACGTTGAAGTCGTGTTAAAGTTGGGGGGGTTGAATGAACTAATAAAGATCACGATTGTTGATCCTCCACCGTTGCCGTCAGCGATCGTTTCATTGATCGAACGAATGTATTCAGTTGATCTTTTTGTCGTCCAGACCAGGAGGAATCAGGTCTTCATCACCCCCTCACTGCGGTGACAAAAGCCGGCTCCGAATCTGCAGCTGCTCCTGCGTCAGCGCCCAAAGCAGCGAAAGAAACTCCGGTGAAGTCAGTGGAGCCTCCTGGTAAATGTGGTGGTGATCCTTCACTTAAGTTGAGAATCTGCTCCTGAATTCTGCTGCTTCTGTTCTTTGAGCTCTCAGCTAGGAAATCCACACGGAGACGTGGTGACGTGGTGACTCTTTACTCAGATTCTCCTTTTTTCAGATGCCGATGAACCGCAGCCTCATCTGCCAGTCACTGCCATGACGACCAAACCCAGTCCAGAAGGTCTGAGTGGCACCAAAGCTGCCCAGCCTCCAGGACCGCTTCCTAAAGCCGCTGCAGCAGAAGCTCCAACAGCAGAAGGAGGAGAATATTCTTTCATACGAGGTCAGCTCGCGGCTCTTTTACCGAACGTTTTTTTGTACTAAGACTATCTAGATGCATTCATGAGGTTTCAGTCCTCGGGCCTCCTTCAAGATCCACAGTCGCAGGAGGCCACAGGTGCTGGTCTGTCAGAGAGGCTGCAGCTTAGTAACACCTCTGATGGTGATTAGATGATCAGGATTAGATCATGTTCCACCATCACGGTGCGGTCACACATGCACGAATGCAGGCCTGACCTCTGAGGATGAGAAGAACCAATCAAGAGGCCCTCAGCCAATCAGAACTTTAAACACACAGTGACAGGAGGTACAGCCAATCAAAACGACACAAACCACTGTGTCTCCACAAAGAGACATTTAAAATGCATTCATTTTGAATATGTTTATAAAAGATACACAGAAAAGGTTAAACATCAGCTGTAAACGAGCATCATAAACACCTTCATGAGTGAGGTCACATGGTTATTTTATGTTATTGTTTCCTTTTCGAGTCTGATGTATCTTAGAGAGCAAACGGGATGATTAAATTAAAAATAAGTGTGCAACTTTGTTCCTGCACTCTACGGCAACAAAATTACAACCCTGCACTCCTCTTATTGTCTGAACACCCCAGCAACCACCCAAATCCCCCTAGCAACTACAGCAACACCCTGGAAACCAATTACTAACCAATCAGTAACACCCTTCTTCAACTGAGAGCAATGCCTCCAGTAGCCACCTGACAACACCTGCAGCAGCATCCTGACAGTTCAGTCCAAAGGTTCAACTAGAAAACAAACCAGTTTAAACCAGTTTATAGGAGACGTAAAGAATTCAGGATAAATGGAAACAAATTATTGACACACCTTTACATGGATTAAATCCATTTGTACGTATTTTAAATAAAATGCAGAATTCTGGCCACGAACAGCGTAATGTGTGGGTAATGTAGTGTGATATAAAGGCAGAGGTTCACGTGCAGACGATGCTAACGTGTGATCCACACGTGTAAATCCAATGATGGTGAGCCTCCTCCTTTTTATTCTCTACACAGACAGAGTAATTGACTCACTGAATTCAAACCTGAAGTAAAGCTGCGGAAATATCAGCACAAAGCAAAGACATGAAACGATATCAGCTGCAGGAAGGGAAATGCTTCCGCTGGCAGAGGCGAGAGACTGATGGAGCCAGCTGAAATGAATGAACATGTGCTGCGCTTGATGCTTTGTGTTCGATTCTGAGTATTATCTGGTTAGGTTTGTTTGCGACTTCACTTCACTGATGTTTCACGTCAACTCTTTCAGTGCATAAACTTCATGTTTACACCTGTGACGAGCACAAGAAATAAACCTCTGCTTCTTTCAGTTCTGCCATTTTAACTCCTTTTAGAAACTGGATTTCACAACTTCAGCTTTTACTTCTGTTCTAGTTATTTCATATTTCAGTTGAAAGTTTTGATCAGCAAGCACCCGTAATGTTTCTTCCATCTTCACCTGTGCAGGTGTATCTGCAGCGAAGGAGCCGAGGTCTCAGGTATCCCAGGAGCAGCCAGGCTCTGTATCTCAGGCTTTGGCTCATCTTCCTCTCACAGCTGCGACCAAAAACTGCTCTGAGACTTCTGCTGCATCCAGATCTGATCCGAGTCCTGCGCCTGCGTCTGCACCTGCACCTGCACCTGCGCCTGCACCTGCACCTGCACCTGCACCTGCACCTGCACCTGCACCTGCACCACATGCTTCCATGTCAGAGTCCCCGACAGTAAAGAGAGGCGAATACCCGTTCAGGCGCGGTGAGCTCAGCGTACAAAAGGGTCGTGGCGGTCAGCGTGAACGGTTGATTACATACAGCTACAGTAAACGTGTTGGAAAATGAGTTTCGTGTTATTTCCTCTTTGTTAGATGCCACTCAGCCAAAGCCATACTTGCCTCTGTCGGCCATGACCACATCCAGCGCGGAGTCTTCATCACCTGCAGCTCCGGGTCTTTCAGCATCACAGGAACCTGCAGTAAAACCTGGAGAATATCCCTTTAAACGGGGTGAGTTCCTCCTCACCTGCTGTTACACAGTTTAAAGATTTTTATTTTCCTTATTCTTAATTTTCTGTCTGTCAACATGACTCGCTTCATCGTTTCAGTTCCAGTTCTCAAGACGCCGAGTCCCAGTCTGAGGAGAAGTGTGAGCTTTCCTCAGCCTGCAGGTAAAACTCGGCCTGTTAGAGCAGATCAGGCCTTTAAAATGAAACTCTGCTAGTCTGTTAGCACAAAGCACTTTTTCTTTTCTCTTATTTTTGTCTCTTTTTAAATCTGCTTTTTTTTCTGTTTCTGCAGAAAAACTACTTCCCTCTAAATCAATCATAAAATCTGGTTTCTCACCGAATTTGGACAAGTAAGAGTGGTGTTTTGAAGCGTGTGGTGAACTTTCTGTTGACTTTTAGCGGCTTCGGTTCAGACATGTTTCCGTCTGCTGTCTGGTTTCTCTGCAGGAAAGCGAACAAAGTCAGCGGGGTCGAGTTTAAGCAGGATGTGATGAAATCACAAACGCTTCCGCGCGCCAATGGAGCTCAGGCCAAACGTGCCCTCTTTGAGAGGATGAACTCAGAGCCCACAAAGTAAGTGCACTTTAAATAGTTTCCATTGTGTCTTAATCCAAATGCTCACTCCCAGATATCAGTGACATACGGTCCTACAGTCAGCTCCGTCTATCACAAACAGACCAAAGGACTCCAAGCCGAAGCTGAAGCGCTCGCAGAGCTTCGGCGTGTCCAGCGCCAGCGGTATAAAACAGATCCTCTTGGAGTGGTGCCGCTCAAAAACCATTGGCTATCAGGTATGATCACATCTCCCCTGTATTCAAAACGTTCTTTAATCAGTGGTGTAATATGATGTGAGTCTTAAAAGTTTCACCACATCGTCCATTTAGTTGCTGTTTTAAAGCTGCTGATCATCTCACATCATCGTCGTCAGCTTGCTGATGTTGAAATTCTTGTGCTTTCTGAGCTCTTTATGGATCTGCATGTGAAAACAGCGGCTCTTATAGCTGCCCTGAAGCTTCTGATCACATCACGTGTTCCTCGTCAGCAGGTGGATTTCTTCCTTCTGTCACTGTCACAATAAAAGGACATTTGAACATTTTCACTTCCATAACTGAGCAAACATAGAAGCATAAAACACTGAGCAGCTTTTGGATGTGCTGCTGACATTTTATTCAGTTTTCTGTAGGATTTCAGTGATTTCAGTCTGCAGCTGCACTGTGCAGGAGGACGTACTGTGATTACTTACCCTAACCTTCTTTAGGAGTCAAAACTACAACAAGAGTCTTACATTTTCATCACCACTTTAAAAAAATCATTTTGCCAAAAAGGCCTGAAAAGTCATTTCATCTACTGAAAATGTTGTCAACAAGCCAAGACAACACCTCAATTCACTGTTTGAAACACTGTGAGCAAAGAAAACACATTTGAAACAAAGAACAGGACAAAAACCAGCAGCTTTATATTTAAATTAGCTTTAAAGGATAACTTTAGTTTTTTACAACCTGGACCTTATTTGTAGCATTAAATACGACCATTTACTCACCCCGACAACTTTGGTGGCATCTGGAGTCGTTTTGAAGAAATTAGCCCCAGAGGAGCGGCGCATATATCCGTATGAGTACTCGGGGCATCCATGCGCAGCCTCTATATAACGCATAATCTGCAGAAACTCGTTCATATTCCAATATTTAGTTATGATATGCTGGTGCTATTCCCCTCTGAGCCGGCGGTCGGCTAGTTTAGCTGTAGTTTGGCACAGCTATGGTTCGTTATTGCGTATTCGTAGCCGACCGCCGCAGAGTCAGCCGTGTTGTGGCTGGCTGCTCGCAGCGCGCGCCGTTCGGTAATGACATCATCCACGTCAGAGGTAGTTGCCTAGAGACGCCGGATGGTGATAACATGCCACCACGGGCTCAGAGGGGAATAGCACCAGCATATCATAACTAAATATTAGAATATGAACGAGTTTCTGCAGATTTTGCGTTATATAGAGGCTGCGCATGGATGCCCCGAGTACTCGCATTATACGGATATACGCGCCGCTCCTCTGGGGCTAATTTCTTCAAAACGACTCCAAATGCCACCAAAGTTGTCTGGGTGAGTAAATGGTCGTATTTAATGCTAGAAATAAGGTCCAGGTTGTAAAAAACGAAAGTTATCCTTTAAAGACGCTTTCCTGTTATCTCACACTGACGGTTCAGCGGTGCTGTAGAGGACTGATCGATGAAGGAGGCTGTAACTGGATGCTGTTGTCACCTTCCCCTCAGAACATAGATATCCAGAACTTCTCGTCCAGCTGGAGCGACGGTTTGGCTTTCTGCGCTCTCGTCCATTCTTTCTTCCCTCTGGAGTTCGACTACAACTCGCTGGACTCTGCAAACCGCAAACACAACCTGCAGCTGGCCTTCACCACCGCAGAGTAAGCTGGCTCGGATGTGCTGAGTGGGAGGACATCTGCATGGGACGGTGATATTTCTTTCATCTTCACTGCTGTAACTGCACGTTTATGTTTCAGGGAGCAGGCCGACTGCCTCCGTCTGATCGAGGTGGAGGACATGATGGAGATGGGGGACAAGCCGGACCCCATGTGTGTGTTTACGTACGTCCAGTCTCTCTACAACCACCTGAAGAAGTTTGAATAACTCTGCATCAGAGTAGACTACAAACAAACAGCTTTCTGATGAATGTGCTGATCAGTCGGATACTGTGTGTGTGAGGATTCATCGCGTGCTCACACCGATTGTTAAAATGCAGTTTCTTATGGCGTGGAGTGTGATGTGTGTGGCTATAACGTTGAACAGGAGGTTGGTTTTTGTGTCGTAATCAGAGATGAAAGAATGAGCTGCCAGTTCAAGAATAATAATAGTCTGTAACAGCTGCTGTTTGTCAGTCAGTGACCACAGAGTTATGAGCCAGCACAGAGAAGCTGCAGCATCAATAAACTGGAGTCCTGCCTGAGTCGTTCAAGTGGCAAAATAAAGCAATTTTCTAATATTTTTCATTGTTGGTGTGAATGTTTGACATTATTGAGGTAAATCGCAGAGCAAAGAGATGGAGTGAAACTTTATCAAACGTTATCAAAGTGTCACTTTAGGTCATTGTGACAGCATTTCTCATTTTTTTTTTCGAAATTTCACAAACAAAACAATCAATTGATTGATGGAGAAAATTATCAGCAAATTAAAATAATCATTTGTTGCAGTCATAAAAAACAACCTTTTAAAATAAGCTCCACCTCAACCAACTACAACAGTACAATCCTGCCTTTATATTATTGCATGATTGATAGACATCTAATTATTTGATATGCCATAATATAACAGTCAGGATACTTTTACTTGTAATACTTTTAGTACATTTTCCAGATTATACTCCCATACTTTTACTTCAATAACATTTTCAATGCAGAACTTTTACTAAAAGTACAGTATTTTTACACTGTACTTAGTACTTTTATATGTGTAAAGGATCTGAATCCTTCCTCCACCCCTGTAAACTACTGTAGTTACTCCCCAAACATCCATCTGACTAAATCTACTGGAAACTTCTCTCATCATGTGAGTAATGCAAGATGAGAGATGTTGACATGTTAATGCAGTGATGTGATTCTAAATATGAAGACAAAGGGGATGATGTGGTAAACCAGGCCATTTATCATCCATGACCAACCCATAACCTGTCAGCTACGCTATTACAAGTATTCAAGAGTCAAAATTACTGAAGCGCATAGTTGGAAAAGCCATAATGGACGGACACACGGACGTACGGATGGATTGATATTTTGCATATCTTTCTATTCCTGATGGCAAATAACACTGTTTTAAAAATGCAGGTTTTCCTGCAGCCTGTTCATTAATGGAGTGTACACTGCCATCTACTGGAAGAATCCGTGTAGTGCAAGAGGTCAATGACCTAAAATACAATCTTTAACATTTCTTTGTCTTTACTATTTTAAGACTCCCCTCCCCATGTGTGCTGGGATTATGCAATAAATCTAAGAGAGAGATGAAAGATTTTTCCCAACGTCATATCAGTTGAAAATTTCACTTTAAACTGGGCTTGAAAATCTCACAAGCCATTCTGAGATCACGACTTCAGAGTTCAGTTGTTTTTTTAACATCTCTCACTCATAAAATGCATGTTTATGAGCAGTTTAAAGGATGATCAGGAGCGACCACAATCTGCAGAAAAGTTTAATTATGGTGCGTTTACGGCCTCAAAGTACATGGAACCGAACCCGAGAGAAATTCACGTGGTTGCCATGAGCTTCCACGTTGACCTAAGTTATTCTTTGGTATTCAAATATTTTCTGTTGGTTAAGTAAGGAATGAAATGGGAGCTCAGTAAATGATGGACGACAGCTGTATAAAATGCTGTGATCTAAAAGAAGTAGAAGGGTCGTGAGATCATATGTACGATGTTTTTCCGGGACCGTGAATGCAGCGCTTCCCATTGACCAGGCATCCCTTCCGGTAGATGAGGTCAACTTTTCCCTGGATCCGCCATTTCAGTCCTGGAGTTTCTTGTTGCACATTAGTTTTATATATATATTATTTTAATTTTGTCATGTTTAACGCTTAAGTTGTTGACTATCGGGTTTTGTGGGGCAGCAGAAGTTTCGTGAACTTAAACGGCTTGACACTACTCGTGGAAGTTGCCTAAAATAGCGGTGTTGTACCGTTTATTCAGGAACAGCGTTAGTCAACCAAAGTTTTGTATGAGTTGCGGATAGGGAGAGGCGAAGGGGAAAGGCCTCAAGCCTCGGACAGGATTTCACAACCATGGCCGGTAATTTTGATGCCGAAGACCGTGATAGCTGGTACTGGGAAAGACTAACTCGCCATGAAGCAGTTTCTCTTTTACAGGGACAGAGACACGGCGTTTTCTTGGTGAGAGACTCAATTACCAGCCCTGGTGACTACGTGCTGTCCGTCTCAGAGAACTCCAAAGTGTCCCATTATATAATCAACAGCATCAAAAACAACCGGCAGTCTGGCTCAGGTAACGTTCAATTGTTTGTGACCTAGCTAGGTACTTGGCTGATCTTGCTACACATGTTAATCCGACAATAATGTTTCAATACGTATTTTAATTTTAATTCTGGTTTGCTAGGAATTGGTCCCACTCTCTCAAGTCACGCCAAACGCCCTTTGTGAATTGTGCAATTTAACTTGATCTTGATAAACCGAAAATATACCTGCCCTTTATTACCAAAGTTTAAGTATTCCCTATATTTTCTGAAGGTACTCTTAAAGTCGGCACGTAAATAATATCGTATCAGTCACTCTCTTTTGCAAAAATGAAAACTTTTCCCTGTGGTTCACTCTGCTCGCTACCGCCCAGTATTTTGGACCATGTAGCGGTAGCTAACGGGCTAGCTTGTGTGTAGAAGAAAGGAATCAGTCTAATGTGGTTACATTGGTGACTGAAATTATATGTTGCTACACAGGCTAATCGTCCTGTGTTGGATGTATCAGTCGAACATAGCAATTAAAGGAAATTGTAAGTAACATTAAGTTAACGCTAGTGTACAAATGGTGTTTTTTGGATGGGCAAAGTTAAGTATGCTACTTTTTAAACGGAGTTTGGTGTTTAGCTAGCTAGCTATCAACGACCAATCAGACTTTATTTATTCAGCCACGGGACTTGGGATCATTTATGAACCTTTGCTGGCTGGAGCTTGAGGCGGTGTTTTGGCCTTGTGTCGGCGGCAGGACGGTAGCTCAGCGGCCAGCGGCAGTGAGGTGGGCAGGGCTGCTGCTGCTGCAGGGACTGAATGGAAGTGAATGGAAGTGAATGGAACTGGGCAGGCTGGGCTGTCACAACTGGAGGATGACTGGCCAGATTGGCGTTTCAGGAATGTCTGTGATCCTGCCCTGTTGCTCGTACATAGCCCTGCTTCCAGGTCTGCTGCTGTGCTTGGAGCTCTTTGTCCTTTCTGGCCTTCTTTGGCATTGGGTCATTTGTGTGTCTCCCTACCGTAAATCATCAATTATTGGTTCATTATTGCAGCCATGTCATGATCCTAGTCTGCAGTCTAAATATGGGCTTTTAAAATCATATCCAAGTAAGTGACTGATTTGTAGGAATATTGCAAAGTTTTTATGGGCTGTTATTTGAACTAGAATACAATCTGGAGCCAAAATTTAGACTGAAATGAGCGCTGTGATGTGGTGTGATGTGCACACCCGTGACATTAAAAGGGCTTTTAGCAAAGGCTGCAAGTGCAACTGCATTTCTGCACCTAAATCAGGACGGCCGCTCAAGCCAACTTAAATTATATTGGACTTATTGTTTGAACATGTTGGCTAAAAATTGTCCAGTGTTTGCACAAGATGATGCGGGCTAAAGCCGCTCCATGTTGTTACACATTTTAGTAAGATCGGATGATCCTCTGGTACAGATTTGTCAGAGATTTTGCGATGTTATTTCTTCTAAGTTGACTCTAGACAGACAGACAGACAGACAGACAGACAGACAGACAGACAGACAGACAGAGAGAGAGAGAGAGAGAGAGAGAGAGAGAGAGAGAGAGAGAGAGTTTATTTATCCCAAGCTGGGAAATTGCAGTGCAGCAGCAGCATTACACACAGTGAAATAAGTGAAAATAAGACTACAAAAAACAAACTATACATAATAAAAATATAAAAATAGCGAGCAGTAAAAAGATTATATACATAACAATAAAATAGCCAAATAGTAAACAGTAGTAAAAGTATTGCTCTGCTTGTGTTTTGAGGTTTTTGTGGACGATGTTAGTGAATCAGAAGCAGGTCTGTTTCGTGGCAATATTGGATTTACAGCATTTTGCATGAATGTGATGAATTAGCTTGATTTGTCCTGCATTTAAATCCCTGAATTATACCAAACCAGACATTCTGGTTATTGTATTTATAAACAGTTTCTCATTTGAATTTAATTTAGATTTACTCTATGTTGATATAAAATGACATCAGCCTAATTTTGGATTGTACACTCGTCGTCCCTTTGATGTGATGTCTCCTTAAACACGGGTTTCTGTAGGATGTGGTTGAACTTTTCAGTTAGAATATTTTTGCTTGCTATTTGAATACAAAGTTGGAGGAATCTGGTCCGTGCTGCTCGTAATGGTGGCTGTCGGTCACCTGTCTAAGGACATGAGTATTTATCTACTTGTTGATCAGTTTGATTCTGTTATGTTTTACCTTCAGCAAACTAACAGTCACTTTCCTCTGACAGGCTCGGTTCCTTCTCGGTTTCGGATTGGGGATCAGGAGTTTGAGGCGCTGGCGGCCCTGCTAGAGTTTTATAAGATCCACTACCTGGACACCACCACACTCATAGAGCCCATAAGCAAGGCCAAGCACACAGGGTTCGTCAGCTCCTCTGCCGGCGTCCCGCAGCAGCCCGAGGAGGCCGAGTTTGTACGGGCGCTATTTGACTTCCCAGGAAACGATGAGGAGGACCTCCCCTTCCGCAAGGGCGACATCCTCCGCGTGCTGGAGAAGCCGGAGGAGCAGTGGTGGAACGCTGCTAACCAGGAGGGTCGAGCTGGAATGATCCCCGTTCCCTACGTGGAGAAGTACCGGCCTGCCTCGCCTACCGCTGCTGGCCTGGGTCCCCCTGTCACTGGGACTGGACAGGGGGGGCAAGTTGGAGGGGTAGTGGGCAGCACAGACGGAACAGGGGCCCCTCAGGTAAACCCTCTGGGGGACCCGGGCCAGTACGCTCAGCCTGTGGTCAACGCCCAACTCCCTAACCTGCAGAATGGGCCTGTCTACGCCCGAGCCATTCAGAAGAGGGTGCCCAACGCCTACGACAAGACGGCGCTCGCTCTGGAGGTAGAAAATCCGCCCACCATTCATTTCCTCCAAGGCTGCTCTTCTGTTCACTGTTCACCTCTTTCTACTCTCTGTTTTCTTTTTCGGGTCTCAGCTGAGGCAGTGTAGACTGTCCTCATTGTTAATGGCTTACTCATGCATGTGAGCATACACACAAAGTGTCTTTACAAATGCAAGCTGACAGCGCACACGAAGACACTCGCAGATGAGATGGCGCTACGGAGGGACGGACACAGATCCTTGACAGTGGCTTCTCTTTATGTCCACATCGTGGCCCGTTGGGTTAATGTGAGCGGTACATTGTACATTCATTACCACTGGAGCCCAGTGAGACCAGGCTCGTTTTCAGTTGTTTACTTGAGCACATAGATAATCAGTGTTCAGAGCGAAATAAAACCATGTTAGAGGAAGAGAGGAGAGAGAATAAAGACAGTTTGCCATCCAGACTGTATAAAGATGATGGTTAATGGACCTAACCTGCCAAAGGCAGCTCGTCGTTGCCTGTCTTGTCATTTAAGTGATTAAGCAGTAAAATATAAGGAAACTGTGAACCTCCATCCTGACATGCGAACCAGCTTAGTGATGTGGTTTTGTCTGGTTTTCTCTCAGCGCCTCTCTCTCCGAACTTGTTTCCATCGGTGATGCTCGCAGTGCTACAGGCTAAAATGAATGTAGTCCTCATCTTCACGGTCCACCTTTGGACTGGTGCTGATTTGGTGCCGTCTTTCAACACTGTCTGCTCCTAAATTCCTCAGCTGTCAGTCGTTGGGGCTCATGGTTTCCTCTGTGTATCCTCCCAGTTTATTTGAGTCTTCTCAACAAACACAGGTGCCGCCATTTTACTTGAGATAACAAGAGTGGAAGATGGTGTATGTGTGTGCTTCTGTGTGAGATAGAGCAGACAAGATGACATAATGGTGTTTACGAACCGCCGCCGCCGCCACCACCACTGCCGCTGCTGCTGCTGCTGCTGCTGCAGCCAAAGTACAACTCTGTGTGTGAAACACTGAGTGAAGTCAAGATTCACAGCGCTGCACACAATGCCTTTAGTGTAGATAAGGACTAGCAATTATTGGGTAATATTCAGCTGCCGCTGTTATTTTGAATATAAATCTGCTGAACAGTTTATAAAGTGGAATTACAGCATCCTGTAAAAGTTTCCTGTACTTGCTGTAATTCACTTCTTCTGTACATCTGCCTCACGTTTTTAGCTTCTAACATAAAAAGCACGAACATAAAAACTTCACAACCAAACCCCGACATCAGACAGACATCAGACAGACATCAGACAGACATCAGTGCATGTAAAATAGGCACTGCTACAAGGACTCAACTGAGTTGGGATTTTGAAGGCGAGTAAAATATTGTTGTCTGGCCTAAAGCTGCTGTTGTCTTCTCCAGTAATCTGAATAAACCCGTCAGCCTTTCAAACAGGTCGGTGTTCAGTGCTGGCGGCTGTTTCTCCCTGTTGGAGAAACAGTGCAGGCAGGTTTAAGATTGTGGATGTCAGAGCTCTGCATGGACGGCGATGGCTAGAAACAGTGACACGGCTGCTTTACTGTTGGTCACTTTACGGCTCTTAAACCTGTGTTTCTTTGATTGGAATGAAAAATGTCGGTTGCACCTAGCAACTGCTACCTCAGCTTCCATCTGCACCGAACATGAAAACCGTTGTTCCCGTTAATCAGTCGAACTCGGGCGTCTGTTTGTGGGTTGCTGTCAGTACTGCCAGCTTCCACCGGCATCAACTAATCCTGCCAGTCGATGCCGAGCAGAGAGAGAGAGAAGATGTTTGTTTTGTGTCCACACTTATCTTCTGTTTTGACATTCGACAGGTGGGAGACATGGTAAAAGTGACCAAGATCAACGTGAACGGCCAGTGGGAGGGCGAGTGCAAGGGCAAACGAGGCCACTTCCCCTTCACCCACGTCCGACTGTTGGAACAACACCATCCCGATGACGAGAGCTGAGAAACACACGCACTCCCATCACCTCGACAGTGTCCGGCACATCCCTTCTCCTTCGCTCATTTCGTCACGTTCGGAAACAAAAAGATTTATACAAGCACACAGTTTATGAACCTTTGAGCTACACTGGTCAGGCACTCCTGACCCTGCCAGTGAAAGACGTGTTGGGCGATCTTACATAATGTCATTCTGAAGAGTTTACACTGAGGCCAGACTGATATCGGTTCGCCTATAAACTGCTGGCTTCCTCCTCCTCTACAGCCACATAAACATTCAAACAATTCAATATTCCTTGTATTCAGATAGATAGCAGCATTTTTTATCTTTATATTTATGAATGCTTCATTTTAAAGGAACAGACTGTGTCGTCTTATCACACTTTCAGTCTGATCTCTGTGCATCCAGTGCAGGGAGTAGCCTAGCTTAGCTCCTTGACGGAACGCAGGAGCAAACTGTTTGCCTTCCTGAGTCGAGAGAAGAATATGAGAACAACTCCAAAGCAGCTTTCTTCACTGCTGTTTTGTTCATTGAACAGCAGTAAAAGGCTGTTTCGGGTGCTTTCACAATCAGTCTGTTGGCTTCGTTCTGGCTGGTGTGAAAGCAAAGCAGAGCCGCTCGATTTTATTATAGTAGGTGTGAGTTTTATCATGAATTCAGAAGTCAAACTTAGATTAAATCCATCTGCTGCCCAGGAACTGTTAACATGGTCTCCGTGGTGATATAAATAGCCATGGTAACGTGTGTGCTCGTCAGTATGTGAGTATAGGAGTTAAATCAGGCCACACGGTAAATATCCTCCAGCACAAGATGCTTCTGGTTTGTCCCGTTTCTACCTTTTAGGCATTATTTCTAACACCTGTGGTCCAGCTGCAGCCGTGACTACGTTTGCTTGGAACCACCTGTTTCTGCAGGCGTTGAAATTTGATTTCCCCTCTTGGGTCCTCGCAGCACCGATGATGAGGACTGACACCTTGTGGTCTGTTGGTAGACTCGTTGGTCCGTGCGCTCCTGTCCAACCACAGTCTCAGATGATCAGTGCTGTGGGCGGGACATGAGTGAGACTGCAGAGTGGTGAGTGTAGGTTGTCCATGTTGGACATGTTCTCACCTACAGGTAATACTCTGTTTTCATGTCTGGATCAGTTCAGGGTGGAGGTGCATGCGTGATCAGAGCTGCATCAGAGCCAGAGTGCAACATTTTTAGTAAATCTAGAGACAACATGCACGTTTTCTTTCCCAGCATCCATCAGTTGATTGGTTGAAGAGTAGGTAGAGTGTCAGTCGACCAAAAATTGTCATTGGTTGACTCATCAGTGACCTGTCAGTCCAGATCTCTACTGTTGACAGTGTGTCACTCGTTGGTAATAAGTCGTGTGAACAGGAAATGAAGCAGCACCGAAAGGCAACAGTCTTGTTTTTCTTGATTTTCAGACTGAATGAGCCAAACTGCAGGTGTGACATCGTCCTTCAGAGCAGTTAGAGTTTGATCAACATCTGATGGATCCTGTGACTGCAGCATCTCAACACAAGCCAACAGTCCCCCTAAACGAATGAATCAGTTCTGAATGGAATAAAAGGCTTTAGGAGGCACTGAGCGGAAAGGGAATGAAAATTGTCATGTATAAATATTATTATCAGAGGGGCGACATCAGGCGCCAGAAACCGATATCAGTCGAGCCCTGGTTTACACACCTCCAGCACAGCAGAGTCAACCTGCTCTTCCCTTCCTGTGGCCGCCCACTACATTTCATTCACAAGCAGAAGGGAAAACATGGATCGCACACAGGAGACGAAACGCTCGGCTTCTCTCACAGAATCATGAATCGGTGAGTTTTCTAGTGCTAGACTGTGAACCTCGGAGCGAAACGAGCAAAGACTTGTCCCGATGCCTCCGTGTGGGGGAGAAGGACGTTCCTCCTCGCCAAGACGACTCCACCAACTTATTACATCCCACACTACCAACCAAGTCCTCTTTTTTTGTACTAAAAGTGGAAAATATTATGATAGAATTGACTATATATATATACACACCTTACATGCTAAACAGTGTAAACATGTCTCCTTCCTTTATATTTGATTTTCTTTTACTTTTTGTTACCAGAGACTGTATACCTTTTATTTTGCGTTCCTCTTTTGAAACACTATTCAGCGCCAACATGGATGACTTCAAGTGCAGCAGTGTGAAAGAACAAAATAAGCCCCCTTTCAAGGAGGAAGAAGAGCTCCCCCGAGGCTGGTTTAGACGACGAGAGGAGGAAGGTTGACGGGTTTTATTTTTGTCTTCCGGCAGGCTTTTTAGGACGTCGTCGTGCGGAGATGCTTTTCAGATAAAATCCACCCTAAAACACTATTATTGCTGCTTTTTTATGTGTAACTGGTGAAACAGACGTTATGTCACTTTATGGCACGCCGTGACGGTCGCTTTCTGTAGGTTTATTGTTTCTCATCGGCTTTTTCCACATTGAATACACACGCTATTATTACACATGAAGCTTTTATAAACACATGTGAGCCCGCGGAGCATCATGTCAACATGAAAATAAACCATTAAATGGTCTGTTGCTGTAGGGATTTCGCTCTCCTGAGCTAAATGTCATTTTCCAACATCCTGTTTTAGAATGCAGCCTTAAACCTTTTCCTCCAACGTAGGCAGATCACCAACTTGGGATGTCCTCCTTCATGTTATCCCTGCTGTTACTCGGGGTAACATCGTGAACACTAATTAGGTAGCTGCAGTAAACAGCAATGAGACTGATGCCAGTGAACAAACACAGAAATCATCCTGTGGTCAAAGTCTTATGACTCACCTGTTATAGCAAACTGAGGTTGGGGTGTACCTTCTCCCCTCCCATAAATGCAGCTTCAACAGAAGTATGAGCACGGTGAGTGACAAACCCCAGCTGCACCGGGGAGGATCTGCAGAGTCACAGTACATCCTCTCTGCCTCGTGTCTGGAGCTGGAAAAGATGAGGAGTGTTAGTAGGAACTTACTGGCCCGAAGCCTAAACCTCGATCAGCCGGTCAGTATTGTTTTTGATATTTTAAGATGAACAACACGCAGCCAAATAGTTTCCATAGTGCTCACATAAATACATTTTGTCTGTGCTTTCCAAATCAAGTTGAACCGTGAGCTGGGGTCAGATGTGTGAACAGTGCCTATGCACAGAAATCATTAATGCGTCACTTCCCACAGTATTCAGAATATTTATAACAAGGGCTGTATGTGAGAAGGCGTACATCTCGCACATCCATCAAAAGAGCACAGGCGTGGTTTCATGGGAGAAATGACCTGAACACCCTCTGTATCTCTAACAGATGCAGTGATCCAGCTGTGTGTTGTTGGAGAAAATGCAGCTGATGTTTGGTGTAGGTCTTTTCAGCACCGTGTCTGCAGGCAGGTGGAGCAGACAGGTGCAGGTGTGTTTGGCTATAGCGAACTGTGGGAGGAGGAATGAGGCCTGCGACCCTGTGCACAACTTCACAACGAAGATTTCTAAAACGGATGTAAAAGAGTGCACGAGCACATGTCTGCATGTGTGTGAACACACCGAGTTTTATGCATCTGGCCCCCAGTATCCTGAAATACAGTCTGAGTTTACAATGTGTTCATAAATTGTGAAATTTTCCCTCCATTTTTTTTTTATTGAGACTCAAATTTAAGGAAATTATTTTTTGTATGCCACATTTATGCCATATTTTTATTATCCTTGTATGTTTATTAAGAAATTTGAGCCACAGCTGTGGGTCACGTTCAGGCCTGTGTATGTCAATAAACACATACAAAGCTCTAATTCCCCACAGTTTATGTTTCTTTGTTAAGGTGGAATATTTGAGCTCAGCACAGCACATGTAGCGGTGACCAGTTAACACTAAATGACTTGGTGACAACAGTGTGCTGAGATGCTTCAGATGTGTGTTGGTGATTTTGGGAAGTGGGATGCTTTGAAAATCTAAAATCTAGTGCAACTGGATCCCGGAACACATCATCACGTCACTTATTGTTTTAGCAATTCTAAATGATCTGTTGTGTGCTTTGTGATGACAAGCTTACAGAAATCTAAACTGAAAATGCAAAATGCGAGTGTGGTCATCGTTTTGCATCAGTTGGATCAAAAAGATGACGTCTGAATGGAGGTCGCTGCTTCTGCCACATTTCCTTCCTTTGAATGGAAAACAGTTGTTTCACACTGTGGTCTGTCCATTCTGTCCTGGTACCACTTCACTTTTTATGTGTTTTTTTTATCCTATTTTTCTATTTGTTGTAATGCCTTTATGCAAAGTGTTCAGCGGGTATTGCATTCAGATGCACAGCACTGAACTCCCACTAAGTGTTGCCTTTAAGAGAAAATATTCTCGCGTCACAGTTATTCCACAGCAGCTCGTTGAAGACCAATGAACACTTCAAAAGGATTTTAGAAGATACCACTAAAGATCCTACAATGTGCACCTTATCTCCTCTTCAGCTCAAGACAAAACACACGAAGCCTCTTCAAGCCAAATACTGTTGAACTGTTTTTTAGTTTGTCACAACTATCATGTGTTTTTGCTTTCGTGCCGTTTCACCCCGACTTTGAAAGGACCTGAACGAGCAAACATAGGATTCTTTAAAGAGTACAATGTGTCAAAGTGTTATGAAAATATATTATTTGAAGTTAAAAATCTACCTTTTTTATTTTCTGTAGCATGTAATGTGTTAAAATATACCTAGTCAATAAAAATGTACCAGATTGTCAGGTTGGCCTTTACATCACTGTCTCCACATGGTGTGATGTCATTCCATTTAATTACATTCAGTGTTTGTTGTTAATGTTGAATTGCTTTAGTTTGCAATGTGCTGATCGAGCTCTCCACTGAACTCCTGCATGAGATGTGAAGTGACAGCAGCTTTTTCGAGTCTACATTCTCAGTCTGTTTACATCTACTGCAGAACATTTGGTCTCATCACTCCCAGAGCAGATTAGTGCTGTAATGACACAGTAAATCATTACCACATTGTAGTTAACAACAGAAAAAATGAAGACATTAACAGATCTGTCACCGAGGATGGAATGAAGTTATGGTCCTGACTCTACGTCATGGTTAAATTCTTCTGCATTCCCATTACATTGTTTTCTGTACATCACTATAACTATAAGCCATTACTACACTGTGTAGCACCATAGTGATTAGTATATGTATATACATTTCTTAGAAAATAAAACTGTAAGCTTCTTGCAAGATAGTCTTGTATCTGAGAAGTGTAATCTGCATTTTAATTATATTTATTGCAAAAGGGGAAATATTTAGTAGTTTTATCAAATAAAAATTAAAAAAACTACATTGCCTTTAATATTTTGGCTTCAACTACATTAAATGATCATTCAGGCACGTACGATTACTAATTTACATCCGTGTAGCAGAGGGTTTATTTCAACATAACTTTACTTATTGATGCAGCGTTTTTAGTAAGATATAACATCAGCTCAAAAACACGACAGCGCAATATCACTGTGAAAATAATGCTTTAAATATCTAATTAAATAATTATTTTTGGGATATATGTATGCCGAATGGAAGAGTTATTAAAACTGAATAAAAACGACTGAATCGTTGAGAGGTTAAATGTATTTAAAGTTATTTGAGCCTGGATTTGTCGATGTTTGAATAGAGTTTACTGGGGTAATCTCGGAGAGTGGCTAATTTCGGGATTTGGCACGAGGGCGTAGGCGGAGATGAAGACTGCTGCGTGGGTTTCCCGGATGGAGCAGCGACGCCATCTTTACGCCAGTGCTACCGGTGGGTCTTCGGTTCAGCGGAGCGACAGTGCTGTTGCTGATCCACCACCAGGAATCGCCGAGCAGCCGATAATCCTCCCTTTGCACCGGGACGCCTCAGACAGTCCCACTACCCGAGCAACATGGCAGATAGAGACAACCAAGTATACCAGGCAAAACTCGCCGAACAAGCGGAGAGATATGACGGTAAGACTCCGAATAACTAAGTTAACAGCCATTGTAGAATGCCTGGCCCCTCTTCCCCCTCTGTGTCCCTGCGCAGGGGGGCTTGGAGACGCAGGTAAAGCTGTTCACATGGATTTGTTGGGTGAGAAACAAAATGGCGGAGATTTCTTCAGCTGAATAAATCAGTAAACGTTTAAATTGTTTTTCACTCAAAGCTAACGCGCGTTTCGGCGAGGTGAAACGCGTGCTGTGTCGCGTGCCCTGGTGTCTAGATAAGACCGTTAGTTAGCTAACACTAGCTATCCAGATTGCTAACTAGCTGGCTAGCCTTTCTTCAGCCCCGACACGCGTCACGGCGAACTCCATTCAAAAATACAACACTGCAGCAAATGTCCTCACCCCATCAAACACGCCTTGTTCCTAATTTGAATCTGCAGCGTCTGATCCAACAACCAGTCGCTTCGGTAGAAAAATACATTCGAAAAATGTGCTACAGTTAATGCTAACGTACCGCCCCACCAAGTGTTTTGGTCAGAGTAGCTCGTTACAGCCTGGTAAGCTAGTTAAAGCCAATGGAAAACTTAAAATTTGAGTTAAGTTCTTCACATGGTGTTGTGTGCACGCCGAATTTAAGCGTGGCGTTACTTTATAATAGCTCGTTTAAGGTGATCAGTTTGTGCTATGCCATGTGAGTTTGTTTGACCATACAAAGCGGCATTTAACTGTAAAATGTGATTATTTCGCCTTGCGCTTGTAATAACTAGGCTTACATTCCGTCTGCTGCTTTTAATGAGGCCAGTATCACCATGCGACTGCGTGGTGGCCCGTGTATTGATTGATAGATGTTTTTACCAATGGTGTACAGGACTAGGCGGGGCAGAGAGAATTGCTACTATGTGATTGGTGGCTGAGCAACAAACTCAGAAGTTTAGCTTGAGCCAACATTTCTTTGCAGTCCATTGTCTGGAAGTCGTCTTAACAAAGGTTTATTTAGCTGTTCACAAGTAAACGTACAGTATAGTCGGTTTACCTACACAGTCAGGACACATCTTGAACATCAGTCCAGTTTAGCATTCTCTATTTCCTTTGCTCCATAGTTAGTCAGTTGATTAACCTTCAGACAGTACAGACATACTGCCATTTTGGGTCTATAAAATAAAAAAAGCAGCTTGGGTGACATCAGAAACTGCACCATGAATATAATCAAACATTTTAGTAACAGCAGATCCACGCATGCGTGCTGCATTAACCGCCTGTGAGTCAAAGACTGCCCGGCCTGACTTCTGTGATAGCGGAGTCAATTTATGGAGGGGTCAAGTGAGCACAGCTGTTCACAACAGCAGATCCTTAGTTCACTGATGTGAGGCACGAGACTCTAACCATACATTGGGTTGCATCAATTTATGCCCATAACACAGAGATAGTACACAAGTAGGCTACTGGCAGAGTACTGGGGGACAATATTTTTAAAGGAAAACCACTGCAGGTGAGCTGAAAGCAAGACGAACAACAGTCTGAAGCCAAGTTTTGATTTTAGTGCGATCCCTCTCGCCTCAAGTTGTTTTAACTCAAAGTGCCCTTTCTTTCTGTCAGTGGCACACATGATGCACAAATGTTCAACATGTAGATAAAGGATGTGGTGTTTCTTTTTTTAAAATCATTTAGTCTGATTATTTTTGTGATAATAATGATAAATACCGTAAGTCACCAGAGTTTCAAGAGATCTAGTTCTAGGTCTAATAGTGTTAAGCTTTTCTGGAACTCATCAATGATTTTTATATTATATTTTTATGTTGCAATTAACTGATCTGATGATGGTGACAGTCCATGAGCTACCTGGGTAGTGTAGGTAGGTAGCCCTCCTGTGCTCATTAACTAAAAAAATATAACCTTTGTCAACTTAAGAGAGGGTTCTGCTCCTCTGTCTGGAGAGTCAGTCTGACATAAATTATGGAATAGTTTCTTATCCTCAGTGACTGCTTTGTTTGCCTTGTAGCCTCTCCCCATTTTTATTGATGCAACAAAGGCACCGACAGTTAAAGAGTAAGCCCATATGAATTGTCAGCATATTGTGTTCAACTGCCACCCCACACTTAAAAGTTCTCACGGCTTAAATAGTTAAATCACTGTTATTCGTCAACAACCCTGTCAAGCACCAATATGGTTGTGTTGTGCTATCCACCTATACAGCCTCACCCCTAGTGTCCACCGGACATCGCTGCATTGTGTTTGGGCGGTGCTGCGTCTCCTGGTGTCAGTTTCAACCATTCTTTTCAGTGTGTCGACTAGGTGCATGTCAGTAACGGCTCTGTTCTGTGCACTGGTCTCTACGTGCATCCATCTGGTCTATTTTTAATGTTTATAATGACAGTTGACAGTTTTTAACTCATTTTAGGAGTTTGTGATTGTATAAATAAAAAACAGGTATTATTTAGCTTTAAATCTGTGGCTTCAGGTTGAAGAGAGAAAAAGAAACACTGTTCAGTTGAAGGTGTACAGAGACACCAAAACTGAACAAATTAACTCAAAAACCTGTCGCTGATGAACAGTCTGCTTGAATTCGTGTCGTTTTGTAGGCTTTCAGTGGGCATTTTAACCACAGTTAGGCTGTGTTCGGACTAATTTGTAATGTTGAACATGCATCAGAGGGGACATATTTAATCTTAAAAATAACACAAATCTGAGCTCTAAGCAGCAATGAAATGATTATATGTCACAGTTACTGCTGCTCCATTAATGTGCGATAATGTCACATAGAAGACAGATGCTTTTTATAGCATACGTTGCACAAAGTACAGCTTTGAAGACTGGCTGTACTGCCCTTTGTAGCATCTCCAGAAGTTGGCGTCCAAATCAGGGCGGGAGTTGTGAAGTGGGCGGAGCTATTTTGGGCGCCGCTTGTTCTGGAAGTGAAGTCCCGTTCATTTTTCCCATAGACGCAGTTACATTAAGCCATGCAAAAAAAAAGCCTGTGTTAAGGCATGCAGAAATTACAGAGAAAACATGATATCTCAGGAACAATGTTGAAATAACCAAAACGGGCAGGAATAACCGAAATCTGTATGGTTACTACATCATGTGGGAGAGACAAGTGTTTTTATGTTCAGTAACACTGAAGACAATGCTTAAAGAAGAACCAAAATGCAAACACAGTGTTGGGGGTGAAAGACTTCGGGAATGAGCTGCCCGTCCCTCTCTGTCACTCTGTTGAAGCCCAGTTAATTTCACTTCGTGGCTGTTGATCTGTACAGCTTGTAATGCTGAGAAAATGTTTAAAAAGCACAGAGAGGTCATTCAGTTTGACTGCAGGCCAGGCTGGAGGGTAAAGTGATCAAAGCAGCATAGTGCTCCTCCTGGCCTGCAACCATCAAGTATCAGGTTTCGCCAGCATGCTGCATGGAGCGCTCCCATTGGCCTCTGCAGATAACACCCTGTCTGAAGTTAAAAGCCGAATGATCGACACACTAGTCCTGCCTCCAGGCTAGCATTTTTAGCATGCGATGTTGTGACCGGCCTGCAGCTTGTGCATTTTCATTAGCAAGCATGAAAGTATAAAGAGTTGTTTCCTGTATTCTCAGGTTTATCCAGAAATGACACAACACATGTTCCTGACAATTGTTGAACTAGTTTATTTTATTTAGGCGTGTATATTCCTGCTGTTCCTCCTTGAACTGCTCCTTGTTAATTCGTTGAATAGCCCACATGTTGTATTGTGGCTGTTTTATGTTAATCCCCAGGGAAACGGCTTGTTGTGCTGATTAGTAGCTCCTTCGAAGCAGCGTCAAATTGCTTTCATCGCCAATTCATCCCTGGATTCTAGATTCATTTCTCACACCACACCGACCAAATCACCTTGAGGATGTGCAATGTAAAAGTACAAGAAAGAAATCACATCTGATCCAGCTCATCCTGCTGGTTCATTGTCCTGGCTCCGTTCCCACAGTAGGTGTCCATAGGTGGTGAATCTCTGCATTAGAGGAGTTTAGACTCGGGCAGTTTCCCAGGCACTCCATTAATAAAATACTGAGGATGACAGAAACCTTTCAAGACTCTGCTCTGTGGTTTAAACTCTTTGTTAATGGAAGGAAAATGTGCTTTTTTTCTATTAAGAAAATCAATTTATGTACCTCTTTCCCCCAAAATGTTAGTAGTTATAGTGCAGGAGACAGTTTTAAATATCAACCCAAATCACAAGAACACATTTTCACATTTCCCTGCAGTTGTATTGAGCTATGCAGACAGTTTTTCTTTCACTTGATGGGTTTGAGATGTCTGCCTCTACCCAAATATCACAAGAGAGGTGAAAGGAATCGTGTTTGCCGTTTGAAGCTTTGAAACATTTGATAGCAACATTTCTCCCTGTTTCTCTGGATAATCCACAGAAAACATGGCCAGCAGTTTCAATAGTGACAATTTCTTCAGTAGAAATTAGCTCCAATGAAACCAGTTCGCCCAGTGTGAACCTAAACACCCTCAAAGGCTGAAAGTCAGCACTGAAACATCATTTTAACTCTGATAAGATCCCGTAAAGCAGAAGCTTCTCTAATGCATTTGTGAGTGATTTGTGATTCGTCCACAGTCCAGATCACCTTTCAATAGATTGTGATGATTTAATAGTCTACATAATCATAATGTGACAGTTGACCTACAGTTTAAAATATCCGAAAACAGTATGTTGGTCATTATTCCTTTTTCTAACCTAAACACATGGCTTAAAGGCACATTTTTAAGGAGCATTACCCCCACCTGCAGATCAGCAGATCAGTGTGAAACCATTGGCAGGAGACGTAGTGCTTCACTCATCACTAGAGATCAAAAACTCCAGGTGGTACCTTTTTAAATTTGGTTATTAAAGAATCTTAACCAACATTTCTACTGAATGAAACGTTAAACCGTTCAGAGACAAACTTGTCAGCGCTCTCTGATTCAGGTCCAATCAGCCACCGATCAGTGTCTGTTGGAAAGACTTGGTGGATCTAGACAGTGATGGTGGACTACTGAGCCAGTGCTGAAGCAACCTGTCAAGAGGGACCAGCTATTATATGTTAGCCTAAGCAGCAGATAAAATGGAGATACAAAGTGCAGTCAACCCGTTGAGTGTCTGCTCTTTGCTTGGGCGGGTGTAGGATTGAAAGGTAGTTTACAGGTACATTAGGTCAGGGGTAAAGGGTTGCCTCACCTGTCAGCGGGCTCAGTAAATCTATGACGCACAGCCTGATACTGGGACCTGACGATGGGTCAAAATGTCATTTAACACTAGGACTGAGCTGCCATAGGAATGCTAACCCGCCGTTTGACACATTTCACCGTGTGTATTGATAAACTGTACCGGGGCTAAAAATAAACCCAGTGCTTTGTGGCAGAGGTCTGCACAGGGCCAGTGTTTTTGTGAAGAACATACCCAAACCTTATGTGAGTATATCAGTACATCTATAATAAGATAAAAACAGCTAATAATATCAGATATGCCGATGTGTTTGTCACGCTCTAAATGCAGTGACAATCCTGACCTGACAAAACGTGACAGAAGAGTGACTGAATGTTCAGTTTGGTACAAAATGCTTTTACCTCCACCCTCTTACCAAACTGTTGTCATACAGTGTTCAGGTGTTGTTTGTGCCGGGGGTCTTCAGAAGCCCGTACCTCATGTCGTCTCCTCCCTTTGTCTCTCAGAAATGGTGGAGTCGATGAAGAAGGTGGCCAGCATGGACCTGGAGCTGACGGTGGAGGAGAGGAACCTGCTGTCAGTAGCATATAAGAACGTGATCGGAGCCAGAAGAGCCTCCTGGAGGATAATCAGCAGCCTCGAACAGAAAGAAGAAAACAAAAGCGGAGAAGACAAACTAAAGATGATCCGAGAATACAGGAAAACGGTCAGAAACTGCTAGAAAGCCAAATATACTCACTGGTTGCTTCCACTGATTGTAAACAGCGTGAGACTGTATTTTTCTACATTTCTCAGCTACAAAGTTTTTGAAAATTCAACATTTCAACACGTTTCTTTCACTGAAAAATGGTCTAAATAAACTACTTTGGAACCACACATCACATAACAAACGTACATCACCTGCACACATTGCTTTTGAGATCTTTTGTGAAGTTGTTGAGAACCTGAAAGCTTTGAATGGCTGCAGTCCATTTTCTGCCCATTTTGCACTTGCCAGGCAGAAGCATTAGTGAAACCGAATCTCACAGCTGTGCGCCCTCAGTGCTGACGTCTGCAACAGATTCCAACAAAACATCTTCTGTGAATCTCGCTGCAGTACACGGATTTGGTGTCAGTTAGCGTTGGTGGAAAGTTGGAGCAACAGTAGTCACTGTAGGCACTGCTGATTTTTAATGCTCCCAAAGTCCCGCATGGGGCACAGTGATGAGGACACAAACCCAGTGGATTAAAAGAGAACTGATTTGAAGTTGCTCCCTACCTTTTTGCCATGGCGGCAGAGATGCTGTACCCTTCTTGGCAGGACTTTCTAAGCTCTGCTCTGATTGGCGTCTCCACTTTGAGAGGAAGTCGTGTGATTTCACTTCTCAGAGTGAAATAATGAGGGAGGCAGGAACCATCATCTTTAAATGTGCTGCGAGCATCTCCCAGTCAGAATCTCTGCTTACAGCTGGAGGTTCGTTATTTCAACGTTTTGGCAGATGTGGGACTTTAAATGGCACCAAACGCCAAACTGGGGAGATTCATGAGGACTTGTGACTGTTAGCATCTGATTGCACTGTGCTTCTGCCTCTGTATGTTGCATTTCAGCAGTTGTAGACTTAATAAACATCTTATTTAGAAGTGAAAACAAAGGTAACCATGGTTACCAACTGACATCACTTCTAAAATTCACTCGCCACCAACTTGAAGCGGGCGAAGGCCACGTCCACAGAAAGAGCCCCGTCAGCTGCAGAGGACGTGTTGCCATACAGTCATGTGAAAAATGTCAGGTTGTGACAAACGCTTCCACAGGGACTCCCCCCAAAAGCTGCCCCATGCACCTCTGCCCCCTTTTAACTGCGCTGGTGTGGCGCTTAACAGAGCTGTGGGGAATTTTGTTCTCAGTACTTCAAATAAAGATTTTAGGATATTTTTAAATGAGTTGCTGCCAGTCAAAGCTCAGACATGAATTTGTTTGCGGGACACATCAAAGCTGAGTTTATTTGAATCCCAGCTGAGTTTCATCATATCAAATCAGCTTTTATTTTAATATTCAAAGGTCATTCTGATGCAGTACCTGTGTGTGACCACACAGTCCACTGACAGCTGTGTTTCTGTGTGTTTGTGTGTGTTTCCATCTGCAGGTTGAGAAAGAGCTGAAATCAATCTGCAATGACATTCTGGATGTACTGGACAAGCACCTCATCTTAGCTGCAACCACGGGAGAGTCTAAGGTTTTCTACTACAAAATGTATGTATCTGATAAACGTGTGTGTTTCTGTTCAGCGGGTTCATTCTGACACTTGACATGTTGACACGTACAGTTTGATTTGACGAGGAGAGATGAGTTATTTTCCTGTTTTATTTCTCAGCAGCATTACATTACCAAGGCAAATAAACACACAACAGAGTCTGCAGGTTCTCTGCTTGTCTCAGCTTGGCATCAAAATGATTTTCTCGTTGATTCGTTGGGACGTACAATAGAACGGGTTTCCCCTCGTTTAATCAGAATGTAGATTTCCGCGCACCTCTGTTCCTCCTGGCAGTTAATTATTATAAGTACGTGTCTGGCTGAGCTACTTCCTGTTAGACTTAGAGTGCAGTGGATCCAAAGTTGATCCCTAACCAAGTAATTAAATGTCCTTTTTTGCTGAGCAGCCTGGCTGTCGAACCTTAAATAAAGCGCGTAGCTGCCAGGTGCAGAGTTTCAGTCATTGCATTAATTATTTGGCTGTTATGTAATCATGTGTAGCACACAGAGACATATTTTACTAAAGGTCGAGAATGTCTTATTCATTTTTAATCACAGTTTTGCACTCTGGTATTAATTATTCAGGTTTTGGCAGAATTTTAAGAATTGTTAATATTTATTTGGAGTAAACCAGAGTCTCGTCCCGTTTGACAATGATAGTGATGCTGAGGTGTTGTTGCTGGGGAGGGAAAGCCAGCCCTCTTCGCTCCGCCTTACCTTCAGTTAGACCTTTCAGAGCTTAGATGCTCGTTGTCCTTCTGGAAAATGAATCTCTGCCACACAGCTTCGAGCCATGAAAGATGATACGCATGCGCAAGAAGCGGCGCCTGTCTTACATTAATAAGCAGATGATTTAACCCGAGGCACCAACTTTCAAATAGATGTAACCTCATCAGACAAGAATATTTTAGCCGCCATTTTCTGCACTGCGTGCCATGTGGCTGTCCGCGATCACATGACGTTCAGACTTACTTTGAGTCTGCAGCAGTGAAATGTTTGCTAATTGATCAGACTCGGTTTACTCTAAAACTTGTCTGCTCTGCTCTCCCCTGAAGGCTGCAGTCATCTTTTGATTGCACTAAACACATCAGGGGTCTTTATTTACTTTGCTTCATATTGTCTGGGCTGTAGATCCGTCTCTTAAACTTCTCTGCTTGATATATAGCACTGCTCCTCAGCTGGCTTCACATTGCTTCAGTTGAAAAAGGCTGACTCTGTCCAGCCTGGATTCAACATCTTCACTTTTTCCACAGTTCTTTTTGAAGTTAAAATTCAAAGACCATAATGAGGCAGTGACTATCTGCTACATTGACTAAAAGACAACAGTAACTCCTTCTGTGGATCAATATTTTAATGGAAGCTGTGACAGAGATTGAGGAAACCTTAACGAATAATTTCAGAAACAGAGTGTTTGTATAAAGAGTAAACCAGCAGCCTTTTGTTAGGGGACTGTATTCTGACTCTAACAGACTCTGGAAACTAATTTGTGTTTGTAATGACTAAATAAATGACTCTGCTGTTCCTCTGCTCAGGAAGGGAGATTACCACAGGTACCTGGCGGAGTTTGCCACAGGCAACGACAGGAAGGAGGCGGCAGAGAACAGTTTGGTTGCATACAAAGCTGCTAGCGACATCGCCTTGATCGAACTCCCTCCAACACACCCCATTCGTCTGGGATTGGCCCTTAACTTTTCAGTTTTCTATTATGAAATCCTCAACTCGCCAGACCGTGCTTGCAGGTAGGTGTGATCATTTTATGTTGTATTTTTAGCTGGTGCTCACTGTATGTGGGTTAAACACCTCATATATGACAAATCTAAGGAAAAACTGAGGTGTATGCAGTGCTGACAGTGCCATGGGTTTGCTTCTTCAAGGTGTTCAGTAGAAATAAAATCGAGGTTTAGTGTCACATTGGCCTCTTCAGAATAAAACCACTGCGTGTCACGTGAAAGGAGTTGCTCATACTTCACTCTGCAGCTCTGCTCAGCTTTTTAGCCTTTCTGTTTTGTTTTTGTGGATTTTTTTTGTCTGCACATTCACTGTCATGAACACCTGCCGGCAGCTGTTGGAAGCAAAGAAGCTGTGCTAAAGCCACGGTGCACTGCAGGCCAGCGCCAAACAGCAGAGAGAAAAGCTCGCCCAGCGGCAGGCGGACATAGCCAAGCATTTTCTCAGGAGCTGGTGGGGACTGAACTAGAGCTAAAAGGGTGTTTTTCTGCCCCATGGAGGCTAAAAATCCCTTCAGAGTGTCAGAAAAAGTTCTTTAAAAACTAGTGTAGTTTGCCATTTTTGTCCAGTTTTGGTAAATCACATCCACATGTTTAAAGAAAAGCTTTTCCTTTTTAGATGTGGCTCAAATCCCACATGAAAAGAGAGCGTGTTCCAGCTGTTGGCCCAGGATGCTCCAGGATGTTGGCTAAATGATTCTCAGGAACCTGGCAACTTGAAAACAGTCCTGAAAGGGAACAGATTGTTAATTTCCATCCTGGCACATAACCTCACTGCCTCTGCAGTGGAGCTGTGAACAGAATCCAAAGCAGACCGTCAGAGGAGAAAGTATAGGAAAAATAAATCGTATAGATAGAGTGTGTGTGTGTGACCGCGTTGTCTCGTATCCTCTCTCTGACAGGTTGGCGAAGGAAGCGTTTGACAATGCCATTGCAGAACTGGATACGCTGAGCGAGGAAAGCTATAAGGACTCAACACTTATCATGCAGTTGCTACGTGACAACTTGACACTATGGACCTCAGACGTGCAGGGAGACGGTGAGAGCCAGTTCTTTCTTCTCACGCCATCAGTACTAGCATTATCTCCCATTTCAACCTGTTCATCTCTGGGTGACACTGACTGGTGATTGGTTCCTTACTATCAACAACGTAACTCCCTTCTGACAGATTTTGAAGCCGCTGATTGCCTTCGGTCAATGAACAGTGTTTGCCAGGAGAGTTTCTGAAATATTCTTCATGTGCTCATGCTGATACCATCAAAAAGCTGCCTAACTTTTTCCTCTAACCTTTCCCTCAGCTCAGCGGTCTCTCTCCCTCTTTGACTCAGTACTCACACACTCGAATGCTCTCTCGTCTCTCCCCTGTTCTTCTGTAGAGTCTTAAGGACAGCCCTCTTCCTTCACTCTTCCTCCATTATAGAAGTGTGTTTTGTAAGTCATTGCTCCCTTCTTTGGTTTCACCTCAAGCTGTCGCTGCTGTCTCACCACCCTGACGTCCCTCACTAACCTCCTCACATCACAAAGTCCAGCCTTGTTGAATGTTTCGTGCTGGAGAGGAGAAGATCGCCTCTCCTGCCCTGTTTGCTCTGAGCTGTGATGGTTTTCATCTCTTCTTCACCTTTTTCTGCACGTGTTGAACTCGACTGCTGTGTGTTTGAATGTCTGCAGGGCGTTCGCAAGTCAGTGAAAGTCTAAGTCATGCTGGGGTGTGTTAATATCTCACCGGGACAACAGGTTATATAATAATAGAACACAATAACAGAGAGCACAAGTCCTGACTCGACTTCCCGGCTAGCTGCTGCTCCCCCGGCTCGTGTGACTCAATGTAACGTCTCATTGAGGTTTTCTTCTCTCAGTCTGTCTTAAAACAACCGTCAGATGTCCGTATGAACACTGAAACAGGTTTTACTGTAACCACCCCCCCCCGTCATACTGGCCTCACCCACCTCAATGTGAAGTCTGTCTTCAGTTCAAAAACTGCTGAAGCTTATCTGAAGTTGAGATGAGGCTCAGTTGATTTCTGAAACAGACTGCTGACTTCTTCAGTGACTTCTGTTTGAAGACAAACTGGAATTATAGTTCTTTAATATTATACAATGATGCTTCATCATTTTAAACATTTGCACGCCCCGTCCACCCTCCAACATACAAATACTCAGTTTAGTTTAGCACTTTTGCATATTTTCTGCCCTTATTATGGGTGGAGATTTTCACGTCAGCTCCCTTAAAAAACAAAGTACCTCTGCATTTAGTTTGGAAATGTGAGCAGAAACATGAGTGAAGTTTTCCACCATGACGGAGAAAGATCTGAATCCAGGAGTGATTTCAGCCGCCCCGCTCCTTCACCGCCGAACGCGGCCCGCTGAGGCGTAGCGGCGGAGTTTGGAAACCTGTGAACGCAGCTTATTGAAGTGTGATATAACGACAAAGTGCAGAACAGCATGCGAGGCTGCTGCTCTATCTCCTGTGGCTTTCTCACATCCCAGTTAGCCGCGGTGCTAATGAGCACTGTTACGGTTTCTATTTTAATCATGATGGATTCTCAAGCCTTTGTTATTTGTGCCTCTTAATTCTTCATTACACGGATGGCTGTGCCGTCTCTATGGTAACCTTTCTAAGCAACCAGTTGTACAGGCCCACGAGGCATTTTATCCCCTCAGTAAATCTGACTGGCTTGTTTTGAAGGCGCTGTGGATTAACTCTTGCTCACTGGACTGCATGTTGAACTTCTCAATGCAGCATGACTGACTGATCTCTGGTCCCTTCGTTTCTCAAAGAAAGATGGCTTCACACTGAACTCACCACACTTTCAGTTTGACATGATCACCTTAAACCTGCCGGCAGCTTGTTACGGGCTCTGTGCTGACACTGCGTCATGCAGCCATGAAATTAGTTTTGTGACATGAAAATATAGAAGATGATCAACCATGTTTGGAACACCTGACCAAAACGTGCCACACTTCACGAGTCTCCTCCTTCGTCTCGAATGCTGCTTTTTGAATGTTTTAGTTCACATTTATCTAACTGAAAGCCTGGCTGGGATCAGTGTGTTGTGTGAAACAGCACATGGGCACAGTCTCACGAACCTGAAAGACATGATCACAGTCTCTGCATGTTCTGCACACGAACGATTCGAGCTGAAACGAGTCAGTCGACACAAAATGAATCGTTTCTCTACCAAACAGGAAACTTGAAGATGTCGCTTTTGTTAAAATGTTTTATTTTTTTCCACTTTTTGACATTTTATAGACAAATAATGTAAAACATGTATCATGTTTGTAATCAGCCTGTTTGTTTTTTACAGCATATTAGTCATCAGACTAATGTCTGAGGTCAGTGGCAGTAACACACAGGAGGCTCCATCAGAGCCACAGGAGCCATCAGAGCCTGTGCAGATTATTATTGAAACCACTAAAAGCAGCTCGGCTCTTTAATCACTGACTCGACATTTTATTAGATTTTTGTTAACCAGGCTGTTAACTGATCGTAGTGAACAGTCAGTCATGTTTACAGTGATGACTGTGTTTTATCTTGTTTTAGGATTGCGTGTCATTAGCATTAGCTGCTAACAGTTAGCTCTGATCTGAGGTTTATCAAATGGTAACAGTCATGTGGAGTGGAGCAGGATGTTTAGAACGTCGTTTAGTTTTAAGTGCAGATTGAAATGCTGTTTGCATTGCATCATGGGAAATGTAGTGTTTTTTGGAGATTGACCCATAAGTGACTAAAGTTCAGGGTATCTCTCTTTGTAATCTGCCTCTCGTGTGAGCTGAAACCACTGAAGTCCGTCTTTGAAACGAGTGATTTCGATCGAGTGGTTGATCTGTGGACGTCTCTGGTTGCTCTCAGACTCAACGATAAAGCTGCGTTTACAGTCTCGAAGCTGTGATTCAGGAATTAATTAATGACTAAATGCTGATGATAATAACGAAGAGCAGGAGAAAGATGTTAGAGTCCTCGTCAACCTCGAGCGGGGCTGAGCTTCACCAGGCCGCCACATGACTGTTCTGTGCTTCTGTCGTTACCGCAGGTGAAGAACAGAACCAAGAAGCACTGCAAGACGCGGCGGAAGAGACCCAGTGAGACTGAACAACACAAGACAAGCCCTCCTCCTCCTCCTCCTCCTCCTCCTCCTCCCTGATTTCTCTCCTCCCAGCACTCGCTCCTGTCCCCAGCCACAGTTTTCAGCTGGGTTTATACTGCAGCCCACACTCTCTCTACCTTTTCCTCCATTTCTTCCCATCTGTCTCACCTCTCCTCCTCGTATGCACGTCATCCCCCGACCCCCCCGGGGCCCGCTCGGGTCTTCATTTCAACTCTCCAGGGGTTCCACCTTATTTTTGACGACTAATTTTGCAAGCCTGTACCCTTTAAGGTCCACGTCCTCTTTTACCGTTTTCATTTTGCTTTACTTTGCTGTATCATCTGTTGCCAAGTACGCTTGCCTGTATTTGTAACACACATATGCAAGAGTTTATTTAAAGACAATACTTCGCTGTTCAACTTTATCCTGTGTATGTGTGTTTATGAACAATATATTGTCCATGCTTCTGTCAGACGGTCAGTCAGTTTTGAAACGTTTCAGTTTGCAAATTGAGGAAACACAGCAGTGATGGAAGGTTTAAAAGGGATGCGTTAAAGCTTTTAGGAAGAACTAAGTGCCCTCTTTACTTTGTGGTTACCAAACCTGCTCCTTCAACACATCAAAAGGTCTTTTTTTTTATGGCAAACAGCAGAATGTCCCCCTTCTCCGAGCATCACTCTGACCTCTATTCTTGTCCGCTCTCGGACCAAGTATTGTGCTGCGAGGCTGTAGCGCTTTGCTAATGGCAGATAGTTAGGTAATGGCTTTTTAGCAGACAAACTGTGCGTATGTGTGTGCGTGGGAGGGGAATGCTCAACACTCTTGATTGTAACGTAATGCAGTTTTGCATTGGCACTATATAAAAAAAAGTTTGGGAAATAGAGGCCTGCTGTATCTTTACTCCCCTGACTCTTTCAGGTTTTCCTCGTCTCGACTCTGTCTCCTTCCTCTCATTTCCTCTCTTCCTTCTGTTCAGTATGTGTAACGTGAATCTGATTTGTACTACTGGATGTTCTCACCGGAGCCACAAGTACCATCTGTATTCTTACTGAAACACAGCATGGAATTAACATTAAACTTCAAATTGAGAAATGTTGAATGAACACGTCTGAGATGTTTTCTTTTTTCTGTTGGAAGTGGTTTGATGGATTTTTACTGACTGATTATTCACCACTAGAGGGCAGTGCAGGCTACCAGAACTACAGATTGAATGCAGTAATTCTGCATTTTGTTTTATAGGCAGTGCTGGAAGAAGTACTCAGATCATTTACTGTAATAAAACTACCAACACCTCAATGTAAGAATACTCCAGTACAAGTAAAAGTGCTACATTTAAAATCCTACGTGGGTAAAAGTAGCCCTCACTCAGAAGTCAAACTGGCCCCTGTGACTGATATTATTAATAACAGTTAAATGGTGCATTAATGTCTGAGCCGTGTTTTTCTGTTGTAGCTGAATGAAGCAGAACTGGTTTTAAGTGTTTAACATACAGTTCAGTCCAGTGGTTCTCTACGCAGGGTTTGGGCCCCTCTAAAGGAGCACAAGATAAATGTGAGGGGTCAGGAGGTGATTAATATGACGAAAAGTTCTCTGGACTTTCATGTGAATTGTTGGATAGTTTTACCTCTTTTGGGCCTCAGACATTTGACTTACACTGTCTTTGAAAGGTCTCTTCAGTTGACCTGCTAACAACTCAAAGACATCTGAAACATGATGAGCCAGAAGTGTGAGCAACAGCTGGTTTGATCTTTAACAAAGCACCATATTTTATAAACTTATCCTGAGTTCTCATGGAAAATCTTAACTTGCATAGTGACCAGTAACTACAGCTGTCAGATGGATGTATCAGTAGTAATTATTCTGCAGATAAAGTGCCAGTGTAACTTTATTACCAGTGTACTTCAGTGATGTAGTTGGTCAAAGTGGAGCTTATTTTAACTGCATCATAATATGTTTGATAGTTTAATCAATAATAAAAAAAAAATCCTATTTTACAAACTGATCATGTTTGTGAGTAAAATTTTAATCTGAAGAAACCAGTAACAATAACTGCCAAATTGAGCTGAGTACAAAGTACAATATATACATACATATACAGTATAATGACCTGAATTGCAGTATAGAGTAGCATGAAATAAGAAATACTCAAATACAAGTAGCTCTAAATTGTACTTTTTTTACTGTACATTAGTAAATGTGTTTTCCACGGCAGGTTATTGGAATGATTCACCTTTTACCTGTAAGAATCTACGTTTTCATCTGTTAAAGCTCGTCCTCTGCAGAGAACTCAGTCCGGCGGCCGCTCACAGTCTTCAGTCAGAATTTTAACCTGAACAGTTCAGGAACATCGAGCCTGAACTGACAAACGAAGGAAGCGAAGGCCAAATGTTTTTAACTGAATGTGTCTATAATAGAAACTCATCATTAAAACTGAGCGGGAAAAGTGTTCAGCTTCGTTTCTTTCAACCACCAACACAGGCATGTCAAACCGATTCCATAAAGGGCCCCAAGGAGGATCACACCAGCCTGCAATCAATTAATCAGCTGATAACTAATGATACCTTGATGTTGATTGGTTGGCCAGGTGTGCTCCTCCTTGGTTGGAATGAAAACCTGCAGCCACACGGCCCTTTATGGAATCGGTTTCACATATGTGCACTAACAGGAATCAACGTGCTAATTGTTTACCTGATGCACGTGATGCAGAACGCTACAGCTGATTGGTTACACGGACTTTCCAAACGAGTGTGACGCCCGGCCTCCAGCTGAGTGAGTGTTTGAGTGACATGTTGCCATGGTTACTGTTACTGTCGGCGCAGACAGAGACTAGAATTTGTTCATTTTATGTTTTCCAATTAATTGCTGAACTCTCAAACTCACCAAAATAACATAATTGGTAACTCTTGAACTTTTTACGGTTGATGCAGATCCGGTTCACGTGTGCACGAGGAAGAATCACACAGAAGAACATCAGTGTGTTAGAAACGGACCCGGTTTGGGTCAACGACTCGACCGCGTGTTGCGAACATGCTGTTAGTGCAGGACGACGTGCAGGAGACATTCAGATCTGCAAACGATGCTCGTATTGTTAACAATGAGTCGCACAAATTGACATCTGAGTGTTAGAAGAGCTTCTGTGGACTGAAGCAGGGCGCGGAAACACTCCAGCAGTAACACAAGAAAACAAGACTAACAGCTCAGTGCGCCTGTGAGGGGCAGATCTCTAACTTATAATACTCATTTAAATAATAATAATAAATACATGAATAAGTGTAGCTTTACTTTGTGTTAATAAACAATAAATACGCTGAAATAATGAACTGAATCAGACTACAGAATAAAACCTGGTCCTGGTCTGTGGAGCTACATGTACTTTGTATTCCAGGATGTGCACCCTGTGGTCTGACCTTCATCGTGAAGGTGAACATGAGCCGGGCTTTGTTACCATCACGGTTTTTAAAGACCACACGGTGATCCACTGCAGCGTTTCACATCCGTCAAGGTTAAAGCAGATTTTTCTTTTCATCACTAATATTTTCCTCTCTTCTCTCCTCTCTGCTGTCATGTAATCAGAGGTATTACTGCTTGGTATATGTACATATATATATATATATATATATATATATATATATATATATGTATCACCTTCATACAGTGTAAGTACTCAGATCTTTTACTGGAAAAAGTACCAGTACTGCAGTGTAGAAGATAACACTGAATATTGATTATTGATACATTAATATATACATTGTTTTTATTATATGTACTGCTGGGTAGCTTGTGAATTTCATCAGTAACCTATAATAGCACGTGCAAGTAAAGGACTTGAGTAAATGTGTGTAGTTGCTTTCCACCATTGCCTTCATATAATGGATATATATATAATTCGACTTTTTCGGCTCTTGACATCTTGTTTTGTCTTTTTCTGTGTCACATGTTTAAAAGTCTTGTTCACCTGCAACAGGCACAACAACAGTTGTGTGTTAAATTTACAGGCGCACATGTGTCAGCATAAAGCTGCAGGAGTGAAGCTTTAGGATGAAGCACCACACCAGCTCACTGTGTGCAGCTCAGTGATGACTCGTTAGTGAATTATTGGTGATTAGATTCAGATTTTGTCACATGGTTTCGTCAGTTTGGCTCATCAATGTGTCTGTTAGTTAGTGGAGCTTTAAAGGACGGTTTCATGATTTTTAATGTCTGCCCTTCTGACTTTGATATTTCTCATTTATTAGCCACGATATGTAAATATTTTAGTTCAAATTCAAAAATAACTAAAATTATCAAGAGAATGTGCAGAAATAAGTTTTGATCTTTTGTCAAAGACGTCTATGTATTATGTTGCAGATCTACAGAAGTTAGCACGCTAAGCCCGTAGCCGCGGCCCCTCCTGTCCTATAATACTGCTTCATTGTGACAGTGAGTCACTGTAGCGTTCAGTCTGCCCTCAGTCCCACAACATCCAGGTGGTTTTCCTGCTGGGTTTGGCTCCTGGGACACCGGGGTCCCAGGAGCTGACCCTGCTGTAACCGCCGCTCAGGTCTCAGGTGGGTACTGACTGATGAATGACCTCCATCTCGCTTCCGTCCCCTCCTGAACCTGCCATGTCTTCGACGTCCCCGGAGTCAGACCAGGACCGGAGCTGCTGTAAATCACCTCTGTGCTGTTTTCCCTGAGGTCAAACTGACCTCCATCAGTCTCAGAGGCTGCGTTCAGTCCCGCTCCGGCTGCTGAGTCTCGTGTCTGCTGCCTGCTTGCCCTCGCTGCTTCCTCCCGCCGCGTCTGACAGCCTCCTCTTGGTGGTCCAAAGCCGCCCCAGCCCAGCCCAGCAGCTAATCAGGCCACTAGCTGCACTGCTAACTCAACTAGCTAGCCACTGGCAGCTACAGTTAGCAGTCTGCAGTCCATGTCTAGTAGCCTGTTAGCTTAGCATTAACACCGGAAACAGGGTGAAACAGCTGGCCTGGCTCTGTCCAAACAAACAAAAAATCCTCCTTCTGCAGTTCACTAATTAACGTTATAGTGTTTGATTAGCCTAAACTCCAAACTGCAAATATCAGGTTAGATTTTTCGGGGGCTTGTGTGCTGAACTACTTCCTGAAGGCAACAAAGCAAACACGCTAATTTCCAGAATATTAAAGTATTCCTTCAAGGCCTGTATAAAGGCAGTGGATGTTTTAATGGTGCATATTTCTAAAGTTCCCGTTAATCAAATTATTTCTAACCCGTTGTGAGGCTTGTTGGTGGCCCTTGGAGGTCTGGGCCCCAGGGAGGATTCATCCTCCACACAGTCATGACAGCATCGCTACGTCAAATAATGACACGGTGCTTTGCTATTTGAAATTTGTTTTTACTTAAAAAAGATCAAAATAAAGATTTACAATTGAACCAAAATGCGACGCCATGTTACACTTCAGCTCTAAAGACAGATGGCAGGACAAAAAGGCATGACCTGAAATATTTCCGCTGGTTTCTCCGCTGCAGGCGCCCCCCGGACCAGATGAGAACCGGGAAACGTTAAGAACCAGCAGCATCGTCGCTGAACGTGTGGCGTCTTGTATGCTATTGCAGATTGTCCCTCCGTTTGTCCGCAGGAGACGAGGACACTTCAGTCCCCGAGACTGGAGCAAATACATTTCTGCTACAGTGTCCAGCCTCCCTGCAGGTTCCACAGTGTTTCAATGAGGAAGGGCTCCGATCATCTTCGACATACACACAGCTCGGGAATAGCATAGACACTTCAAATAACATATAGTGAGAGAAATGGCTTTTTTTTATTTTATTTTATTTTTTCAATTCCGCGTCCTCGCGTGGACACATAATGGTCTAAAAGATCTACCCAGATAGTACTTGACTGTCGACATTTAAAACCAGGAGACGGACAGCTTCTTTTTATCTTCTCAGTACAAAAAATAGATCAAAGAATGAAAAAAATAGTTCTATTCCGACTGCAGAGGCTCGGTTTCTAAAGCTCTGCTCGCGAGCTCAGCCTGGGTCTACGTCTGCACAGTGAGGGGTGTGGCTTAAGGATTGGGGGTGGAGCTACGTGACATTCATCGTTGAATATATTAATGAATTTGTATGTAACAGGTATCAGAATATCTGGGCAGTTGATACCCCTTCACATTTAGAGTTTGAATATTCCTATATAATACAGTTAAGTATCGAACACGTCACAGATTTTAACGCCGCCGTCCACGCGTCTCCTCCTTCGGGCGGCATCGTTCGTTTTCGTTATTGCGATGAATAAAATCTTTAAAGATGATTTACAAAAAAGAACTGTGTCTGTCCACTACAGTATCTGCTATGTACATCTGTTTAAAAAGCAAGCGTGTTACACAGTCGGCCCTATGTACAGCTAAACTCTTCAGGTTGCTTCTCACCGAATATACATATTTACTTATTTTCACAGTTTCCTATGTTTGCTCATATATTCAATATCAGTAGATTTCATTGCCGTTATAATGAATACAAATCTTTTTCTTCGTGTCTCGGTGGCACTGAGCTCCAGCCCTCCCAGCGTCACCTGCTGATATCGATGAGATTGTTGTCTCTTGAACGCCGCTCATGTCCGTGCAGCGTGGAAACAATCTTGATTGTGGTTCAGTTTTTGTCCGTTCACAGCAATCCAAAAAAAAAAAAGAAAAAAAAGCACAGTTTTGAGTTTCAAGTTTACAGTTTTCAGGTCTTCGTCCGTATCATATTCCATGATATTATTGGTTTTCCTCCCCCCCTCTGTTCCTCTTCCATCGCCGCGGTGGGAAAGGTTCGATTCGAACGTGCGACGCGTCGCCGCGCAGCCGAAGAGTCGAGATCGTTCTGCCTCTGGTTTCCGCAGATTTCTGAGAGAAATCGCTGACGCGCAACAGGTCGTGACCTCCAGCAGTGGGATTTGTTGTTTGCGCCTGTCGGCCCCCCCTCGCCCACCGAAGGAGGCCTGTCGGGTGTGTGAATCCTGTTTCTTTGCGATTAGTTTCCGGTCGTCTCGTGGGCGGTGTGATTATTGTTTGTCTCGTTACTGGAATAAGGCACTTGAGAGGTTTTTGGTTTTCACGGGAGCTCGGAGGAGACCAGGGCGAGGCCGGAGCTCTGGCGGAGGGGGGGCCCGGCGTGGACGGCCTTGGGACAGTCGGGCGTCAGCACCCGTCCGTTCTCCCCGACGCTGCCTGTGATGGACAGGCGGGCCTTGTTCCTCATGGCTTCTGTAAATGTGAGCTGGGGAGGAAACAGAGAGAGAGGTTTGTGTGCGGAGAAGCTGCAGAGGAGAAAAGTGCAGATTGGAGTTTTAGGATGCGTTCATGCCAAATGTGTCTGAAATTATCCTCAATCCAGGTGTTTTACAAAACTTCCTGTAGAGCAGAGACGAAGCTAATGAAGGAAACTGCTCATTTGTCCCTCATATAGTCTTCCTAACGAACCGAAAACCCGAAGCTACGATGAGTTTTGCAGACAGATGAAGCTCTGATCTTCATCTCTATCAGTCTGGAGAACTTTCACTCACAGAAACCGATGAGTTGAGGCAATGAGGCGACATGACATGAAGAAGTCGGAGCAGTTAGAGCTAAACTTTGGACCAGCGTGTTGTTTCAGTTTTGTTGGCTGAAGACACCGTGCAGATTGAGCTCCATTTTAACCCCAAACTGGTCGCTTTTGACTCATTTTACAACGAACAAATTAAAGTCAGACGAAGAATTAACTGCCTGAACAATCAGCCACATGTCTCTCAGGTGATCGGTTGGATTTCGGTCGGTCTTACAGCAGTTCTGTGGTCCGGTTTCCCTCAAGGCTGCTCCTAAAATCTGTCAGCCAGCTTGTTTTAATGTGACTGGATTGATATTTTACAGTTTGTGTCTGTTCTGTTGTCTCGAGACGACAGAACAGACACCGTCTCGTCTGCATCTTGCAGCCATCTGTGGCTCCATATCGTGTCGCGGTCGATCAGCCGATCCGTTAAAACGTGCAGCGGTGAGTGAAAGATGACTGAAAACGCAGCGTGTCCGCCCTGTTTAACGCGTTAGCTCGACCCGACGCGACCGCTGCCTCCAGGAAACATGAGCAGAACTAAAACTCCAATCTGCTTCAACGTTATCTGCAACAGCAGCCTCACAACACACACGGCACAGGTACATGTTTGCACACCGGTGCGGCAGAAAACACCTTTTACAGACATTCAGTACAGAACCAAGCCGGCCCCACGCTGCATGTGAATCCATTACCGACAGAATTATTACACAGTGAGTGATAGTTGCAGGCGGTGGGACAGGGAAGCTGACTCAGCAACAGTCAAGCTAATGAAGAGCTGCTGATGGGGGACACGTAACCACGTTGGACAGATATACACCGAACGTGAAAAGATATTTGAAAGTCTAATGGTCAAGGACCTGAGGGAAATATCCGGAGAAAACAGCTCACATCAATAAAAGCAGCTCAGCTCGAGGGACACTTCACTCTGTTGACTTTAGCCTTTTAATGTACAGTGTTTAAACATGGCGGTGTTATATAGGGCTTCCTGTGTGCTCAGGGCTGGGCTCTCATTAAATTCGTCCTGCGGCTGCACACTGATGCTCTATTGTAACTGACAGACTTGAGACAGTGATGTCCCTGAGCTACAGCGTGTACCCCTCAGGTTTAAGTGTGTGTGTGTGTGCTATGAGAAAACACTGCTGTGGAGCTCCACAGACTGGACATTAGATGGACGAATGCACTGCAGCTTGATGAAAGACATTGGTCCTCATTTAACGCGCCTTTCCTACCTGTTCGAGTGCTGTGAGTCCACAGCTGCAGGTGTGAACGGTTACTCTCAAATTCTGTCAGTCTTACGAGCGTTGTGTTGGTGTTTTAGAAATGTCTACATGTTTTTTAACATTTAACATTTTGATTCTCACATTTTATCCTCGTGAACTCGAAAACATCACTTCCCGATCAAATGGCAGATTCTGATAAAGGCGATCAATCGTTGCATCTATCACGTATATTCAACACTGCTGAATCCCTCTGAATAACAGCATGGATATTATCTTCTGGCCGAGGTCAGGGTGAGTAATGCGATTTGGATTTTGGCAGGAAAATGGGTCACACGTTATGCTCGCTTGATAAATGAGGGCCAACGTCTGCAGCCACACAAGCTGCGAAGCAGCAGAGGCGACGTCACGTCTGAGGATGACTCATCGCTTCCTGTCACATTGAGAAAAAGCGCCGACGCAGACCAGGACGTCACATGACCACACAGCGAGCAGATAAGACAGAGGAGTGGGAAGCGGTTTGCCACTGGTCACGACAGTCACTCAGCACGGCGGAGTTAGCACGGGGACACGACAGGGTTCACTTACAGTCTCTGTGCAGGGGAGCTAGTGAGGGGGCAGCAAAGGCTTGGGCCCTCTACCAAAACCCCAACTACATCTTATCAGCTTCCCCGTCGCTGCCATACCCGTTCAAACCCTCGCTAAACTCGGCTAAGTTGGGGACGCTGGGTCTCGGACTCTGGTTTTGGCTAGGCTCGGGGTTATGGCAGGGGCTGCCTGTCTGGCAGGGGTAGCAGTGGTGGTGGTGATGGTGGTAATGGGGGTGTTGGGACTGGGCCTCCACCTTCATTCTCTTGGCCTCGTTGCGCGACTTGTAGCAGAATTCAATGAGGGCCACCAGCATGGCCAGGCCCAGGCCCCCGACGAGGATGTAGAAGACCCCCGCCACGTTGCTCAGGCTGAGGGCCTGGGACGACTTGTCCTGCAGCCGACGGGGAGGGAACAAAAACACCAAAGTGAGCTCTGGTTTTAGCAGAGGCAGCAGTTAGCACACAAACACTCAACATTTATACACAAAGAAGACGACATGGAAAAAAATCTCACATCAACTTCACATCGTGCACACACACCAACACACAAACACACACCAACACACACCAACACACACAAACACACACCACCAATCACACTCACACAACACTGATCATTTATCACTACTCTGCCTCTCTCCTGTCAGTCTGCTGTGGCCCAGCTGGGTGGAGCCATGCTACCTGCTAACAGCCTCGTGGGGGAGTCGGCGAGCTGAGCCACGAGGGGTCGTTCAACCAAATCACAAAAAACAAGGTTTTCTCTGCACTCACTTCCAGCTGCTCCACATGCAGTTTTGGTTGTATGTTTGGTAACGTGCACCACAGATACGTTTGCCTCCACCTCGAAACAGCCGAGCTACTTGAAACTGAATTTGTGGTACTCGCAGGACTGAAACACGTCATTTGGATTCACCTGAAAGCGCCTTTACGCTGTGAGAGAACAGCTGTTTTTATCACACATCGCACCATGTGAGATAAAGTCCTGGGAGTTTCCATCCAGCTGTTTCTGTGCAGATTTTAATTTTAAACATGAAAAAAAAAGACGTTTTAAGATTCGGCCGAGGTGGAAAAGTTGGTGCATCGATAGAAGCAAAAAGTGCATTAAAAACAGGCGAATAAATCATGTGTATGAAGGTCGTGACTAAAGCATCTGCTGAAGCTTCCAGCATCTTCTTCTGCAGCGGTTTAATGGCACCAAACAGGAGAATGAGCGCCACCTGCTGTTTGTCTCAACAAACCGATCATCACGTCGTGGTAGAGGACAGAAGGACAGAGACACACATTCATTCTCATCTTTTTTATCCTTTTTCTTAAAGTGTGCGTTACGTTTTGATGTGTCAGCCTGATGATGTCATCTCAGGTGCGTCAGGTATGTTTTTTCCTCTAAACCTGTGAACCGCGGCAGCATTTTGCTGCAGATCGGCTGCGATCTGGGATCATTTTGGACTGCTGACCAAACATTTCTCTGACGACTGTCCACTGTCTGCTCTAACTTGCACAGCGTAAAGGGGCTTTAAACCACTTTGCACAGTAGAGATGAGCCTTATGAAACCTGCTGACAGCATCGTCTGTGGATTATCTGAAGCAACGCGGACGCCGTTCCCGAAAAGAGATGTTTCTGTCGATATCTAAAAAATGCAATTAAAATTATCTGCATGGCTTCATTCTGTGACTGGAGGTAAATGAGAGAATGTTTTTGTCATCAGGATGAAGGAGCCCTGCGTCTCTCAGCTCTGACATCCACCTTTAACCCCCGTTTATTCAAATGTATGCAGCTGATCTCTCTGAGCTCTGACTCCTGCTCCTCTCTGCCAGTTATCTCCCTCCCATAAGTCGCCTTCGTCCTTAAGGGGCGTTCAGCTTATTACCTCGACACAGAAAGACTGCCTGTCATGCATGGCATCATTTGCAGGTGATAGTGTGTGTGTGTGTGTCCTGCACTTAATGGTCTGATTAAGAGGACGTGGGCGCTGCATGCTGCAGTATTCTGAACGTGGCGGCCTCTCCATGCTCCTGTGAGTCAACAGCGTGGATCAGTCTGGAGCGTGCTCCTACACCTGCTCATCTAGGTGCGACGCACAGTAACGTCTGAACACGCCCTGGGACCATCTCAGGTGACAACCAGCGTGAGTGTGAGCCTTCATCTGCGGCCGCAACACGTAGCTTAGCTGCTGTAAAACTGTTAGCGCCGCTTGTTTCTGCCACGCTGTATCCCTCAGGCTACGCCTTAAGTCTCCACCTGCACGTCTGTCACTCGCTGTTTCTCAGAGTGTTATGTGTGTGCGTCATCGTGTCATGTGAGCCGGCCTGCTGTGATAACAGAGCGCCGCTGCCGGCGTTAGAAAAGTGTGCACAGAGACAAAGAGAGGAGGGGAGGCTCCCGGGCTGCTGGAGACTGACCTTACTTCCCGAGTCCTTGGGTCCACACTCCCCTTTATCGTACCACCATTTGTTTTTCAGTTTGTCTAAGACTCCTGCTTCACTCAGTTTCAATACGGCAAGGTTTACAGGCGTTCTTCAAATCGCGGGGGGGGCGGGGAAGGGTGGGGTGGGGAAAATAACATAAATAACATCATAGGACATGTTATTTTATGTTATTCAATCAGAAGAAGCCCAACAAGAGCAGCTCAGTACTCTTCACAAAGTGACGAAGCCGGGAAAGGGCCCCACTTACGCTACATGTCTCTTTGCTCACTGGTAGCTGTTGGCAGGGTGGGGTTTGTTGGGGGGTATTACAGGGTGGGGGCAGAGCTAACAGACATATAAACGTGGGGCCCCGGCTGCATCGCTTTTCTGGAACGGGCCCATACTGCCGGGACCTTTCTTACAACAAGCAGGAGGCCAGTACTGTCGACCCAGAACTACTGGCTCAGAAAACGTACTTCATGCTTTGTAGTGCGCTTAAACCCCCCCAGTATGGGACTGGTGTCATACTGTAAGACGCTTTTTTATTAAGCGAGGTTAACTTTCAGGCAACTTTTGAACGGTTTTCTGATGCATCGCTACAGAAGCAGCACAGCGAGTATTTTTGCTTCGACAGTACTCGCTCTCCTCTCCGCATTAATAATTTAAGTGTAATTACGACGGTCGTCCCGGCAGATGCTCCTGTTACCAACAAAACACATTTCTCTTTTACCCGCATCAAGGTCACATGGGCATAGCGACATAGCGGCTAACCTTCTCGCCACCGCCTCCGCTGCCACACTCTCCTTTGTCGTACCACCACTTGTTTTTCAATTTGTCCAACAGGCCTTGCTCATTGAGTTTTAACACTGCCAGGTTAACTGCACTTCTTGAAAACGATAAAACATATTTGGTGAGAGGGGGTGAGTATGCTGTCCAATTTGGGAGGGAAGGAAGAGAGGGGGGAGAGGGGGAGGGAGGAGTAGCAGTAAGAGAGGGACAAGGGTGGAAAAGTGCATTAATGCTCTAAACGGTTACATCCCAGGACCCGAACACACACTGAACACAAACCTCTCCCTTTCAATGGTCAAATAACTTTACACAATATTAATATTACACAAGCTGACAGAAGTGTGTCACTTTTTATTTAAAATCTGATATAAGTTAATGTTATCTGTGTCTAAAATTAAGGAAATTCGGCAAAATTGTTCCTTTTATATGCAGGAAGCCATCATGTAGATTTTCAAAAAAACTTTAATCAGGTGACGTTTGTGAAACTAATTCACTCAAAACATTAAAAAGTCAGCTGAAGACAATTTTCAGCCAAATCAGCCATCTGTAGTTAGCATTAGCTTAGGCTAGCTAGCTACAGCTGATGAACTCTGCTAACATCCGCCAACAAAACCACAGTCGTCAGCTAATGTTAGAAATTAAGACAGTTTTCAACCAAATCATTGAGGTTTTTTTTTAAGCATTAGCATTAGCATGCACTGGCTAACTCCAGCCATCAGCCTATAACATGAGCTATAAATGAACAGTCTGCTTTTGTTTAAAAAATGACGAATTTCAGGTGTTAAACCTGCTACTGTTTGTAGCTGATTGTAAACTGAGTCTGTTGACTGTTAACACAGTTATTACTCTTTGCTTTTATTTTTAAGCATTAGCTTAGCATCGATTAGCGACATGGCTCTTGGGATGGTAATGTGTAGTGATGTATTATTTCACTATGGACTGAAATATCTCAACAAATACGACGTGGACCCTTCATGGTCCCCTGAGGTTGATTACTTAAGACTTTGATGATCCCCTGACTATAAATCTAGCGCCACCAACAGGTCATAGTTTTCAATTATCCAGTGAAATATGTCAACATGGACCTGATCGACTGGCACAGACTTTCCTTTAATGTCGTTATCTGGTTTCATTTGTCCAGAAGTTTGCTTTTAGACTAAAGTCGTTTCACCTCTTCAGACCTTGAAAAACTATTTAAATGAATCCAGAGAACTTCAGTCTTTTGTTTGGACTCTGCACTGATGGAATTTGTGACTGGTATAACTTTGCATTGACTTAAAGCTGCTTACAGGAAGTAAATACCCTGAATTCCTTCTGACATTTGATTGAATTCTACTCATGTATACATGCTGATATGTAAGTTCTGCATTGTGTTTTTCTAACAGAGGTAAAAAACACAGGAAACAAAAAGCTTAATTGAATTTTTGTTTTGTTCTGCGTGGAAATTGGACGACTTAAAACATTAAATATTGGCAACGATCGCCGTCAGTCCCGAAATATCTGCATCAGCCGGCGCTTTGAGAAACCGACGCCTCTAAATAATTTGGACCTGTTTTACACATGTATACAGTGAATGTATGTCAGCCAATTCAGAGCTCACAGGATTTCTGAGCATTAAGCTGTTCTGGAAAATCTTGATTGACTTGCATAAAACGACTCTGAAAAGCTGTTTAAAATAAGTGTGCGTTTTAATTTCACGGGCTCTTTGGAGGCTGCTGTCGTGATGTCTGAAGATAGCGTGGAGAGAGAGATTTGCCTCAGCGTGCGTTTTGATCCCTTTAATTCATTTGCATCATTATGAAAAATAAAGACAGTCAGAAATGGAGATGGATCAGAGACACAAAGCAACGCAGCTAATATTTCAGCTTCGGCTGATGATGCCGCTGTTTGAGGAGCCATGTGACGTAACAGCCGTGACCAACAATGGTGCCTGCTCCTCGTGTCGCTGGTGTGTTTCCTCGCTGATATCCGGACAAGTGACTGACAGAAGACGATAATCCCCGAAATAACAAGATGGAGGCCTGGAGGAGGGGACTACCGTGATCTGTCAGGGACTCTTCCTGGTCAAAGCAGTGGCTGAAAACTGGCACCAGCCTGGCTGCGAAACAGACCAGCAGCTGCTCTGCTCTACTTCAGGCTTCACGGGCAGAGGAATTTACAGAAAACAGCTAACAGGCTTTGATTTAGTGGCTGTGAGGAGTTGGCCGCCTGCTCGCATAGAATAAAAACCTTAATGTTTGGCTATTGCTTTCAGTGCATTCTCTAATTGCGGGTGATCAATGATAGCTCGGGCTAATATCTATTTATAGCGCAGAGCTGCTTGGAGCTTTTATAGAAACGTGCTCTTCCTGTTATTTTCTAACGCGTGTTCATTGTGCAACAATGTTCTCGTACCTCAACAGGAATAAATGAAAGTGCGAGCAATCATGAGGCCGCTCTGCACTGGTGTGCAGACGTGAACACACACAACTGTGAAGTTCTGCCTTTCGTATATTTATCCATTCCCTTCAGTGAGACCTTGCCGGCGGGCTTTGATCGATGAGCGTGCGGACTGAAAGTGCAACTCCCCACAGTAATGACACTGTATTCTGTGGCAGGTCTGTAAATTCCACTATGTGCGGGAGGCAGTGACAGAGTCTGGCAGAGTTACTCAGGGCTGAGCATTCAGATGGCTCCCAAAACACTATTTCAGTCATGTCGCTGAACAGAAAGAGCCAGTCAACCGTGAGGGAAAGCTGAAGTAGCATTAGCAAAATATCTCTACTAATTACATCCGTTTATAAAAATGCAAATGATCTAAAATAGCATTTTCTAAGTAAGACATTTTCAGATGAGCTCACTACAGCCTGGAGCGTGGAGCATGCCATTCCAATGTCTCTGCCCAAACAGCAAGCACAAGCACAAAGATTTACCTGGTGTGGAGAGCTGGAAAGAAAAGAAAGCAAATAACCACCCCTGCACCATCACGATGACCCCCACATGCATGCAACACACACAGATGTCAAAAAGCCACAACTTCTGCCCTGAAGCAAACACAGACAACGCCCCACCCACCCACACCGAGCAGTGGAGACACATAGTGATACAAAAGGCGGCACACCAGGGAAGGTGGAATACCATAACAACACGTGGAACATATTGTTACACTATTCCACCCACCTTAACTGTGAACCCTTGGGTGTAGCTACTCCGTAGCCTTTGGAGTCCAAGTTTCCTCCCACTTTCATTGTGTCGCACGGCTTGCGTTGCTCTGTGTACTCGTTCATGGTGGACTCCAGCAGGAAGGCGTATTTCCCTTTGGACTTGCGGACCCGCGCCACGCCCTCGGCCGTGGTCTTGGTGAAGACCGTGGGCTCGGCCGACTTCATGTACCCCCACATCTTCTCGTACACGGCGATTTTTGACCGCTGTGGGGGTTTGATGGAGGTTCAGAGGCAGATGTGGTGTGAGAGAAAGCAAAATGCACAGACAGCTCCAGGCAGAGAAAGCATGGAGGATCAGTTCAAAAGTTTGCATTTTACCACATTTTGGAAACGTGCAGCTGTCCCTGCATGAACTACCTGGATACATAGAACATGTTCTACATGTTGGGTTCTCTGAGGGTCACGTTGTTGCTCTGGGATCCAGCCATGCAGATCATTTTCAGCTTATATGAGCCCTCGACAACTGACTGTCACAAATTCTATGCTAATAATTTAAATAATTTAAAATGCATTTAAGGAGAAATATAACGCCACCAAATGATGTTTCCCATCAGAATTATTATTATTATTATTAAGAATTATTATTACTAACTCATGTGATGCGCAATCTGCTCTTACCAACAAAATCACAACATCTGATTATAAATCCAATATTTATGGACACAGATGCATATGTTTACATTACATTATCTCATATACATATCTATATAATAATACTTTATTATAATTGTGATTTTATATCATTATACGCTATATCACAGTATTTGCTTCTATTTGTTATATATTCTTCATAGTATTGTATTATTACTGTATAGTGTGAGTGTATTACAGCCATATATAATACATATATAACATAATGTACTTAATTACATATTACCACATATATAGAAATGTTATTCATATCTATACCTATGACATAAATAGAGTTGACATGTCATGGCTGCATTACTGGACATCTTTTAAATGATTTTTGCACAATTCACTCATATTGTCTAACATATTAGAGCCTAATTGTACTCATGTTTCCTTTATTCCATGTAAGTAGTGCTTGAACTGTTTTCTTACCTCTAAGATTATCTCCGTGTGAATTTCCCCTCAGGATCAATAAGGTTTTATCTTATCTTTCTACATCCACCCCGACCACCTCTGACAGACCTGCGTGCTCTACAAACTTCCCTAAATTGACAAAACGCTGGCACCAAACATCATCAATAGCAAAACGAATCAGGACCCACTAATTGTGATTTCTAGGACTCGGGGTTGCCTTGGAGACCTGCTAAGCCCCTTTATGTTCCTGGAGATGTTTAACCAACCCCAGTAACACCAACTCACCCTGAAGAACTCTTTGGTGGAGCCAGAGTCCAGAGTGCCGTAGGCGATGTCCGTCTGCTTGGCCAGATCCTCGGCGCTCTCAATGGGAGAAACCATCCTCTCCACGGTGAGGAAGGCAGCCAGGTTGGCCGTGTAGGACGAGATGATGATGAGAGTGAAGAACCACCACACCCCTCCCACGATGCGACCAGATAACGATCTTGGAGAGCAAAAGGAGGGGGGGTGGAAGAAAGAGGAAGAGCGTCGCGGGGGCAGTTTGGAGGGATTAGGAGGCAGAGGGAATGCAGAGGATGGACAAGATTAAAATAAGAGGAACAGAAGGAGGGAATTGCCAGGAAAATGATTATTGGAGTGTTGTAGGAGGTAAAATAAGGGTGAGGGGGCGAGAAGGAAGAGGGATCAGCGGGGTAAGATAGAAAGACATAGAAAACAGTCAGTCAGTGTGGGAAAATACAGTTAGAGGAGACAAACAGAGGGAATGAAATATGACTGTGTAGAGCATGGAGAGACGAGCCACCGCTGTGGACGCCACGAAATGCTGATGTGCCACCACAAGGTGGAGCTCTGACAACACTCAAACCTGCCTGAGCTGTAGTTACCCCTCATTAGTGCAGATTGCCTCATGAAAAAACCCACATGCTCGCGTTGACCAGCTCTGATAAAGAGAAGGTTGGCTACCTCCGCCCCCCGTCCTCCCCGCCTCCCCCCTCTTTTTGTTTATTGGCGGGATGAAAAGAGCTGCAGGTCCCCCGGCCGGCATGGCGGCGGCACTGTTCTTTTCTTGTTTGTTCGCTCAGGGGAGACAGATAGCCCGCTGCTCGGGAGCAGCAGAAGGTCGTGAGGAGAATCTTAAACCATAAATGCTGCATTGAGGAGAACAAACAAGATCTCCCCTCGGTGCAAATCAAACAGCAGAGGATACAAAACCCCCAGGCCTCCTTGTCAGATAGAGAGAGAGAGATGGGGATATGAGGAGGGGAGGAGAGACGCATCTGCAACAGTCAGTGTTTTCTTGGCTGGTGTTTCCACTGTGTCTTATTGCAATCTGGCTATTTTCCATCGTCCCCATACAGAGGGTTTGTTCTCAGTGTATGTGCAGGGTGATAGCATCCTTTCCCTCAACTGATTCCACACCCGGTACATGAGGCTGCGGCCTGAAGAACCTCTTGACGAAAACATTTAGGCTACTTTATTTTTGCCACAGAACCATCAGTTCCACCACAGAATGGGTGAGGAAACCTCCGCTTCCTCGCTCTCTGCCGATGAAAGTGGCTGTAGCGGCTAAGGCGACTTCCAATAGAGGAGTGCTGCAGCAGAGCATGTCTCCTTCCACACACGCAGGAAGCTTTGCCCATGAAATAGACTTACTTGACGTATTAGCTCTGGATTTGAATACAAATGACTTCCCTCTCTTTTTCTCCCCGCGCTCCATTTTCTTTCTCCTTGAGACGATTGAGTATTTCTGCTTCTTTTCAGCACGGAGAATTTAACTGTACAATAATGAGTGAAGGGGTGGAGGGTGTGCATGATAAGATGCCTGGATGACTTCTATCCTCTCTCGTCTCTCTGCTGCTTTATTTCTACTCCATTTCCTTTTTCTACCTGCCAAAGTCCCTTCATTCTCTCTATCAGATCGTCTCCATCGTTCTTGCTTATTTCCCCGCCAGCAGCAGAGGATTGTGGGAGTGTAATAATGGGACCAGAGGAGGAGCGTCTCTTTGCCATCCCTCCAACCCTCTGTGCTGTGTGTTTGCTGGCTGATACCACTGACTTTGATCCACAGTGACACACTGCTGCGTCTTGATGGGCCTGCAGTAAACAGGGAGGACGGGGGAGGACGGGGGAGGGGGGTGAGAGAAGCTTAGCACTGGTAGTTTGGGTAATTTTCAGGCCACATGAGTGGTTCCATTTTTCTCTGAACAATGCTAACACTAATGGAGTCTACGTCATATATATTATGACAATAACGTAACGATCTTTAGATATTATTTATTTGTGATAATCGTTCATCAGAGCTTATTTTTAGAGTTCAGGGGCTGAGGTTTCTTCTAGAGGTCGAACAGGTCGCCTGTTGGGAAAAGTTTCTGTGTTGTCATTTAGTTTATTAAAAAACAAGATCTCAATACGTCCTGTCAAGTTTTCTGTCCTTCCAATCACACTTATTAACAGAGTAAGTCAGTAAGTATGTTGGCCGTTTCCTGTTGTTGGATTTCATGCCAAAGGAACGCTCCTGAGAGGGGCTGTGTGTGACATTCACACCCGCCTCCTGCAGGGATTGGTCAGCTCGCTCTCTTTGCTCAACCAACGGCAGCACTCTGGATGTCTTCCAGGAGAGAGCGTCTGAAAATGTGCACCATTTTAAAACAATTTTTAAACAACATCACAACAGCCTCATTTTCACCCCGCACAGGAGTGTCGCACTATAAACGCTTTCAATTTACAGCGTGGCCGAACACGCCGAAGGACCCGCTTCTGTTCGAGTGTAACCCGACAAATAACCTTCCAGAGGTTCCTCATGCAAAAATACTGAGCACACCGCCTCAGAAGTGGAATATAAACTGAGCGGTGTCATCATAAGGCCCTCATTGTTTCAGTCTATATTGTGCTTTAGCGATGCGCTACATGTTGAACCTGAAGGCATCGCCCCCCCCCCCCCGAGGGTCGCCTGCTGGTTGGTAATCCTGCTGTGCAGCCTCATGCACTGACTGCATGTGAAGCAGTACATGTGCATCCAGCAGCCTTTAAGCAACTAAACCGTCAGAAAACTGAAATCTTGTCCATCAAAAAAAAAAAACTAAAAAATTGAGGAGAAACGTTTGTGAGCTCAGGAGTCGTTAAAGCCAGAGTTGTGTTTTTAGCTCTGAGGGCTGCGGCGACCGTTGAATCCAGTAATGCAAAAAGCCTCTCCGAGTGCGGTCATTACCAGAGTTTTTGTGTGTTTTTGTGCAACATGAAGCTCGGCAAAAAGAAATCTCAAAGTGTTTCACTGCAGTCGGATTCTGCAGACGTGTGAGCTTGACTGTAATGCTGAATGAGCTCGCTTTTCCCACGAGTGGAGGAAACAAGAAAAGCAGACGCGGGAAGTATTAGAAGAAATAAAGTGGAAACAAAACAGAAATTGGCTCCAGTGTTGGGGGAACGGGATTCTTCGCTGCAGTCCGGGAAGCCTCGGGGTATAAAGAAGACTAAATGCAAAAAAACAAAGAGAAGACAGAATAATTTCAGCAATTATACAGCAATTAGTCAGCACCGTTCCCCTACTGGTTAACGCGCTTAAGTTAAATTAATTTGTATTTACTGAACAGGGTAGAAGAGATCTAAAGAGGCCGGCTTGGTCTACATGTTGGTGTGGAGGCATTTCTGCACTCCCCAGGAACAATTTCTGCAATTTATGTTTAATTTATGTCCTCATGTAAATGAGCCGAACAAGAGAGAGAACTGCAACGTCATTATCATGCACGAGAAAGAGTCTGAGCCGTTAACATGCAGTTAATCAGTTTAACTGAGGTGTTCAAAGTGTTCAATCCCATAGAACTTTATTTCAAATTTTATAGTTTTTGTTATAGTTTTATATCACTTATTGATTCCATGTATGCGAAACGTGACAGGATGAATTATGAAATGAAATGATCAGAACATTTGATGCACCTGTGCAGCCATGAAAACAGCGTCCTGCGTTTAAATATTTCACACAGTGTGTGCGTCATATAGCTTCAAAGAGCGGCTGGAACAAGCAGCATATAGAAAATACTGTATACGTTTATTTTCTCAACCTGAAGAAATCTCATCTCCGGCTTAAAACACAGAATGTTTCACATTAATATCAGTGACCAGCCCGCAAACGATGTGTCGTCATGTGACGCGAGAAGAAAACTTCTCTCTAATTTCCTTTGATGTGAGAATAAAACGCTGCTGTCAGAGGCGATCGATCGGGTGGAGAGTGGGTGGAGCTTTTCTACAGGATTTAAGGGATGTTTGAGGGACAGAGAGAAAGAAATGGGGCAGCGACAGGAAGTGGAGGAGTTGATGGAGTGAAGGATGTGGAGGCAAAGGGGGGGCTCTGACCTTGAGCAGAGCCTAAATAAATGAGGAGGTGCTAGTACGCTCCCAGGGTGATGCCCGGGGCGAGGCCGCACTGTTTGACTTATTCATAGCAGACACGCTGTCACTCCAGATTCCCCCCCTCTCCACTTCCTGTCGTCAGCCTCCTGCTGCACCTCGGCTGCAGCCCTGATATCAGACCTCAAATCATCAGACAAACAAAAGCCTGGATTAAAATAAAAACCAGCACGCCAAGTTTGGGTACAAATCACAGGCTGGTGTGGAGTTCTTTCAGAATAATGTACATTTCCATAGCTCTAATACTGCTGTAAGTATGAACAGAAATGTTGACTTCTTTCCACTTCTCTCATCAGAGTTAAGCTACAGGGAGCCAAACTCAGCCCTTCCTGCAGATTTTTCACATTAAAAGCCTGGTCGAAAATGGGGTGAAGATTATGCCCTTTGAGCTGCTGGTAAAGCTTTTAATTTGAAATTTAGGAAGTGCTGAGTTTTGACAGTTGAACATTTTTAAAAATACTGCCGCCCTGAAGCAAAAAGAGAGGGAGCAGATCAGAAACACTGGGGTTCTTACTAAAATCTGATTAAATATGCTCATAAAATTAAGAATAAAGGCTAAAGGCTGCCCCAAGTATGAGTCTGTTTCAAATAAAGGCCTCTGTGTTGAAATAAATAAAGGCCCCGGGCCACTATTTGAGAATTTACACACTTAAACCCTTCATGATCCTTCTTCCTGATGTCTGTCTGCCTGCTCATATGGCAGCACTGGCTGCTGAGAGGGCCTATAGGGTGGAGATGTACCATCAGAGCTAATCCAGGCTCTTTCAGCTGGGATGTTCTGCAGAACCCATCGCTCATGTGTGAATTATCTCCTAAAGAGATCAAATCTGCAGAAGTTTCTCAAACACCTGATGTAGCATCTCTCTGTTCGCCAACCTTGAAGGAAGGTTTGTCTGTTTTATGATGAGTGGGTCCGTTTTTCTGCATTCACATTTTAAACATGTTCAACAAGTTACTTTGAATTCGTCCAGTCTGATAATTTGCTACAGAGCTACAGAGTAATCAGAGAAAAAGTCAGTTTAGCCAAAAAAAAAACCCTATATATTATTTTGAATGAATGTTTTTATCCTGGTTCAACCATGGAAAGTAAATTTGTCTGATAGTTATATTATTTTTATTAGCTTATTTATTTATGAAGCCTGTATAAATATCTAATAAATGGTTTATGACACACTATAATGCAGCTGTTTATTAATGTGTTTGACTAACTAGAACTTTGGTTAGTGTATGAACAGATGATAAATGACAACATAGTAAAACAGTGGTGATAATATAAAATATGTCTTCATTGGAGAAGTTGGTATTATTGCCAAATACTTTCATTAATAAACACTTAATGCCCTTATATCTGCTTACAATTCCATTATTCGAAATAATTTATTAAATGTTTATACATGCTTACATATAAGAGTTAAGGTGCATTAATAAAGTTTATTATTAGGAGCCATGACACCTTGTGTGCTCCTGTTTACTTTATTAATGTGATTTAGTTTCATGAAGTAAACTTTCATCGGGTCAGAATGAACACAAACATGGTGTGAAGCCCCTCGGGAAGCATCCACAGATAAAATCAGGGCTTTTTAGATCATTTCTAGGGCAGGAAATTATAAAAATTAAAATATGTTAGTGAACATTGTTTATTTTCCAGACTCTTCAGGTCTCTCAAAAAAATGGTTCAAATGAAGCACAATTAGTTGAACTGCTCAAAAAATCTCACACTTGCACTCAGTATTAAGGCATCACAAGCAAAAAAGGTTGAACCGAGGTTTCGCAAACAAGAACTGTTTGTGTTTGATGAAAGCTACCTACTGAGCGGTCGGTAACACAACATAAAAGCAGGAAACACAAAACTGGCTCCTGACTTTGAAGCTACAGGCCACATTTGTACATACAGATGCAATCAGAGCCTCGAGCAACGGCAATAATGTGAAAGAGTACTGCAACAAATCAACCGAGTGTGACGAAGGACAAGCACTGCTGACATCAGCGGTGAGCGCCGCTGCAGAGCAGCAGCGTGTCAGCTGGATAACAAAGCTAATTGGCATTGAATTAATAGAATAATGGGAATCTCGCAGATAGACCTCTTGAAAGTCATTCCTCCTTTTCAAGCGCAGCTTTTGTTGGCCTAAACCCACGACTCAAATTAAAAGTTGCGCTTCATCTGTCGCCATCAGGAAATTTGCCATCAGTATGCGCACCCTCTGAGCTAATCAGGATTAATCAAGCCAATCGCCGCATTCTCATTAGCTCGCCAGAAATGTGGCGACTGTGACTCAGCAGAAGAGACAAAGATAATCCATCCGAGGCAATTAGATGGAAGTGACTGACAACACCTGGAACAGCCATGACCAATGAGACGGCGGCGGCGCGGCGCGGCGCGGCGTGGCGGACGACCGCCCTGATATTTGTATTGATATTTTCAGACTTGTGATGCAGTGAAATGAGTCTCAGGAGAAAACACCAGAATAACTTCTGTTCATCTGGGATATGTAGTCAATTAAAAAGACGATCATGTCGCCGTTTCATTTAAGCTCCCCTCTTCTCCTGTTTCCACGGAGACATTACCATTGGAGACCAGGATATTAATCACTGCATTAATTATTATGGGCTGCCTTGAGGGAGCAGAGGGGGTATTAACCCTTATTAAGAGAGAGAGGGGAGAGGAAGACGTTCTGTGCTATGGAGGAGACTCTCCAACACTTGGAGAGGAACTTTAACTACATCTATTTTTTGTAGTTTAATCCGTAAAAACGGTTCAGATTTGATTCGCTCTTCATATGTTTTGTGTGTAAAATCAATTTGAAAAGTAGCTCATATAAAACCTACAGCTAATAAATACATGTAGTGCTGCAAAAGTACAATATTTGCCTCTGAAAGGTAAATTTGTGAACACTTTATCCCCCTTTGCAGTAGCTCATAGATCTCATTTGTGATCACGTCTGTGTGATGATCTGTTGAAACAGCTTTCCGGCCTGGTTCCAGATGTCTGATTCACTGCCCGCATCTCCATCAATAAGTTGGACATCGGCGCCCACGCAGCTATCCGAACAGAAACTGGCTCACGTGAACACAGCACCAGACTGAATGAATATCACATTATCTTAACTATTACCTGCTACATGTTACATGCATGCTACATGATAACTAACCTTTAGCTCTATGGAAGCCTCCTTAGCTCCGCCTACAACAAAACCAGCTGAAGACCAATTAAAATTCACTGGGTGCCAACAAATATGGCCGCTGTTATCATCATCATCATACAGGCTTCTGTCACAAGGCCGGATCTTTTTTCTTATGTGTTTCCAGAGGTGTTTCCCTCAGTGAGTTCATAGGGGTCCAGTAAAAAAAACCACACCTTCAGAAACCAAACTGGACACTCGCTCAGACATTTGGATGCTTCCACAATGTTTCCATGTTTTTAAAAAAGAAATATGGACTTTTACAACAGTGTAGCTTCACAGGAACAATATCAGTACCTTCAATATCGATTCGAAGATGTTTGGTTAAGCAGAGAACGCAGCTCTGTAGCTGGAGTTTGTCAGCTGGTGGCTAATAGGCTGTCGCGGTGGTATTTTGTTTTGTTTGATATCTTTTTTTGGGAATTAAGATTGTTTTAAGAACTCTCTGCTCACTTGTTTTGCTAATCTTGTTCCACGACTGGATTATTATGAATTTTCCTTTAATCTCGGTTGATAATTTTGCGACTGAGGCAGACCCACAAGTGAACAAAGTTATGGCCGTCAGTTATGCTAATGAGCAAACACACCTGCTCGTGAACAGGCGCCGTTCATCAGGTTCAAATGAACAATTTACGACACGTTTGTGCAAGAGGGTGAATTTGACTCGAGACACTCACACGAGCGAGAATACAAAACTCGCTCATATGAGACGACCCTGCACCAGAAACCGTGTGCACGGCTCGTGGAGTTTCCCCGAGCCGCCCTCACCCCAAATTCGTCCCGTTCACCTCTGGCCTCGTCACTCCCTCCACGCCGTCTAATCTCCCCCGTGTGAGGGGATTTGCATGTTGCCCTGTCAGGCTAAACTGGAGTGGAAGCGCTCCTGAGCTCCGGGGCTCGGTGCTGATGGATTGGGAGAGGCCCGTGGGATTAGCAGTGACAGGTGGACCACAGCCGGAGACGGAGAGGCCTGAAATGTAGACTTTTCATTCTGATGCCGACATTGTTGTGCGGCTCTTAAGTCCTTATCTGCTGAACACAGGCAGAGATGTGGTGGGCATGGTGGTGGGTGGGGGTGGTCAGCACACACGTGGACAAAGCAAGTGTACTCCTTAAATGAGTGGCCTCACGGCTGCAGGCCCGCTGTAGTCTCCTCTGTGGGTTGCTTACGTGAGGCCAGGCTAATATCGAAGGTGCTCTAATGTACCTCTGGATCCTCCATCGTGTGTGTTTCTCTGATCTCCTCTGGTGTGGGGGAGGCTGAAAGATAGAGGCTGGTTTGGTCCTCCTTTCATCTCCTAAAATCTTACCAACTCTATTACAGTACAAGATCCATAAGGGCTTAAAGCAGATAAAAGAAGAATTATATGAACGACTTAAAATAACTATAGGAGCCATTTTAGCAGCATCTTAAAATAACCCAAACAACTCATCTGCTGGAACTTTAAGCTCGACAAAGCCATTCAAACAGATAAGAAAGGCTTCACAGGAAATGAGAAGCTGTTAAGAATTACAGGCTTTACCGGTCTATAGGCTTCACCATAACAGAGGATGCTGGTGTGTGATGACGGACAGGAAGCCTGATCTTTGATTGGAAAACAAAGACGACCAGCCCTTAAAGGCTGGAGAAGAACACAAGCCCCAGTTTCTCCACCCTTCCACCAAAGTACGCCACACTTACGAGACACCAGTCTGCTGGCCTGAAGCTCGTGGGACGCCCAGTTTGAGTCTCGTAATTTGGACAAAGGGAAGAGAAGTCACAGACGCGGTGAGAGACAACACCTGGACAGTGTGTTCTCAGCGAATCACACTACGGAGCAGACAGCGAGGCCTTCAGAGCCACGGCCGCTAACGTAACCAGAGCTGGAAGACACGGACACGAGGCGAAGCTGACAGACACCGATGCGACCTAATTCCCTTACAAGCAGACAACATAGTGTGTGCGAGTGAGACAGTGAAGAACAATATGACTGCAGGAGAGAAACAGAGAGACAAGAAATCAATAGCGGCAGAGTCAGGCCGTCTCTCTCTCTGTCTCAAACACACGTAATGAGTGTGATGCCACCGTGCACGTCCAGGTGTACACACAGCATGAGCAGCAGAGCCTGCAGGGCAACACCTGAGGCCACGCCTCTTCATACCTAATACCTCCAAGTTAATACATTCCTCATGCAAGCTAGGTTATGTGCAGTAACTTATCGAAATAATACAAACAGGCTAAAATGTATCATTGGTAGCAGATGAAAACCTCATATTTTCAAGAAAATCAATACATGAAAGACCAAGAAAATAGTTTTTAGAATAGTTACGTTTAAAGGAACAGTTTTTTGGAAAATTTCTTTATGAGCGTGAGATGAAAAGTTTGATATCAGTCTCATGTCTGTGGGTTAAGTAAGGAGCAAAAGCTGGGATGTGTTTAGCTTAGCTTAGCATAAAGACTGGAAACAGGGGGGAAACAGCTAGCCTGTCGAAAGTTCAAATAAACACGTACTAGCACCTCTGCAGCACGAATTAACATGGATCCTGTTTTTAGCTACGCTAGCAGCATCACAGCATCACAATTTATTTTTTTTAAATCATTTTTACATTTTTGTTTGGGTACAGAAACAAACAAGATACATGTAAGTTAGTGAGCTTTAGCGGTTTTGGTAGGCTAGCTGTTTCAACCTGCTTTCAGTCTTTATGCTAAGCTACGCTAACAGTGCACGGCCTGCAGCTCTGCAGTCAGTCTTTCCATCTCACCCTCACTCAGTCCTTCAACCACAGGGTCTCATCTTCAGGCTCACATAATCTTAAACCGGCACAGAGTCACATTATTCAAGTGAAGTCAAGAGTTTGACCGAATTATGACTAATTATGAGGTTTTCATATCGTTAAAGTAACATACTGAGCAAAGTCAAATCACTTCCCACACATTAACCTATCAGACGATTACAGTGAAAACACATCATATGCATAAATTATAATTCTAGTCCAGGTGGATTGTTGTCGAGGACCAACAATAATCAACAATAATTTTCAAGTGTTTTTAAAGTGTTTTCATGCTTTTTGATGGAAGTTTCATCTTAAATGTAAACATCAGTTGTGACTCAAGCTGAGGACAAACTACATTCCTGTCAGGACGGGAACATTTTAATTATCACCTTCATCAGCTGCAGATTTTTCTCCTTGTCCTGTTTAAAACTGCTGGCTTTAAACCAGCGATTTCATTAGTTATTCTCCTTTTTCACTGTCACAGGCTGCTGCTTGTCACAGGAGGGTCAAGACTTGTTCAGTTTGAGTCAATCAAACACGTCTGAAATAACGATGAAGGTCTTAAGTGGATCGGCAGACGCTCGTCCAGACAAACACGGACGCAATCCAATCAGACGTGATGGCACATAGTGATTAGCTTTGGCCTGAAAGTCATGTAATGTGTCTCCAGCCTGAGCACAGAACAGCCGATAACGTGTCTGAGACTTTGCAGCAAACATCCAAGTGCGTCTTACCTGGGGGAGATGTCGCAGCCCTGCTGCATGAAGGCGCCCAGGGAGAACCAGAGCGAGTTGAAGATGCCAAACTCATTGGGGGGCTGGTCGCTTGGCGGACCGTCGGTGCCCTCCTCGGGCTCCTCGGTGTGCCATTCGTACGGGCTGAAGCGGCTGACCAGGAAGAGCACCACGCTCACGCCGATGTAGGCGAACACGATGCACATCCAGATCTCGTAGGCCAACGGGTCCAGGAAGGAGAACACCCCCGGTTTGGATTTTTGGGGCTTCTTGATCATGATGGAAATGCCCAGCGACATGAAGGGCTTGGAGAAGTCGATCACCTCCTCCCGGACCAACGTGATAGTCAAAGGGGCCACGGCGATTTCCGCTTTCTGCGGGGATTCGGACGGAAAGGAATTCGATTAGCCGTCTGATTGAGCCGCTGCGAGAGCACTTCTAAACCCAGACGATGACAGATAAACAAATGCAAATGATGGATCATCTCTCTGGGCTGGCCCACGCAATGATCAAACATCACTTAGTCACAGATATGACACGCCGACGGCTGATCGCCACCCAGCCATCGGTAAACAAAACAACAACAATTACCCCTTTTCTTTTCTCCTCGGCTCGCGTCATTGTATCTGAATTTCTCCCTTGACTGAACAAATCTCAAAGCAATCAAGTTTAGATGGCGGCTGAATACGTCGCACAGCGATCAAGTTAAGACAGAGAGAGAGAGAGAGAGAGAGAGAAAGGAAAGACATTGCAAAAGAAATTCCAAGGCCGTCTCCGAAGCTGAGAGGCTTAACCGAAACTCCGGGAGAATCGGCGAGGAGGATAAAATAATGTGTCAGAGAAATATGCTTACAGCACGGGAAGGCAAAAATGGGATACAGCCACCTCTGAGGTCTGCAGCTGTGGAAAAGTGCATAGTGGCGTGCTGAAAATCCACAAACCAGATTACAGTTAGTGACTTAGCAACACTCGCGACCTTGTCTGCTCGGCTCGGGAGCAAAAGGGCTTAATATCAGCAAGAATTTAAAGTTTCACTGCGACCATCTGACACTTGAGGAGGTCGGAGGGGAGGAAGGGAGAGAAAATGAAAGCGATTTAAGTTCTTTCATCCTCAGCAAAATGCACTAAGACGACAGCCTCGGGGCGTTTAGCGTGCCCTAAAATACACGGCAGGTTAAAAAGGAGGCTGGGCTTTTGTGCCGGCGTTCACGGGGCTTTTGGGGGGAGGACCGCGAGGAACGACCGGTCTCCGAGCAAAGTCAGACGGGAAAGTGCTGACAGCCTCCATGTCCTCAGATGTTCCCATGAACGCTGTAGAAAAAGCTGCCAGCCTCCCCTGCCCCCCCCCCAGACACACACTCTGCAGTGTGGCGACACACACAAACACACAAACAGGTGTGACTGTGCTTGTGAGGGCCCGCCGTCTGCACTGCTCATTCCCTCCCTCCTTCTCCTCACCCGGACGTTTATTCCAAACCTTGTTCTTATTTCTAATCTTAAATCCTTCAGTTTTACCCAAAAATAACCTTGAATCTGTGATGTGGAATACATGCACATGCACGGGCTCAATGAGCAATGAAAAAATCCTGCATGTTAGCGGTGACTTCGCTCTCTTTATTTTGCAACGTTTCAGTCCTCAAACCTTCTTCAGGAAAAATCTGTACAGACCAACAACAGCAGCTGTTTATATTACCAGAGCTGCAAACCTTAATTCAACACCTTGACTGCGACGTTCAAATCCTCATTATAACTCATATTTGAAGCTAATAAGAGTGTTTGAGAGGCGGACAAAGGGAAGTGATCAAAATACACCGTTTTTGGTCAAAGTCTGACAGCTGTGCTTCCTGTCGGAGCATTTATATTTAAGTGATGTTTCCCGTCATGTTTTCCTTTCAGAGCTTTTGGACAGGACGTGTTTCCGCTTGTTAAATGGATGCGAACGGCGGAGAACACAGCTGCACTCTTTATTCCTGTGCTCTTGACCAACCTGGTTAGTCTTTACAGCAGGAGTGCAGCGTACTGCCTGATCGGTCCTGACACATCCCGAGCTGTGCCTCTCCCCGCGCTCGCCGCAGTCGACTTCACAGTGAATCACCGCAGCGCCAAAGAGGAGCAGGCGAGAAAAATGCCACTTTGTGAAAATGCCACTGAGCCGAGCAGAAAAACTGCGGTTCCTCTTTTTGTCTCCGACAAATTGCTGTTGCTGCTCATGTAAACAGAAAACACATCATTTCCTGCACAGCAGAAAGCAAACTGGATAAAGGTTTAATAACTGCTGCTAACGTTTATCTATTTAAATCATGTTTGGACTGTTAATCAAACCTCTAATTTAACTTTAACTGGACCTACATCCAGTTTCAGTTCAGTGAAAGTGACAGAACATTTACTTTGACTGGTTTTCTGTGTCTCCATCCCCGTGACGCTGTTTCTGTCCTTGAAAACATGCAAAAACAAGAACACACACGTTCTGTCCTCACTTTGTTGTCTTGTCAGGCCATGAAATCCCAACATCATCCCAAACCACAGGCTCGCATCCTCTTTGATCCCACAGCAAGGTCAGCATCAGAGAGGCACCTCAGCCCCCCATCAAATCATCACCTCAGACATCCCTTAACAAGCTCCACACCTCTGCTTTTCCTCTTCAGCCCCTCCAAAAGCTCTGCTCTAATGCCCCACTAATTCCCCTCTTCCTGCTAGAATGAAGACCACCAGAGACCGCGAGCCTGTTTACAACTTCATTTCAGAAGGGTTTAATTATCTACACGGCAACCAACACACAGGAGCTGCGATTCAGACAGAGATTAAGTCGAACTCTGCAGATAAAGAAAGACTGTTTGTGCAGAGACTTATTGTCCACTTCGACCTTCTGTAACAGCTAAATTCTACACATAACAGGACATATATATGTTTTAAATGTTAGAAAATCTTTTTTTAAGAACTATAAATTATAGAATAGTGGACCAGAACTGTTATTTACCTCTGCGGACTGCAGCAGAAGCAGCCTTTATATCATCATTTACTCAGATTTCTCATCTGCTGTTGTGTTTATTTCTTATCTTGATCAATTCAGCATCTCAGCAGCACTAATTCCACAAATACAACAACACAACACGCACTTTGCTGCTTCGCTGACAGAAATATTGTTTTCATTCACACATTTTTTCTTCCTTTTATTGCATGTTTCCAAGCTGCTGGCAATGACACTCAAAACGTACTGCACAGATGTTTCACAATAAAAGCCTTGCAGCAGGTTAACCTGCAGAATGGCTCTCGTTCCTTGTTGGCCTTTAATTTGAAACATCTGTGGGTCAAGTTGACTTAACCCTCGTATTGTCTTCCCATCTACTCTGCACCTTTTGTCTTCCCGGTCTGGTTTGACTGCTTGTAAAGCATGAAGTATAAAATAATCATCAAATTCTGTGTTCAACCTTTTAGTCAACTTGTTTCCAACACATCAACATATATTTTACACTTATTTTTGTAATGTATGATATAATAGATGTAATTTATAAAAAATTACACTTCATTTTTGATTAAAAAAAAAACAGAAATTCTGATTATTTTGACTATGGTTATGATCTGAGGCACATAAATTGATGTATTATCACAGACTGGCACATGTCAAAGGACACTTTTGAAATAATGTAAAATTTTTTAATGGCAGCAAATAGTCACACCTGTTGTCCTATAAAGCATGAAGTATAAATGTTTGTGTGTGTGTGTGTGTGTGTGTGTGTGTGTGTGTGTGTGTGTGTGTGTGTGTGCGTTTATTGTACTGGAAAGCACAATAGTATGATCCATTATACCACTTATTGTGGTCGGGTCAAATTTGACCGGGAAGACAACAGATGCTATAAATTTTAATAAAACACACATAATTCAAAGAATATAGTCATAATTAATTTCACTTGCAAAGAGCATCGTATGGAACCATCCATGTCATTTTCAAGCAATTATATGAGAGAAAACCATAGTTATGATATGCAAACACTTGAAAACGGGTCAAAATTGACCCAAAGACAACAGGAGGGTTAACAGGGATCAAAACGTGGGAGTGATTTGAGTTAATTAGTGAATGAAAGCAGCGCGTTTGTTAAATCTCCGAGCAGCAGACTGTGAATGTGACAGCTATGTTGTTTAATACAGCTCATATGATTTTCACCAGGCCTTTATTAGTGACAGGCCCTTATTTATTTGTGCTGCCACAGCTGCTTTAATGGTGAGTTGTTAACAGGGAGAGATATATAAAGTCCACATTTTTATGACTTTACTGTGATTATCACAAGCTCATCAGGATAAGAAATGATGAACAAATTGCTCTATTTAATCTTCTGCCTGCTGAATGAATGAAGTTGAGTCTGGTGACTAATTTCTGGCCATTTTCAGCTTTAAGGAATCGAAAACCAATTGTTCTGTCACAAGCTGCCGTACGAATTTATTATAAGTACTAACAGATTAGAGGAAGACACAGTATTGTCTCTAATTATCGTCATGAATCTTACTGACAGCATCGAATTAAAGTTTGAATGAGATGAGTCAGCGCCGATGAAAAGCTCATTTCTGTCCAAAATAGTGCTTTAGTGAGCTGGAAGACGAAACACTTCCTGTCACCCAAAGAAAACAGTTCTTACCCCGTACACCAGCTCCCCGACCATGCCGTTCCAGATCTTCGTCTCCGGGTCCCTGGCGCCGTACTTCCCGTCGGGAACGATGGAGATTTTGTACTTGATGCCGATGTGTTTGGCGATCTCCGAGGCCAGGTCCACGCAGTAACCCTCGTACTGGTCGTTGCCCTCGTACATCTCCCAGTTCTTCTTAAGCATCACATAGGGACCCTCCTACACAAGGGACCATAACCAGTGAACCAGACCGTGAGACAGAGACACACAGACATGACGGCTGGCATGATGGCTCATCGACACGCCGACAAACAGGAAGACAAACAGGAAGTGTAGCTCGTTAATACCAACCAGGGTTCAGGTTAAGGAGTGTTCCACCACTAGGAGTGCTGTGGAGCAATGTGTTGATGTCGTGTTTGCATTTCATGCACGAGCATGCAGGTGATGAAGCAGTAAACATTCTTACTGATGGTTTCATGCTATTTAATCGATAGACGTTTGGTGGCAGAGAGAAACACTAACTAACTACAAAACATGGATGTACACGATGTACAGTCGGCTTTCAATGTTTTATAAGACAGGAAATGGATTTGACAGTTTGTTCGGCCTCCAGGAGACACACAATATGTTTTCAGAGACAACAGAAAGTGAGCATTTACATTCATTGACATTCGTCATAAAGCAGTTAAAATATAATATTTCATTGACAAATACTTCAACAGAGTTCGGCGTCACCGCTGAGCGGCGCCGCTGGTTCCCTAAAGTCAAGGTGCAGTCGATGATTTCCACCCGAATCAAGTTCACATCACATGATCAACATTCAAATTCAAATTCATTCAAAACTGAATTAATTTAAGTTGCTTCAGGTAAAATAAGCTCTCTTACAAAACGTTTTAAGCTCAGAGATTGGCTCGTACTTTACGTTTCTTCTTCTTCTGTTTTTATTGACACAGATCAGAAACCAGATATTTTCTCCCACAGCTGCTCATCTTTCATGCTGATGATCGAACCGGGAGAATTTCACGTCCACGTCGATAAACTGCATCATGCAGCTTTAACTGTAAAGACTTTAAACTGACTTCAAAGATAATTTGGTGCAGAACAGAAAGGGATGCACGTGGAGTCATGATGACGGCCTCGTGCTGTATGTACGCAGCACAGACTGGAGTTTAGGCAGGAAGGAAAAAAAATCATCAAAGTGTTACTGTGGAAGTCAAAGAGAAGGAAGGAAAGAATGACGAAGCAGAAACGGAGGGCGACATAAAGCTGACGGGAAGTGAGCAACGATCTGCAGTCTCACTGAATGACTTAATACCTAAAACAAGCCTGACTCCACTTAAACACTTCAAGAAATCAAGGGAAGCTACGTCAGTCTGCACCGTGAGCGGCGGCAGGCTGCAGATCGTTAAAGTGATCTAAATCTAAACCTCGTATGATTTCCTAACAGATCCCTTCAGTCGCGGAGGGCCGCCTCTCGCATGTTGAGAACGGGGGCAGTTCATTCCTGTGATGGGTTTTCTTGACATTGCCCCGGGCCGAAGCAAGGTAACCAAAGACTCCTCAGCGGGGAGGGAATGCAAATGCTCGGCCGAGCCTGCGGCGCAACAAAATGTTGATGTGCAATGTAGCGACGCAACAATTTAGCAGTTTCACATCAAAATGAGGCATCCGCAATCTGAAATATGTGTTTGTAACGTAACAACTCATATCGTCACAGACTGAATATAAAGATGGACGACATGTAAACACAATGAGACACATGAGACAGATTAGGAACTACCTTCTTGTTTCAGATTATATTCTGCTTTAGGGAGCGCACGAGCAAACAAACGTGCAAGTATTTAGTTTATTTAAATTGCCACACAGCAAAATTGGGGCCTTTGGGGCCCCTGAGGGTCTGAAGGCTGCCTGTTCTTTCTTTCAAGCTCTAATCTTTGTTCATGAAATCAAACCCCTGTTTTCGACTCTGTCTATAGATGTTCATGTGTTTACATTCTGTCATTACTTCTCTGTGTAGCAGTTTTAAGTTCTCGTGGCGGAGTCAGCCATTCCCGTATGAGATTCAAATTTTCTACCAAACCACGAGAGCTTCACAGCGTTACTGTTCAGAGTTTTATTCCACTGACATCGGCCTCCCTGTTTATCAGAGCAGCTAGAAGTTATTTCCTGCTTCCTCTGTGTCACATTAAAAGCATTAAAGTACAACTGTAGCAGAGATGGCTTTTATTGTGAAGGAGTCACTGGAAACTCAATTTGTCACCAATGTTTTGGTGTTTGATGGTCATGTGACGTCTGGAGTCAGACTGCAGCTCATGACACGATGAAAGAAGACCGATAATTGACTCCTTAATGAAAACGATGAGAGCTTGATTGGCTGCGCTGCAAACGGACACATCCGGCTCACGAAGCAGCCGCTCGAGGAGTTTTCGCTGCCTACAGACTTCTGGGAGATGTAGTATTAAACCACACTAACTGTTGCCATGGTAACGACGACCATCACCAAATCAACCAGGGCTGAAATGTTAAGCAGCACAACTTTAAAATACCTCCTAAATTTTAACAATGGCCAAAAAAATGAATTCATGATACCCGTTTAATGAATCTCAACCATTTTAATGATGAAGCCTTAATTTACAAGTAGATGTTTGCAGATGTGTTGGATGTATTTGGATGTATATCAGAGACACAACAGCGCTAATCCAAGTGATTCATGACAGCGGGGTTTGTGACAGCAGCGGCAGCCAGAGGAGCAGAGGCAGCGGTGGAGATAAAGGATGCAGTCAGTGTTTCTGGCATGAGAAGAGAGCGGCGCTTCAGAGGTCTTCACAGCAAAGGCCAGCGTGGCTGACAGGCTGGTCAATAATCCCAAACACACTGCTTCACTCACCGCCTAATGAGGCTAATTAACATGCCATTAAAAGCACACACACACCCACCCACACACACCACAGGGCCCGCTTGATGTCACAATCCATACGTACGTACGTCAGGAAACACACTTCAGAGCAGCTCGGCCGCCTAAAATCTGCCTGTGTGGTGCGTTTGTGTCGAATAACCAGAAACAAAAAGAAAATGTAAAATAACTTGACCTCCAAAACACTGTTTTCTGAAGCAAACAGTCAGCAAAGCTTCCCAGTGAGTGACTCCTTCCTGGTCACCAGCAGCCACTCGAGGCTCTAATTACATTTTGATTTGATTAAATGTGGTTGTGTGACATTGAAGAGAGGCAGAACATCGAACGCACCAGTAGAAGAAGTATTTAAAACTGTCCTTTTTTTCACAGGACGTGCACACGACCGGCTGCTGCAGCGGGACATCGCGGCCTTGTCATGTTTTTCAGCTCAGCCTGGAGCTTTAATGAATGCCAGCATCGTTAAAGCCGAGCCTCGACCTCATATTCCTGTACACCGGCAGCAGCTTCTGTTTGCTCTCTCTTTATCAGATTAACTCAAACCAGAGGTGGATTTAATTTAATTTAATTTGACGAATGCCAAAATTGGATTATTAGCAGCATTAAAGCACTCAGCTCTTGAAAATGCTACATAAGAGTGAGAAGAAGCATGAAGTCCTGCAGGTGGAGATCAGCACACTGATGTCTGCATATTAAATTATCAAGCCAAACCTCAAATTTACTCCTTGCAGATACAAACAAACAAAAAACAAGCCGTGATTTGATTTTAGTGACGTGTTTAAAGTCCAGTTTCATTCAGATTAAGATGGAAGAATCGATAAACACGTTTTTTTCCCCTCTGTGGACCACTAGTGATTTTGTTCACGACTAAACGATATAAGAGTTTCTGAATGAGGCTCAGCTTCTGTATGTAGCTGCATCGCATCGTCCAAACATGTCGTCCTCCATCAGGATTCATTGAAGAAACGCTAAACTAAAGCATAAAGACGGCAGCATCGTTACTTCTCGCCCTCTGGCAGATTGACGGTGTGCCAGGCTTAGAGTATGATGAAGGAGTTAAGAGCCAAGACACACTTCATCAAATCTTTCAGCCTCGTCCTGCCAGGAAGACGACAGTCAGATGTCGTCTCTGGGAGCTCGCCGTCACGTCCGGGACACACTGCCTACCGTGTGCGCTTCACGGGACCTCCGACCTTTTCATTTCAGAATGTTACAGCGACGCCGCCTGCAGCCGGTGAGCTGCAGCAGCTCAGCGAGGTAGCCGTCACGCACAGGTAGGCGTAGGCAGTGTGTCCCAGGTGTGTCCCCTGTGTTAATGCAGCTCCAGGCAGCTGCAGCCTGAGACACTGCAGAGGACAAATAATAGCGGTGTACACGATAAATGAAACCCGCCACACAAAAGAAGACGGCAGAATAAACGGCCTCGTGAAAGAGATTTCAGGGCTCTGAAACACCGTCTTATCTTTGGCCCCAGTCAGTCCGACCATGTTTGAGATAAAGTCCAGTTCAATTCAAGGAGCTAACAAGCAGCTATCGGACTACTAGCGCCCCCTTCTGGACTGAGTCCCGCTGAAAGGCTGCAGGAGGCAGCTGTGTGCCGCTCTTTAACTGTGTGCTGTTGTCAGATTGGCTGCTTTTATTGGTGAGGAGAGGAAGCGTGTAACTCTGCAGAATACATAGCTAAAATATAGCCTCTGGTTTTGGGTTAGGGTCTAAAATTTGGCACCAGGAGGGTTCGGTGGGGTCTGGTTTGATAAGTAAGGGCCGGGGAAGGGTCTCGGTCTCAGCAGAACTCGGCAGAATTGATAAAACAAGGATGACTACAACAAAGCATCGATGCCACATCTTCTTTTGTTTTTGTTCTATTGTGCAAAAGCCTCACGAGGTGCTTTAAAGTTCAAGTTAAGAGAAGCCAAAAGGTATTTTTTGTTCACTTCCTGCCTGTAAATGTACCGTCAGACGACAAAACTGCTGCTGATCTCACTGCTGAGCGTTCAGGACATAGACGGGTCGACACGCTGAAACCAGAGTCTGCTGACAAACTGGTGCATTTCCCAACGTGTTAAACTGCTCCTTCGTCGCTGCTCCTTACAACTTCCCGAGACACGGAGGCAGCCCGGATGTAATAAAACAATGAGACACTTCATTGAGTTTATGCTAAACAAACGTTACTCTCACGAACATTAAAAGCGGGAGTGAAAGGCAGCCGTCACAATGTAACTGTAATATCATGCTGCATAAAAGCGTGATGGATATGAACTGGGATGATTATGAGAGCATTAGTCTTTCTAAGCTGTTTTAAAGCTTACAGGGAGCCCTCTGAGTGTGTAATGTACCGTACACGCCGGAGCAGGTAGTCGGAGAAAGCGACAGATTTAGAGCAAACAGGAATTCAGTTAGACATAATGTATGTTCACACTCTGGCAGCGCCTCATTTTACAGCTCGGGGTCCGCAGAGCTCTGCAGAAATCACAGATTCAAACCGGGATGGGGTTCAAGCTGTGATCGGCCACACAAACACACCGGGCATGACAATGTATGAGTCCAACACACACAGACAGGTGCAGTGGGAGCTTGTTTCTGCTGGTAAACAGACGCTGTGCTGTTAGCCCCGCTGGCTGTCCGTCCACGAGGACCGTCCTTAAAAGAGACAGTGTCTTTTTCCCTCCGTTTGCATTTCATTTTCCTCTCCAGGGGCTCCATTACGGCTCTGAGTGGCTCCATTTCTTGCTCAGTTTTCTGAACGGGGTGTCCATTAACATAGGTGCCGCGTCTCTCCTCTCGCCCACAATCTTTAGGGCTTCATTTTGGCTCGTTGTCGTGTCCGTCACTCTGCCATTAAGGGCTTTCAAATCCTGCTCGCGTCCGACTGGGGCTCAGTTTCTTAAAATGGGGTTCCGCATCAGGGGCTGAAAAGAGGGAGGATTGTGCTGAGCTGTGACTCTCCATTCCCACCTCCTTCCCTCCTCCACTCAGCTGCTACATGTACGCTCAGCCATGTCAGAGTCACTGCCACAGCCAGAGGTTCACATGCCATGCACAGGCCATTCATTTCAATCATGTGTACAATGCTTGTGTGGAGCTCTTTTATCTGTGCGATAAGAAGGGAAGCGTCAGTGACGGCAGCTGCTTAAGGAGCTGTTCGACTGCTTGTCGAGATGTTTATTGGTGCAATAAAAGAAAATCTAAGTGACGGCAGTTGATTCTGGAGTTGGATGATGGCTTATTGAAGTTTCTACTGGGGTAATAAAAGGAAAGCTTTCTGTCAGAGTCTCTCGACTGAGTTTACGCTGTCGTGACAAAGCATGTGTGATCCCTGAACTCTGGTCAGTCACAGAGCACAACAGAGGGGCCTTCGTGGGTGAAGTGCTGAAATCTGAGCATTGCGTGGGAGTATGATGCATCCTTGAAAACTTCATCTGTCCTCCGTCGGGTACTTCTACTACAAATCCTCGGACACAATCAATGTTGGAGGAGTTATGTGTGATTAAATGTGGCTGTTTTGGCTAAATATGTGGACCTTTGAGGGGAGTTATTGAGGCTGCTCATGTCGGTTAATTGGTATCTCTACCTTATCAACGATGGACTTGAGAATGTCGAGTGTCTGAGTATTACGGCACAGAGGCCCTCACTCTTTGCTCTAAAGGCTGCTAACAATGTTTTACGCAGCTAAAAAAGCCAAACTCTGGTGCAGGTTCTACATTATGTCTGCATCGACGATAAAATACAGCATCAAACGAGAACAAATCCCCAGGAATACAAGGTTCGTCAGTGCTAAGGTGAAAATAGTGAGCGTGATGTTGGTACAGGGGAAAGGTGGTGGAGGATAAGCAGGTTGTTGTGAATGCAGGTTCTGATGTTGGAGGTAGGATGTATGACGTGCAGCCCCTGAACCTCAGGCTCCTGACTCTGCATATCCCTCAAGTATTATGTGGTCTGCAGGAGCACTAGATAATAGAGTCTCCTGGCATTACAAATTGATAAGAATATGACTGCATGCATGCATGAGTGTGTGTGTGTGTGTGTTGGGGAGAGCATGCCGGACTCTTACCATAATGGTGGTAACTACAACGGTGCGGTTCTCCATGCCTGAAGTGTCATTTGGAAGCAGCGGAGAGTCCTGGATCAGCACCAGTTTGTCTGCGTCGTTCCAGTAGCCGATCTGCAGGAAGAACTGAATCTGAGAGTTTGTATGCGTGTTGACGTGTTCATGCTAACGCGCCGTATAACGCTGCTCGCTCTGCTATTGGCTGCTGTGGTTGATCGGTGCCTCTGCTGGTTTTAAGCATCACTGAAATGGTCCAACGCTGCTGAGTCTCGTGAAAGCGCCTCAGTAATGGCACATTTCAGAGGGACTGGTTCTAATCACGGTTAACATTACAGACATACATTTGTTTTAATATTTGTTTTGTTTTTCTTTTCTTTTGTCTAAATAAAGACAAAATGTTTTGTTTACAGGCAGCCTGACTGATCAACACTGTGGGATACACGGTGGCCATGACAACCAGTCGTGATGTGATCAGACGTATGCCTGAGTACAGATGAAACTTCCATCATTCGGACACTTTACATGTTTAATTAGTTGGAAGACGAGCTGCTGAAAAATACGGTTTCAAACAATCAGAAAATCAGTCAGACTTTTTAAAAAAATGAACATTTTTTGTGTTTTCCAGAATAAAGTTCGATTATATGACAAAACGGTCTCAAAGGGTCTAATTCAAGCTTTTTTCTGAGCTTTCAAATGCATCTCAGGGTCCTGGGCGTCATTATGTGATCAAAGATCAAACAAAAGCTAACAAAAAGCTAACAAAAGCTAAAAACAGCTAACAACAAATCTAATAAAAGCTAACGAAAAGCTAACAAAAAGCTAATGAAAAGCTTCTGAAAGCTAGCAAAACTCTAGTGAGTGGACCTTTGAGGTGAGATTATTCCCCTCTGAAAAACGTCGTAGTTTTATGAGACTTAAATCAGGAATAGAAAAATAAAACTAAAATTACAGAATAAAACTGTAATTCCATGAGAAAGCTCTGAAAACAGCTGGTAGGTGGATTAAGATTATTTTGTTTGTCAAGCTGCTGTTTGAAAGCCAAAACTCAAACTGTTTGTAATTTTTGAACATGAATTCACAGTTTCTGCGGGCTGTGAGTCACGGCATCATCACGGCGTGCTGTGATGCCACTGAAATGAGCGCTAACGCTGAATCACTGCACAGCTGCAGCTCAGACGCTGCTTCCAGTTTCATGATCCACGTCGTGCTGCTTCTTCCTGTCAAAAGCCATTTCAAGTTCAGCTCATTTCGCTGTCGTCTTCAGGTCAGAGTGGCCGACCGGAGCCGGCGGACGTGCCTCGCCGCGGTCACAATATTAGCAGGAAAAACCGCTCACTGCCTCATTTTTAATAAAAAGCCAATACCCACAAATATTTCGTCAAACCTACGTATTGATCTTATAATAGACAAGAGCTTTGACGGCAACCACAAGCAGCGATAAGTCAGCGAGACGCGGAGCGAGCCAGCTGGCTGCTGGTTGGCCGCCGCTGGTGGGGAGCCAGAGGGAAGGAAGAACTGTGATTGGCTGATACATCCCTGTGTGCTGGGGCATCAGGATGATTGAGGAACATGGAAAATGTAGGAGAGAGGCGGTGACACACATGCACACACGCGCACGCGCGCACACACACACACACGCGCGCGGGCACACACACGCACACGCACACACACACACAGTGTCCTGACAGGACCCTCGCTGTGCTGCAGGAAGACAGGCCAAAGCAGCGTTTGATTGATGGGAAGTCCTCTCTGCTTCCTGACTCCCCCTCCTCCCTCCTGCTCTCTTCTCCTCCCTCCTCCCTCCACCTTGATTGCGCTCTGTTTCATTTCATCCTCTCGCCATCACTCTCTCAAGTGCTCCCTCTCTCTCTCTTTCCCCCATTGTCCCTGAATCCACACACATCCATCCTCTCACACCAGACGCAGAGATGCTGAAGCTGTTTTACAACCTACTCGACGCTAATAAAAACGCTTCACTGCGCGCTGTGACATCAGCACGCATGCATCGAAATATTATTCCGGCTAAAACATACAGACTAAGACAAACATTAATCTGTAACACATATGAAAGCAGTGTGTGTGTGTGTGTGTGTGTGTGTGTGTGTGTGTGTGTGTGTGTGTGTGTGTGTGTGTGTGTGTGTGTGTGTGTGTGTGTGTGATGTTTTACCCGCCGGGGTCCATTATTCTTCAGCTCAAACACGTCCATTGTGTAGTTGACCCTGCGGCCATAGTGGTCAAACTGGACATTACCTGTTAATCCCTGCAACCGGACCTACACAAACACACACACACAGGTGCACACACACACACAAACACACACACACACGCACACACGCACACACACACACACCCACACACACATTGATTAAAGCGGGTTATTTACTCCATTTTCTAGAGAAGTTTGCAAAAAAACGTCTTTTTACAAGATGTTTTACCATGAAAAAACAAATCAATACAAGTAAATGAGAAAAAATGTTTTTTATGTAACTTTATGATATCTTAAGTTGTGAATATTTCCTGATATTCCTGCCGTGCTGAAGATTCAAGATTCAAGATTTCTTTATTGTCATTGAGCATGACATGTCAATGAAATTTGCATTGCAACCCCCATGTTAGAAACTAGATAATAAGAAAGATAAGAAAGATTATAAAATACAATTAAGATACTAGAATAAAATAAAACAAACTGCAATAAAAATAATCGTAAATGCAATTAACAATATACCAGAGTGAAAATATACTAAGACAATAAAATATACTAAACAATAAACAATAAAATATACCAGTGAAATGTACCAATATACTAAAATGTATATAATTTAGTTAAGTGTGTGTGTACTTAAATGTTAAGTATGCAGAAGGTGCAGGTGCAGGTGGGGAGTGCACCTCCCCTCTGCTTCCTCCTCTCACCTGTTTGAGGGTGCGCTCCATGTCGATGCCCTGGTTCCACGGGGCGGCGGGGTTGGCCAGACAGTCGCCGGCGTTCCCGCGTCTGGAAATGTCCACCTTCTGCCTGCGCAGGTTCCTGAAGGCCTCGGCCATCACCATCACGCCGTCGTACGTCAGCGCCGAGGTGTACTGCGAGACGAGAGGGGGGGGGGTCAGGTGTAGCTACAGTCACATACAGACACTGCAGTGGACGGTGGCTCAGCTCTGGCCTGTTAGGTTTATTAAAAGCCAGACAGACCATTTGATTTGTAAATTCTGCTGCTCTGTCTGTTTCATCTTTGCGAGAGGACACACCAGAAAACCGTATGAGACCAATTAAATGCTGATTTAGCTGGACGGGCAGAACTGTTCTGCAGTATTTGCCGGTCAGACCTTGTGAAAAACAGCCTCCGAGAGCACGGCGAGCTTCTGCAGGGCCGAGCTGTACGTCATAACGCCGGCTGCTGCAGAGCGGCAGCAGCTTCGCTCCGCTCATTATTTTCTGGAGATGGAAAGGAGGAGAGGGAGAGAAGGGAGGAGCGTATTCCCCACAGTGTCAGCCTCCCAATTTCCCCTAATCTATCTGTGACCTGAAGACTCTGCGTCGGCTCTGATTATTTGCGTGTGCAGAAATCACTTTCTCCATCATGAGCCGCACATTTCCCTAAAACTCACCTCAGGCGTGGCAGAGAACTAATTGAGTGAATGACGAAAAGGCAGCAAGATGGAGCGAGAGCAGGGGAAAGAAAGGGAAAAGGCGAGTGTTTTGTCCAGCCGGATAGCAGTCTGGCATTAATTATCCCGGCTAGCAGGAGTTCATTAACTTCGCCTCCGGCCGGGGGTGACTCCTATTCATTAGCCCACTGCTCACTGTGACATTATGGCTCTCTATGGAGACTGCTGCACTCCATCCCCCTGGTACTCTCTGACAAGCTGCCCAAAGCAACACACACACACACACATTCACTCAGCAGAGGTGCAGGATAAAGTCACTGCCAGTCAGGACCATCGTCAGGCTCAGAGCCGCCCGGGACACAAGCACAGACTGAGAGGAGGGACAGAGTTCAGCCGGTCCAGACTGACACCTTCAGACATGCTGGATTCTGGCAAAAGTATTGATGTTATCAATAAATAAAATCAGACTGAATCCACTTCATTATTCACCACGTGTCAGCGTGTTTGTGGCTAGGTAGCTAACTGGCTGTGTGGCAAGTTCCCATCACCTTTCTTAATCCCACCCACAAAGCTCTGATTGGTCGATTGTTTTCCCAACCAGGAAATGATCCTGGTAGACCAGCACATCAGAATAATGGCGATAGGTCAGAGGTCTGGAACCGGGCCAGATTAAGACCCTACATGGCGTCTTTGGAAGTTGGACCCCGTCTCCTAGTGCAGAAATATGATGTGATCCCAAACCAACTGATGATGATATGATGAAGATTTAAAGGTAGTCTGGTTGAAACCAGAGCTCAGCCAGCCCAGCTCAACGCCACGACGCCTGACGCCTGGCACCCCCACCTCACAGCAGGCAGAGACAGGCTGAAGGGCAGCTCCTGCTGCTCTGCTAACGTTAGCATGAAGGCAGCGCAGCACCCATGCTGATCCAGTAGAGTCCCTTAAAGACTTGTGCTAACTAGCATCTCCCCTGGCTCTGATTATATTCTTAGAGCATGAGAAGCTTTAGCCTTGTTAGCAAAGTTAACCAAAAATGCCTTCAGCTGTCTTCTTCTGTCACATGACCCTCACCTTGCATGACATCGCTTTCCTCCACCTGTGACCCCACCAGCTCCATCTACCTAATCTGCACAATCTGATCAATGTGAGCAGAAACAATAGAAGAAGGAGTCTTATTAACACCAGGTGTGACGACTCCCCCCCGTCACAGCAAAGCTTGCTGTCAAACATACATGCAGGACTCTCTCATTAGTTCGCCGCCTGCTGGTTGTTGGCACTTTTAATCACACGGCATTAACATTTGTCTTTGCAGAGTGAGTAAACACGTCAGAACGAGGCCCAGCTCACCGCCGGTGTGAATATATTAGAGGGAGGAAGGGCTGACTGTGACTCAGGCTGTGGACAAACCTAATGGGGAGCAGAGTAATTTAGTCTGAGTGGATTTCCAGGAGAGAGAGCAATTTATCAAGAAATGGAGTGGGGATACACACACACACGCACACACACGTACACACACATACGCACACGCAAATAACACAAACCCACGCATAATATCATGTGATATCAGCCCGTGGTGTAAACTTTTAATATGAACCACCCCAATCCATCTCTCTCTCTCTCTCACACACACACACACACACACACACACACACACACACACACACACACACACACACACACACACACACACACACACACACACACACACACACACACACACACACACACACACACACACACACACACACAGTTTCCACTCCACTGCATCTGCTTTTCCAAACAGGACTCTCTTTGCTGGGCTCAGATTTGCTGGTGGGGGTGTGGGGGGGCGGTTTGCTGCCCGCGTGGCGTGATGCCTTCTTGCCCCGCCGCCGTTTCCACTCTGAGGGCCTGAGGAGAACGTGAAGTGGGTCAGTCCGTCACATCACTGCACATGACAGCGGTGGACGAGATTGGAGCGGAGCAGATTGCTGCTGATGATGATGATGCTGCTGATGATGATGATGCTGCTGATGATGATGATGCCTGTTCTTGTGTGTACATGTTCATGAATGTGTTTTATTGTTGGCTTCATTTCTGTCTCAGTGCTGCTGCTGGTGCACACGTTACAAACTAAACCTGGAGGAATCTGTCTTTTTACTTATTTAACTCACCTGTAATTCAGTTTTATCTGCATTTCTCACCTTCCAGGTAACTTCAGGTTTCAGTTCATTTCACGACTGAAAATCAAACTGCAGAGATTCTGCAGCTTAGTGTGACGTTTGACTGCTGGCGCTCCTTTTTAAAATGTTTTTCTTTAAGTGTGTTCTGGGTTTGATTTTGTGCTTTAGAGTCCCTGCTCACAGCAATGCAAAGTAATTAAGTACATTTACTTCAATACTGTGCTTAAGTACAATTTTTAGGAACTTTACTTGAGTATTTCTATTTCCTGCTACTTTATATGTCTACTTCACCACATTTCACAGAGAAACATCAGACTTTTTACTCCACTACATTTACGCTATGAGGTACTGGTTACATCTCAGATTCTCAGATAATTTATTTATACTCAACAGCGAGACTGAGCAAACGTCCCAAATCACAGTAACGTACATGTTGTGTTTCATTTGATCTGATTCTGGCGTGACGTACTTTGGGCGGGGCGTCCGAGCCCGGGTACTCCCTCTGATCCAGCTTGTTCCAGCGCTGCATCAGTTTGATGACCATGGGGTTGCTGAAGTCGACCAGCTGGAAGCCGGTGACGTTGGCGCCGCCGTGCATGAAGCGCTCCAGGTTGATGTCCTTGAAACCCTTAAGGGGCAACGAGGAAAGAGACAGCGGTCATGGGGGTCCAGCGATGCCGGAAAGAAGCAACAATAACAGCTGAATTACCAATGATTTGATTTCAGGACATTATTAGCCAAGACGAGCTCTGAACCACGAAACTACAGTAGTTTAAAAGCATCCAAAGGATCAGGAACTGATTCAGGACCATCATACTACACATCATGTCCCTGAGGGCTGAGGCTCAGAGGGACACGAACATGTTCTCAATAGTTTCAAGTCTCTGATCCTGTTATTAAAGTATTTTTCTGGACAGTTCTTCAAGGATAGGTGCACATTTTTTCATATAGTTCCCACAAGCCCATGTGTGCGCTGTCCATACTGGCCTTGAAGAAATCCCTTTGTAACGTGATGCCAATAGAGACGGGGGACAAATCCACAGTCCCCATTTTCTCATTTATAAAAACACATTGAGACAAAGATAATTAGAAATCTGAGTCAAACCAAATGAATATTAGAGCGTTTTTGTGGGAAACTAGCTTTTTTCACCACTTTGGTCCTGGATCAGTGAATCTAATGCTAGTACATGTGGTCTGGTCCTGCTCCTCCTGCACATCAACACCACATCACTGTTTGAACAGACGAACTGAGACAACAGGGAGGAGGCAGAAAGCAGGAGGAAGACGCGATGAGCCAAAAGAAAGAAGCAAACCAACAAACAAGCAAAGCATCAGAAGCGATGTTCTCTCACCAGGTTGGCCATGATGTAATGGTAGCCTTTGACATGTTTCCCCACGCTGACAATCTGCAAGGAGGCGGAGCAGAGCTCAGCGTTAATCCGACTGGATTACAGCATAGCATACGTTAATTACATTAAATGATGCATGTGACAGGCGAGCGCGTGAGCCCCGACACGGTGCGACCGTCAGGTTTCATCCATAGAAGATCGGACGTCTGAACAAATGAACGGGCCATCATGTCAGCATCTCGCACAGGAAGTAAACACTTCACGCTTTCAAAGACACAACACACACACGTAGAGCCACGGAGCTGCGTCTCAGTGATAAAAACTGATTCTGAAAGCTGACATCTGCTGCGAAATCCCACCGGACGTGCAGTTAATAAGGGCGCGAATTAAGATGAAAAAATGCTTTGAGTCTCTGAGAAAAGCTCGGACTGATATCAGTTCAGCTTCGCTGCTGTCGAAGCATCAGGTGGTGAAACTCTGCCGCTGCTGAACCCTCACAGCTGCAAAATGCAAGATTAAAATATGAAAATAGGCCCGTTATATCAGTCTGAATCACAGCACGGCGCTGCAGGAGGGATTAGCGTCTGTCCACGTCACTGAGAGGCGAGAACAGCTCCAATCAAAACTATTCACAGTCAATTTCAATTCAGTTTTAAATTCTGGTTCTTGGTTCCTGGTTAAAACTGAAAATAAAATAAAACATCTATAAACACCTTTAAAACCTTTTGACCGTCCGACCAGCACAGAGCAAACAAAGGTCGGCTGGTTTGACCAATGACGGCACATAAAGATGGACGACGTCAGAAAGCGAAGCCAAGACGTCACCATCGCCCCCTGGTGGCTGACTGCAGAAATAAACCCCGCCCCCTCAATGTTAGCAGGCTAAAGTAAAAAAAACACAGTACACATCAAATACATCTTTTTTTTCTTATCATACTGATTTCATTCCATAAAAAGTCAGTGTAGTGTCATGATTGACAGCTCTGGCAGGCGGATGGGCGGGACCTCGATGCCGTGGCTCCAAAAGATAGCAGCGCACGTGTCGGATATTTTGCTTCATTTTTGTACAGTGGGAGGAAGCAGAGACGTGTCGTCCATCTTTATTAACAGTCACGGGGTTTGACAGCCGTGAGCATCATGAGTGCAGTTTATGTACTTCATAATTTCTGCTAATTAAAGTCGTCAGAACTCAACTGCTGAAGCTCCTTTCAGACATGAGTGACTTCATGTATCTGTTAAAGTGACGGCTGTCAGTTATGTACAGAAAATGAGTTATTAATAATCATTTCTGTTGTCTCACAGGCTGCAACACTGATGGGTTTTAAAACGGGTTTTTGCACGGAAGCGTTAATCAATGACGGCCGCGACCACGAGAGACGCTCATGGTCGCTTCTCTCACCTGCTTCTCATCAGTCTCATTAACCTCGTGCTGCTGCAGCCTTCACGTTAATGCGGTGACATTTAATTTAAACTGGTGTCGAGTTGGAAATGCTAGACACGCGACTGCTGTGACTTAAAAGTGAAAGTGACTCATTCACACATGAAAGCGACAGAAAAACTGATGACACATGAACGCAACACGGTGCACGTCTGAGCGGGGCCTCACAGCACCTGTTCTATCTGAACTTCCCCTGGACTTTCATTTTAACTTTAAGCTAACAGAGTCCTCATGCGCTTGTTAGTTTCAAAGCTACGGCACAGTTTGCACAACTTGCAAATTAGCTGCCAGCAAATTATATTCCCGTCTGTAAATGAAACAGGTTTGCATTCAGAGATTTTCATGCTCTGACATTCAAAGTAACATCTGGCTGCTTACGAGCCTTGATACATACTGACCACGCTGTTAATAAGCAGCTAATGAGGCCCAATTATGTATTCAAGTTTGGCAAGATGTAAATGTGAACAGGATGACAGTCGGCGCGAATACAAGCTAAAATAGATGTTTATGTCTTTGGCAGTGACTCTGACCACCGGCGTCGTCCCCCGGGCTGTGATTGGAGGAGCAGCGAGCAGGAAGTCTGCAGCTCTGTGGGACACATCTGCAAAGTAAACTGTTAGAACTATGACAGATGCTGGAGTGGAGATTTCCTGAATAATTGAACAATCACAGAGACGCCGGTTGCCCCAGGGAAAGGTGGAGGGGGTGAAGGGATGAAGAGGAGGAGGAGGGTGCACCTCATATTCTGAGTGTGCTCATGCCAAATAACACCACCGGAGATCAGAACAGGCGGCTTACAAGCTCAAAACTTTCTAATTAGCACAAACATGCTCAAAAAGCAGAGAAACAAACATGTGAAGGATCCTGTGGCTGCGTTTCAGAGCACGGAAAATAATTTCAGGTGATGTTGCTGATCTGATGGCGTTAATGTGACGAGTTTGGGATTTAAAGGTACAGAAAAAAAATCTCATCACATTTAGTCTTATTTCAGCTTCGTTCGTCGTCTCCGTCAGGTCAGATGAGACTTCACTCACTAAGTTGCTGAGATCTTGAAAACACAGTGACACCGTCATCAATATAAACCCACTTATCAAAGCACACGCCGCCATGTTTTCAGCACCAGGTGCAGCTTTGGAGCTTCCCTGTTGTGGCTATGTTCACACTAAAGGTGAAGCTGCCTCCTCAATGTTAAATCCTGCTCATCTGTGACTTATTTTACTTAAAGTAGAGCAGCTATTTCTCTTACTATTTCTAAGAGCTGCAGGTCTGTGCTGCAGTCTGATTACAGCCTGCTGCCTCTCTGGTCGTATGTCAATAAAGTTTATTCAAACCACAGCTGTCACACAAAAAAATGACTCATTTGCCGCCACTTCTGAACAGCATTACATGAGCAGTGTCTAATGTGGTTGGTTGAAAGGAGGAGCTGGAGCGTCATGGTGGCATCACCTGTTCCAGCATGTTCTGCAGTCTCTCCGCCTCGAGGTCGATCACAAACTTCTTCTCCTGCCTCCGGTCCAGATCCTCCAGCAGTCGCCGGTAATTGGCGTCGTTGAAGTTCTCCACGCAGATGGCGCTGACCTGCCAGTTGTTTTGTCCGGCCTTCTCCATGATGGCCTGCAGGATGGCGTATCCTGAGGGGGTCCGACGCATCAAAGGAGGGGAAGAGAAAAAAAAAAACAGTTTAACTTAACAATACATGAGAATCTGAGTGAACAGTTTTATTCACTGGATCAAAATCTTAATAACATCGAACATCAAATCACATAAAAAACAAATGTTTATTGACTGATTCGGTAAAGAGCCGCCACGATCGCCAAGACTCTGCACCTCACGGTTTCCATCCTGCGCCAGCGCAGGAGGAAGTGCTTTATGTAACCAGGTGAGACGAGGTGACCGGAGCACGTGTCCTGGTCCAGACCGGAACCACAATGAGTCCCAAACCTCAACCTTCCTGTCGTTTCCATGCACACATGTTGTAGAGATAATTGCTGATAAGATACAACTTTATTTAAAAATATATACACATGCACGGTCGCCACCAAGGTTGAAAAACTGTGAAAGTAGTCCAGGATTTTACCTGAACTGTCCAATAGCAAAGACTTTTCAGAAGGTGGCAGATATTAAAGTTTTGCAGACAGTTTGGTGACAAGCTAACGAACCAGTAAGGATTAAAAAGGTTTTTTTTTTTTTTGCTTGGATTCAAAACTGCAGACGTAACCTGGAGTTTTCTTTTAATCCAACAGAAGCACCGTGTGAGACCTCGACGCCTCGCCGATGTGCTCACAACATTTTATTTGTCTTCTTTTCTTCATGCTAGTGAGTGTTCTTCTTCTTCTTCTTCTTCTTCTCTGTTTCTTGGCTCGTTATCGCCACCAGCTGTGTTTGCATGAAATGTGTGTGTGTGTGTGTGTGTGTGTGTGTGTGTGTGTTTGCATGTGAATGGGAAGTTTTATCCCGTATGAATGAAAGTGTGTTATCCAGTAAGAGTCAGTGTGTGTGATTTGGATCCAGATTCAAATGTTTTAACATTTTCCACTGTTACAGTAACATCGAGTGTTCCCTGAATGCTTTATTTTTAATGAAACTGAGGCTGATGAACTTCCTGGCTGAAATACGGCTCACTGGGCTCGATGCAGTTATAAAACACGCGGCTCATAACTGCAGGTTTGAACCACAAACTGGCTTCAGTTGACTCAACACGTTTGGCACAACTACATCTTTCCCATCGAAAAGCAAACTCTCAAGCTTTCATCCTGTCCCAGCCGGTCCTGGCTTTTGGTCCAGTCGGGGAAACCGGCTCGGGTGCAAGACCAGACTCTGGAGGTGGAGGGGGGGCGGGCTCGCTGTCAGGTTTGTGTATAAAGAAGACGAGTGTCAGAGAGGAAACCAGGGAGCTGTGAGGGCGGCTGTTCTCCAGCAGGAACAGATGTCCCCCTTAAACGGCCCCTCCTGGTGGCCATCACAATCTGGCAACCCGTCTCCCTTTGCTTCCAATTAGTGGATTAACCTGTGCTCTGGCAACCCGGCTCCCTCTCCACCTCCTTCATCCCCTCCCAGCCCCTTGCTCCCCATTAGAGGGATGTCGGGGCCAGGAGGGACTGCCGGATGAGGCGACACACAAATGGAAACACACACATGCTCACGCGTGCAGGTATCACCTGAGCCTGTCCTCAGATACACCTGCAGGAGAATCTGACGAGGTTTTTACTGTACGAGCCTGACAGCCAATCAGCTCCTTCTATTAACTCACGTGCTGTTGAGCCATTCATCCATTTTGCGTGCTCTCCTTCTCTTTCTAAACAAGCTGTGGTTTCTATCTGTGTGTTGGATTTCAGGTGTGAAGATGCTGAGCAGTAAAACTGTCTGTTAACTGATCTGAGTCCATGTTCACACTGCGCATCTGTTTGTTTTCTCCAAGGAGGAAAACGCAGAGCTGATGCAGCTTTCAAGACATCCAAAGCCTGCGCTCCCCCCGGCGTGAACACACCTTATTTACCTGCCTTAACGTTTACTTTGTGGCGTTTGTGTCTACCTGCCCGGGGACCGCAGGATGATGGCGCCTGGTCGCTAAATCTGATTCAAAGCTTCTCTTCTTATTGCTCCAAATGCAGGTTTTTGTTCACGGTCCCTGACACATAAAGATAATACAAAGGACAGACTGAGCAGGCCGCAGACTGACGGGCAAAAAACGGCTCCCTGTGGTAGCTGCTCTATTGACCGTATTGACTGAAGTCGTTTCAGCTACAAATGAGCAGCTGTTCTGGCTCGCTGTTAGTGTGTCGCCGTGGTGAGCCATAGTTTATGTCATTACACGGACGTCTACACCAGCATCCGATTAGTGTGATGATAGTGTGACAACCTACATCTTAAATAAAGCAAGCGGTGGATTTTATGTAGCAGACGCACACAGACTGCAGCGTTTTATTACTCTCCAGCTGAGTTTTTAATGTCTGCAGCTGATCGGTTTGAAAAGGAGAACCCTGTAAGTGATGTCTTGAATATAAACGTGATGACATAAAGCAGAAAAACTGAGGCCAGAGCTGCACGACATGTGGAAATAAAGCATACTGTTCATGCATACAGGACTGTAGAGTGGTACCTCCACCCTGGCTGCTCTGGACTCTGACAAAGCTGCATCTCAGATCCCGAACACGTATTTTTCTGATGTGACCTGCAGCCACAATCCAAAGCTTTGCAAACATTCAAAGGCCGCAGTGTTGGAGGTGGAGTGACGGCTCTACGGTAGCCTGGAGGATTACTGCGCAGCACCAGTGCTCCTTTCAGAAAGCCTAGAAACTTCCTTATTTCTTATCTAAGCTTACAACACAACCACAATTTGAAATTCACCATGTGAGACTGGAATTTCCTCCCCACAGAGAGACTGAGACCACAGCGCTGTTCGAGGACGAGGAAGACGCCACAACATCCGGAGTTCAGAGTTCTTCTTCACCAGGTCTGCGAGGCTAAACGACCTCCAGAAACAAGGCTTTCAGCTGCTTTATTTCTTGTCAGCTGTCACTGAAATCAATCTGCCGATATGCAGATGTACTCGTTGTCATGGTTTCATCCATTCAAAACAAAAGGTTTGATTTAAAAGAAATAAAATGTGACTAATAGACATTTTTCATCAAACAGCTAAAACTGAGTCAGCATCAGGAGTCAAAGCAAGATGCTTCTCTAACAGTGTGACATCCCATCATGTCCTATTGTGCGACACGGCGCAGGAAGCACGGCGGCGTCGGTCTAGCCGAGCGAAGCGTGCAAAAGGCCAGCTGATTACCAGCTGATAAACGCGTAGCCGCGGGCCGCATGTGTAGCGGCAGCCAGCAGCAATCAGCATCAGCGACGCGGCGACGGGCGGCCGGAGGCGGACCGGTGCGAGCGTGTTGTGCTGATTGGAGCAGAGCTGGACACCGGAGGGAAGCAGCATCTGGGTTCATGTGTGTCTTTTCCTCCCTGTCGTCCCATCGCTTTCCCTCCATCCTTCCTGCTTCCTGCTTCCTCGCTGACTCTGTCGTTCACTTTCTGCTCTCCACAGAGCCGACAGAGAGGTTTACACTCTAAAAACAGCCATTCATCATGGCCGCCGCCGCTGCCACTCCATCTGCAGGAGGAGCGTCGCCTCCTGCTCCTCCTCTGCTCCCTTATTTCCTCTTTGACTCGTCTCTTCACCTCCCTGCTCCTCTGTTCTTTTCTTTTCTCCCTTTTCTTCTCCTCCTGTTTCCTCTCATCTGATTTCCTTTCCTCTCCTCCATTTCATCTCCCTCCCTCCTATCTCCCCTCTTCTTTCCTCCCCCCTTGCTTCCTCTCCTCTCCTTCCTCTCATTTCCTCTGCCCTTCTTTGGTTTTCTTGTACTATCGTTTCCTCTCACCTTGTTTCCTGTCCTCTCATTTCTCCTCCTTTACTCCCTTCCTGTTTCCTCTCTTCTCATTCCCTCTCCTCTTTCCTCTGCCTTTCTTTGATTTTCTTGTCCTATCCTCTCCTATCATTTCCTCTCTCCTCATTTCCTGTCCTCTTATTCCCTCTACTCTCCTTCTCTCCTCTTATTTCCTCCTTCCTTCCTGCTTTCCTTTTCTGTCATTTCCTTTCCCGTCCTCCATTTCATTTCTCTTCCTCTTGGATCCTCTTGAAGTATCCTCTCTTCTTTCCTCCCTCCTTGTTTCTTCTCCTTTCCTTTCTCTCTTCTAGTTCCCTCTCCTCTTCTTCTGTGTCCTCCCATTTCCTCTCCTACTCCTTGGTACCCATTATCTTCTTTGTCTCCTCTCCTCTCATCTTGTCACCTCCTTCCTTGTCTCCTCTCCCCAATATATCACATTTCCTGGATTTGTTTTATATTTCATTCTATTTGTATTAACTTTATTATTTGTCCCAGAGTGAGTGTGTGTGTGTACGTGTATTTACAGAAAGCTAATAGGAACAGGAGAACTCACTACACACACACACACACACACACACACACACACACACACACACAGTGCTACAGTATCCAGCCTGTGTATCTCTGGTGCTTTGACGCAGGGACTCAGACTGGCGCTCATTGACTGAGCTCAGCCATGCGTGGGCTGATTCTACATTATAGTCAATACTGGATGAATGCCTGCCTCTGTGTGTGAAAAAATCCTCAGGCCAAAGTGCTGCAGCCTGCACCCAAAAGCCCTCTGAAAAGCACTCGCATGTGCATGCAGAGCATTAATACGTGCACGTTCAGCCCGGCACTCACACACACACTCTCACAAAGACCTCGTGACATATTTGAGGTTTTTAAAACGCGTGCCTGAGCACACGGTTTCTCACGCCGCTCCTTCATGGACAGAGGCGGCAGAAACTCCACAAGAAACAGAGAAAACAGAGACGATAATCTGCAGCCTGAGCTCGTACAGCGATGGTGATTCTCCATTTAGCTTTTCCAGCCCGGCGCAGACAGAACGCCTCGTGACTTTTCGGATTGTGAAAAATGCTTGTGCAGAAATTTGCTTTCACGCTGCGCCAGGCGGCAAAACAGATTTCAAGTGATCAGCGAAAGCTGGTGGGCAAAATAAAGCAGTGAGGGACACGAAAGGAAAGAAACGAAGGAGCAGCACTTTAAAAAGGAGAAATTAAGGAAGAAGGAGGACAAACGAAAAACTGCCTTTAAATACTACTAAAAGAAAAAAGCTATCCAATAAAACTGTTCATCCAGTGTGGAACAGCAGCATGGACTAATAAAACTCCAGGTCATCAGCATGTTTCATTCAACCACAGCCAACAGCAGACCCCCCCGTGGTGAGCCGGTCCTGCGTTTCATATCTGCTGCATCCAGCGTGTCATATCCCTGACAGCCGGCGTTTCCCGCTGTTAGGATGACAGCGGCTCCGACAGAAAAACATCAGCCGTCAGTCAGTTGAAATAAGTTTCTGCAGCGCGGCGGACAGCGCTATCAGTCGAGCTGTCACTTTAAAACAATCAAACTCCGGCAAGTTCACAAAACACATAATTGTTCTAATGAATCTGAACCACAGAGTTTATTCTGCTGTCGCTCCGCATCCTTTCCTTTACCACAACGCGGAAGTTTCAATGAATTTATTAAACTAGAAAAAAATAGTCTGACATTTAAACAGTAATGTGTCGTCACAGTGAAGCATTACGGACGGATAAAGTCGTTAAGGCTCGTCTGTAAACAGAAGATTCAGCACTTTTTAAAAGAAAGCTGAACATGAAGCTGCACCTGAGATGAAAATGGATTTTACTGAATTCATGAGGTGAACCCAAACGACAGGAAACACATTAACAACAACAACGACTCCGGACGGATGTGAAGCAGTTCAGCAGAGATTCAGGTTTATGAGACTCAGCTGGATCTGTGAGTAATCATGTGACACCTTTTCTTATTCGTGATCAAGCGCTAATGAGGTTTCTGTTCATTTTTATGAGAAACACGGCGAGTTCAGTGAGTCTGAGAGAGGAGCTGAGATCATTTTCTTTATTTATGTCTTTGTTTAAATAACTGCAGGGTCGAGTAATGAGCTCAGAAGAATAATGAGCAATAAGATGGAGGGACACTGTAACGCTGCTGCGAGTGCAAAGACGACAAAACTTAGTGGCCTGCTGTTCTTTATCGCTCCCGTCTGAGCTTTGAATCGGTGCAAGCAGAAATTTCAGCGTTGCATTTATTGCCTCATGAGTGACAAGCTAACGTTGCTGTGAGGGAGTCAGCGAACAACCTCGCCTTTACCCATAAAGGTAAGGCTGCAGAGAAATGGAGAAGTGTTGAAGGTGAAGTCCAGTTTTCTCCATTTTGCATTTGTGAAAGGAACAACAATAGCCTCGTCTTCTGATAGGAGACAGAAACAGGGCCTGCAGCAGGTCAGACGATGTGCTGCAAAACAAGTGTACGTAATTCTTTTCATATCTGAGCTCTCAGCAGCAGGAACACGGTGCAGGCTGCAGACTGAAGCTCAACATGCGACGGCACCGCGGTTAAAGGAGTTTCTGCAGAGTTTCAGACGTCCGTCAGTCATCTGGAACAGACGTGCTTCTACAAACGCATCAGCTCTGACTGGCCTGAACGTGTCACATGTCAGTGCACCAGCCTCTCAGGGTGCTATCAGCCACCAGACATGACCGCGAAGGTTTTCTCATGCCTCCTTTTCTTGTTCTGTTCCAGTCGGCCATTATTTTTAATTGCTTGAATTTGATTGGCTTCAGATGCGTCATTAAGGAGCTGGAGGAGGCAGGTGCCCGACCAGATTATTCACATCTGGCTGGTTTATATTATTTTTTATAATAGGCAGTTATGCAGTTAGGCAAACGTATTATTCTAATTATGTCAAAGCACACCCCCTTTTCCCGGTGCTATTGGTTTCTTCCAAAGGTTGCAGGATGAGACTCGCTGTGTTTCAGAGCTGCAGGAGATGTTAGCTTGTTACAGATTCCTTTTGGAGCCTTGCAGACGGATGTTAGGCCATGAAAACCCTCAACTTTCATTATTATTGCCTCCCCTCTCGCTCTGCAGTCACTTCAGGTGTGGTTACAGGTTATATGCTCTGAAGCTTGTGGTGATGATGGATCTTTCAGGTGGATGAACAGTTTGGGAAGCAGGTTACTGCTCATCTGAACTCCAGCTGTTAGCATGTTGACAGCTTCCTTCATCTGTGGCTTTATTATCTATGTTCTCTAGATTAATTAGCATCGTGGATGTAGGTTTTTTATGTGAATTTATGGCTCTTAACATTTTGAGGTGAAGCTGACAAGATTTCTGTGTTTTTTAAGAAACATGGCAGCAGCGTAGAAAATAAAGTCAAAAATCACCATTAGAGCACAAATGATTGACAAGAAAATCTCTAAATTAATATACAGAATTTACTCTAATATAACGTGAAAGATTACCGAGTTTAAAAATATGATTTACTGAAGTTTTAAAATAGTCCCTGCATGCCATCATTTTCCTCCTTTTCTTTGTTTGCATGACGCTGCTGAAAGCTCATAACGTCTCCAGCATATGAAACAATCATTACAGACGCTTTTAAATTGTGAGGCAGAGACCTCAGTGTTGAAATATCACATCATAACATCGCTGAATGCTGATCCAGAGTCAGCTGAGATACCAGATTGAGGCTTCAGGCGGCAGGTCGTGTGTCCTCTGAACCTCTGCTGTGTTTTTGGAGAACACTCGATCAGATACGAGAGGAGAGGAGGCTTTTTACCCAGTCGAGCGTGTCCGACCTGAGATAAGAGAAAAAGAGGCAGGGAATGAGTTGTTCTGAGGGGGGGGGGGGGCGGTCCTGATACGGTCCTGACTCCGCAGCCCCCGTCCAGCCCATCTGCTCCGAATGAAAACCCCTGACTACCTTCTGGAAAATGTATGAAAGCGAGATGTGGAGATGTGATCCAAGCAGTAGCCCATATCCATTCTGCCTTGTAATGGAAATGTGACACGGGGGGGTGAGCCAGTACAAACCTATTGACTGTGAGTGTGTGTGTGTGTGTGTGTGTGTGTGTGGTGAGGCAGAGATTGGGAGAAAAGAAAGAGAAAGAAACATACGAATGAGAGAACGACACGGTCCTCGTCCTCAGGTGGGGAATCGAGCCAGGTGGCAGATCGAGGGGGGGGCCAGCTGCACTGAAACATTGATCGCTTGGCGGCCTCGAGACACGCTGTGGCCAAAAAACAGCCGTTATTTGAATGTAACCGCCTGCTCATGTGTAGCTTCTGCTCAATCAGAACAATGAAAACCAAAGACGCAGTTTGATGATGTCATGAAGGAGCGTGGGATCATGGGAGTTGTTGTCTTCATTGTTGAACAACCACCACAGCTGAAGAAAATGTATAAAGTTTTATTCAAGTTCCCTGACGCCTTCCTCCCTGTCTGAAGTATCGTCTGGTGTTTCTCATGTCGCCGCTGACAGGCGACCGAATCAAACGCACCATAACCTCGAATACAATCCCAGATTTCTTAACAATTTCTCATCAATTAAAAACTAAAATCAAACCATGCACATAATCCGTGCATATCTAAACTTCACAATCAGTCATTTGTCAGTGGACAAACAAATCTCTTAAACTTTGGTTAAGTTAAGGCAACTAAACCTACCAGATGAAGGTTAAAATAAACCGACGTTAAGGAGGAGACGGATAGAAAACGCACTTCAGATCAGGTCATCCTCACCTGCCTGTCTGACAAACGCTTAGATATAAAAGCTTCCACCCTCAGCTCTCACCTCGGTCGGTGTCGTACAGGAAGACGAACTTGTTCCAGTCGTAGTGGTCGAGGAGGGACAGGAGAGCCCCCCGGATGGACGGCCGGAGCTGCAGGGTGAACTGGCTCTCGCCCTCGGTGGGGAAGCTGGGCGTGATGAGGGAGATGTGCAGCGCGCTGCAGAAGGACGTCAACGTGTGGACCGAGCGCTTGTCGTACAGGCCGAAGATGGCGAAGACACCGCGGGAGTACTGGGAGCAAACTGGGGAGGAAAACAACAACAAACATCCGTTATGAAATGAGAAGATAAACAGAGAGAAGGCAGAAAAAAGCATTAATTTCTGTGGACTGGGTTTGAGGAAGCTTGAAGAGGCTCGGGAAGGCCACGTCAGTCATTCGTGCAGTCAATATGATCCACATTCCTCCAGTGTCAGTGCTTTAACTTCACTTTGAGCCACGGATTAAGATTAAAGATGCACTGATCTATTTTTGGCCACTTGGGGGCAGCAGAACACGCTGTTAACATGTGACATCACCTTAAAGAGCAAAAAGTGTCAAATTTACACATCCAGCAGACACGCAGAAACGCTTCTTGGAAAAACATGCGACTCTTTATCAGCCAGCTGGTTTGTTGCTGGGCAGGTAGCGTTCAGGTGGTTTTATCAGGCAACACAACGACAACGGCTGCCTGCTGCTGAGCAAACAGACAACTTTGTGGATGGAAACCAAAACAAGGTGCTGAAAGGTGATAAGTCTTTGCACAGTGGCGTCATGTGATTCATTGGTTTCTTCTCTAATCGAGCATCCACACACGTGTTGTCAGGCTGTGAATCAGCTTACTTTCATGTTATTAAGCACGTTTCCTCACAATAATTTCACTGCGTACGAGCGAAACAACAGGACACACAAAGAGGGCTCATCTTCTAAATGGACAAATCCTGGTGCCACAGCGCCGCGACTAATCCCGGCACACCTGAAGTGACGTTTCCAGTTTGCGATGAATAGAAGAAGAACGGGCTCGTTAACGTGAGCGGTGATAACCGTCGTTTTTGACAAATGCGACTGAGCAGATGATGGAGATAAAAGAACGCTCCGTGTTTGAATGACAACTGATGGCGGGGAAACACGGAGCAAAAATCACCCCAGCAATGAATACTGTACTTGGCACCATGACTGGAGACAAAATAACAAACCATTATCCCGCTGATTACCACTTTAAATCCTTTCAAGAGAACCTCTGAATGCAGTAAACAGAGATCAAAACCCGACGCATCCGTTTCCTCTCATGCTTTCATCTCGAAAGCTGTTCTCTTCCCTCGTCTAAACAGCAACAACAGCACCAACGCTTCCTCGCGGCGCGCTCAATCTTTGCCTCGCTGTTGTGTAGATATATTCCACATTAACAAAACACATCGCATTCACGCTGCGCCGCTTCACCACATCAAAACAGCACAAACTGAAGCTGCATCTATTGTCTTTTATTGGTCAGACTTTGAATTCAATGGGAACTCTGCGTTATCATAAAGTCTACACGAGCTCCGCTGTGCACACGCATGCAGCGCGTGCTGCTTAAGGAGGTCTCATTATAGAAAGGTTTGGCTGTCTACGAGAGCCGTGCTATAATTGCCCACTTTTTACACACAACAAGAGAAAGGGAAGATAATGAGCATCCTCTGCCAGTTTCCGGGTACGAGGAGAATCAGAGCGAGCGGCAAACCGAAGGAAGAGCTCAAGATGCTCCTCTTGTTAAGGGAAAATGGGGGGTGGGGAAGCAAACAAGACGGCCGCTTTACTGACAAACCCATTGTTTCCATGCAGAGTGCAGTACTTTACTGTAGAGGCAGAGAGAGAGAGGCTGTGTCTGTTCTGATCTGCCTGCAGCCTCGGCGAGACAAACAAGACAACAGCCAGGGAGACGGCGAGGAAAGCCACGCGTCTTCTGTTGTACACACAATTAAAGTACACGGGGGCGCGGCGGCAGGCGAGACCCCGCCGTTTGCGGGGTTGGTTGTCGTATCACAGCTGAAGTTTGCTTTTCCTCGTCATGACTCATTTAAAGTCGAATGAAGTCCACATCGGAACCTGAACTCGTCCTTCTGTACTGTAGAAGTTCACGACACATTTATAGTTATAGCTTTGCTTATCGTTCCTTCAGCTGGATGTTTGACCTTCGCTGACTTTTCACCATGAGCTGCTGAAGAGGGAAAGTTTCTCTCTGCTCAGTTTAAAACATGCACAACGTTATTTCATGGGTCGTCTATCATTGTCCAACATGCAACTTCACACAGGTGCGATGTAGAAGCTTCACTGCAGACACACTCACCTGCAGCGTGGACCTGAACAAATCTACTCTGGCTAACTTAAAAGCCGAGGACGGACGGCGTTCTGTATTAGACGATCAAAGCCTGCAGACTTTAGCTTACGGCTGTTGACGTATGCAGGTACGTTCTTACAGTGAGCTCTTCAATGCTACAGCTAGCTTGCTAATTTGCTACTTCACCTGCAAACTGACTTTAGCCAAGGTGCAACACAATATGTGTGTCTATCACACTTTATATTCAGGTACATGTATTCACCAGTAACTAGCTGCTTATTAGCATGCATGTTAGCAGCATATATTATATTATTATTATATATATTATAAAGCACTTGATAATGCCTTATTATTATTACATTGTAATTCATATAAAGTAAGTTCCTTACTTATTTTCAGCAGTAATCAGAGGGTTACTGTGGGAAACTGTTCATGCTAATGGTGGTTGTAGCTGTAGAATACGGTAATGCAGAATGAAGCATTTAAAGTGCTTTATAATGACTAATAAAGAGAAAATATGCGACCAACATGCATGGTAAACAATTAGTTAATGGTGAATATATGTACCAGACACCATTAGCGAGTAAAAAAAATCAATTACATGTTTAAGTAAAGATTACTGGTTGTTGTTCAAAGGCTGCTGTCTCTGTCAGCCAATGACAGTGCAGCTTAATGCAAATCAATTTTCAGTTAAATCACTTGATTAACAGAGAAAAACTGCTGTTATCTGCACGTGTGGACACACCTGCTCCCTGCAGGGGCGGGTCCAGAATGAGGTTAGGCTAACCCACATTCCAACCCAGTATCCTAAAATAGGATTGGCTGTCTGCCCAGTGGGAGGCGGGCCTTAGTTTGAACCAACTGCTTGATGAGTATTTCTGATTGGCTGTTGTATTCTTTTGTTTGTAGCCGACTGTTGGAGGTACAAATTATTGTTGAGGACTTAAAGAATAAAGTGTGGAAGCTTTATATCATATTTGTATGGAGAGACTCTGACTAAACACAGGAATGTAGGAAACTGTAAGTTAATGCAACGATGGTAATTAAAGCAGACGTGAGAAATGATAAATTCATGCTTTTCTGATGTGTGTGAGTGTGCACACGTGTGTATTTCAGCCCTGTGAAGAGTCTGGACACGCTACCGGCTCCCTGAAGACCACAGTAACATTTACTGTAAGGGTGTGTGTGTGTGTGTGTGTGTGTGTGTCCATATTGAGGGATGAAGGCTCGCAGGATTCGTGGTAGAAAGAGCATCCACTCAACCAAGAAAGGAGTCCAGAGGTTGGAAAATCCACACAGCCCACTGATGTCCCCTCAAGGGATGGAATGACACACACACACACACACACACACACACACACACACACACACACACACACACACACACACACACACACACACACACACACACACACACACACACACACACGATGCTGCGATGCAGAAATACCAGTTTGAATAACAACATATTAACATGCATGTAAAGACGCCTGCTGGTCTGAGATCAGACTCGTTCTGACTTTGTCTCCCTCTGCTGTGTTTCACTCTAATTGCTGCTTGTTTCATCTCATCAGAGTTTTTTTTGGATGGATCAAAAACAATACTAATACTCCCACCATAACCCCTGATAATGTATTCCAACTAATCCCACCATGCCTTGAAATGACGTGTCACATGACGTTACATGATTCACTTTGTGGTAAATATGCAGCTGCTGCCACTCCAGCATGTAGCAGTCAGATAAATGGGACTAATAAAGCAGCAGCGATGGGATTGATTATGGCAACACTGATAGAAATACACCCATAATCACATTTACATCACTTAACATGCTGGAGGACAAACTACATACAAGTGAATGTGCAAAATCAGTAAAACAACACAAATTCTAACAACATTATGAACAATTTTGCTGTTCTCACTGTTTCCTGTTCAGAGACTTTTATTCTGAAGGGTACGAATCAACTTCCAGTCTTATGTTTCCCATTTCTGTTACGCTTCCTTATGTATTGCTAATATATTTCATATGGAAGTTAATATGAAGTTAATAATACTGTACAGGAAAATAAAAGACAGCGGTGGAGGAAGTACTCAAATCTTTAAATTATGTGAAAGTAGCAAAACTACAGACTAGAAATACTTTGTTACAAGTAGAAGTCAATTCATTTATCAAAATACACTTCAATAAAAGTACTTATTATGCATAAAAGCCCACTTTGAGATAAAATACTGTATATTATATAATTGTATTATAATTATTGATGCATTAATGTGTTCACCGCTTTAATATTTTGTATGAGTAACAAGTACGTATATGTATAAGTACCTCATTAATCATCAAATCATGAGTGTTTGGCAGACCTGAAGCAGCCGTCTGATTGGCTGGAAGATCCCAGTATGTTCGACTGTGTGTTGAGTCCAGTTCTGAGAATAACAAAGGATTCCTTCAAGGTCACAGTGAAACTCTGAGGAGCTGCCAGCGAGGAGCTCTGGCACGGTGGACGGTGCAGCACGGAGCGACGGTGGATGCCAAGTGGCAGATGAAGAGCGTTATTCATGTCATTAAAACAGACTGCCTCGGCCATGAAGAAGGACTCCATCAAAAGCAGAAGCAGCGAACAGCTTGGCCCATGTCTGCTCGCCACTGAGTTTGTTCAGAGTCTTTTCCCGATGAAGACGAGGATCGCTTCATGAGTTCCATTCAGCAAATCACTGCACTTAGTATGAAGGATATATTATCTGCAGGGCTCATCTCCGTCACTGTGCACTGTTTTACTATCACGACAACACTGAAATAATGGAGCTGAAGTTTATGGAAGCCTGTTTGAGGCAGGGTCGTGTTTTTCTATTTGTTTCTATGAGAAATCGGCTGCCATGTGATAGACCTAGCCGCCTGCGGGAGGAATGAAGTGACGGCTGAAACTGAAACGCTTAGCACAGCAATTTTCCTCCATGTAGACTGTCACTCGTCTTCACCTTCAGCAGCGGTACGATACCGTTGCTACGTGCAAAACATCTCTCACACTTAATGCACTGACGTAGCTTACTGCGCTAGCTGTGATGCTATTGAGCATTACTCTTTTTAACCAGAAGGTGTCAGTGTTGGATCGTGATGAGCAGCAGACACAGACTGTAAAATATGTATAAAATGTGCTGTATAAACCAGAACTGTGGGCTGATCATTGTCCAGGTCCAGGACTGAAGTTTTATGGGATGCCACATGTACTCGACACAAGTTGTAGCGATAGCCACAGCAACAGCAGCAGAAGAAGAACGTCTACAACATGCATGTGCTAAAGTTATACTTTAATATAAAAGATACAGTTTATTATCATTAGCAATGAACTCAACACTGACCCCTTTCAGAATAAAAGTTCAACAGTAAGGAAAAATTATATTGACAGTTTCTGTTAGATTATAATTAAAATATTATAATATTTGTATATAATATTATATATCTAAGTTCTCATGATGGCCACATCTAAACTCCCATCAGGCTGGATCATATTTTGCCAACATCACTAAGTCTTTGTTGTAATTCACGTTTTTTCTGGCAGCTGTTGTCAGTTCAGCTGACCTCAGCTCGTAACGACGACTCAGATGATTCATAAAGACGCTCGGTTGAGAAACGACGTCAAACTCATGTGACTGCTTCACCAACAAGCTTGAAGCGTCATTAAACAGACACAGATTTTATTAGTAAATCTGACATTTTCTGACAAAACTGCTTCTCTGATGAGCGAACAGCAACACCAACACAAGCCTGGTTTTCTGCAGGTAAATAGTGAGGAAACATCTTTATGGTTTTGCACAAACCTCCAGCTCTTGATAACCACGAACAAACAGCCTTCAATGCTAAAATCAATAAGACTTGATATTGATGGGTCCATTAAAACAGTGTGTTTTGATGAACCTAGCAGTGGTTTCATGTTTCTCAGCAGCGTCACAGAGGAGTCGAATCTGATGAGCCAACGATAACTTCTGCACAGCGAGATAAATAATCAGAAATACAGAGTGTTCTTGTTTATATGGCTTCATATGTGAGCGTCTGTTGTTTGCCACCTCTTCATCATTTTCTCACTGCTGCAAAACATTCAATCGTTCATCGGTTTCATTGTTGTTATTGGTGAATATTGGACTTTGTCCATTGAAAATCCAGAAACACGACTCCATGTGGAAGCTAATGTCGTTCCATGTAAACAGCCGACTGTTTGCCGACACATTCACGAACTCTTTCAGATGATAATACGTCAATGTTGCATGAACAACTTGTTCCATCGCCTCCAAGCGGTCAAACAGGAAATCGATTGATGCAGTTTACACATCACTGACGTCTCGTGCTTAAACACGGCAGCTGAAGGTGATTGGCCGATGGTGCGACAGATAAAACCCAGTTATTGGCTGAATTCTGGACTGATGGAAGTCTGGAGTGACTTTATGAGTAACATAAACATGAGGTCCAGCCTTCACAACACTTCATCTGCCTGGATTAATTTAATTCACACAGGTTTTATTCCTGCCAAGTGGAAATGAAGCGGCTCTGCCGGGATGCAGGAGGGTTTTAACACACCGAGAATTAAAGTGAGAGCAGGCGAGTGTGTCGGGAGAAACGACGTCACGCTGCTCTTCAGGTGGAAGTTTGACTCTTTTCTATGAAACATTAAAGTGTGATATTTGTTAAAAATGGGAAATATTTAATGGGAAAATATAAAATGCATAAATAAAGACTGGATCTAATGGGAAAAATGCAGATGACTTATCTAACTCTTTAGTCACATGTTCTGCTGCCTTTTAGCTTTGGTCGTAGCTTCCGGAAAAACCCATCTTTACGCACCTGTAAAAATGTCAGAAAAATGTCGGAGTGGCTTTGACAGAGTCTGAGATGTGACACGTCCCACATGTGTTCTGAGACAGGAAGCTGCAGAGATCCAGAGCCGGACTGCTCCAGAGCAAAGAGCCAGCAGAGGCCAATACAAGCAATCCATCAGAGTCAAGCTGTATCAAACAGAGTTTGCTCCGTGTGACCTAGTCGTGATGTGACAGCAGCGGTACTGACAGCGAGTGGGCGGCCGCTAGTGACAGGCCGGCCTCCTGGACTGGTCCATTTAGTCCCACACCAGCAGTGACCCTGAAACAGCATCCGCTGGCCTCACACTCCACTGCACAAACAGGTCAGAGCACACACACAATGACTGCAGCTCGCTGTGATCAATGGGCCAGACGGTGTGTGTGTGACACACTAACGGAGCAAAGCGACAGAAGCCCTGCTGTCATTTTACATAACTCATCTGAAAGCAACTCGCATCGTCTCTTCTAGCAAAAAAAACAACCTCGTGTGAGTGAATCTGACTCAAGAGCATCTTCTGTCTGAATCATCTGGAACTCGACAAGCCCTCAAGCTGAGCTGAGCTAAGCTGAGCTAAGCTAGGCTACGCTAAGGTGAGGTACAGTCAGCTTTCCCAGCCTGGTCCGAGTGACGAGCGGCTAAACTGCTTCGTCATCGGGGCTCTGTGTAATTCAGGGGACGGTTGCATGTGGTCGAGTGCCAGTGACACACTTTCCCCTCGGTCCCCCAGGTGCCAGACCCCGCCCACAGCGGAGGGCAGTTTGATGGCGACTGCCCCCGACCTCTGCCCCGTCAATATATCGACCTCAGCTGCACAGAACAAACCTCCATTATTTACCACTTGTTTTAGAGCAGAAGCAGCTCACGCCTGCTGCCACAGAGTTAACTGAATTCTGACTTTTGGCAAATAAAAAACTGATTCAATCAATTAGATTTCAGGGAAAGGGTGGATGATGAATAATAATACTTTTAACCTGCATTATTTATGGCATCTTGGATTTCTTCTACTGTAACTGTACAAGACCCATCAGCTGTTCAAACCTTAAATAATACTTATATGAACCTTTATTACTTACTTTCCTATAATAAGATCCAGATAAAGATCAAACCTGGAACGACTGAATCGAAGCACTGCACAGCAGAGACAGTGACTAACGCGCTTGTGTGATGGTTCGTCAGCTCACAAAGACGCAAGCGGCATAAATGGAGGTCTTTTATGAAAAAGGATGGAAAGCACGAGAACGGCGCTCCTTTGGGTCCATAATAGTTCCACTGAGGTAAAAATCAATGCAGACCTCTGTGTGAGCGGAAAAGAAGCCCTCACGACTCTACCGGCCGCACACAGGCGGCCATTTTGAACAGGCATCAAGCACTCGCTCAATTATCTTTTTAATTCATCACCTCAACCGATGCGGCGGCTGTCGGACACAGTTTACCGTCGTGGCTTCACCGAGGCCAACGTTTCCTTTATTCAAAGGTTAATCACTCAAACTGGATCCGTTCTGCCAGCCGGACGACAAACTGCTCAAAGACCAGAATCAGCGTCACTGCAGCTGAGCCACAGAAGTCGAACTGCCTCATATTTACTCATAATCAGTGACTTCCGGAACAGTGTCCACCTTCATCACCTTTAAACGTTTGTGCGCAGCTGCATGTTGCACAGCGGACCACTCCTCGCTACGACAAGTAAAAACCAGCAGAACTGCAACACATGCAGACGATATAACCTCTGAGCCGCGGCTGGTTTGACCCTCACAAGCACCCAGAAACACCACCAACCCTCGGAAAGCTGCACGATCCACTAAATCTGTCATTGTGCATCAAATACACACACAGTCGTTAATAAGAAAATACCAAAACAAACAGGATCTGCAACAAAATGATCTTTATCTTGTTTCTCGGTCCACTGCGCGACTTTCTGTCCGAACATCCTGCTTACAATAAACAAACCGACCCACCGGACAGAAGACAGAACCTCCTGCACACAGACAGACCCAGAACAGACCCAGAACAGACCCTGGAACAGCTTCAACCGACCGGCTGCACACTGAGTCTGTGGTGCATTCACAGGTAACAGAGCAGCAGCACAGACATCTGAAAAATGATGCTACAAGTGTGTATCTCAGACGCACGCACGCACGCACAGTTCAATTCAACACATACTGCTGCCTCCTTCATTTCCTCTGTGTGTGTGTGTGTGTGTGTGTGTGTGTGTGTGTGTCCGACTGAATAAGGCGTTTGTGCCATGCGCTTGTGTGCATTCAAGTGCATGTTGCATGCATGTACGCGTTTGTGCGCTTGACTTTTCCTTTGGCATCAGACACACACACACACACACACACACACACACACACACACACACAAATAAAGAGAGAGAGAGAGAGAGCGAGTCCCACTGGACATCATTGCAGCACATTCCCACATAATGCATGAGCGCCACTGTCAGACCGCGTCTCACTACACACACACTCACTTATACACACATGTGCACACACATGTACTGCGCAGCGCCGTATTCTGTCTGCTTCATTTTGTCTCCCACCATGCCCTGGGTTAAAGAGTGGTGGTGCAGGGCAGCAGGGAGGAGAGATGAAGCTCTGCGCATCATTTACACACTCCTCCTCCTCCTCCAATCAGGCCGAGGTTGAATGCTGGAAGAATAGAGGTAGTGTGTGTGTGTGTGGTTAAACACAGCAACGTCGGTATGACCCTTAAAACTGGACCCACCAGAATCTGAACCTTCAAATCTTATAATCCTGCAGAAACACCTTTCATTTTCTGGTCCAATCAAGAAGGACAAACCTGAAGAAAAACAACAGCAACAAACAAACATATTTCTGGATGTGTGTGTGGAATCTGTTCAGAAAGCCTCATCACAACCCTGCAGCAAATAAACGTTATCAAGCGAACTGCGCCACATCCATCGCATCAGAGGCTGTCGGCTCAAGATATTGGCAAAATGATGGTGTGTATTTGTGACGTGCATAAAATCGCACGATCAGAAAGTGAACTGGAGCTGCACAATTTCACTAAGTGCACTCTGCAGCCAGTGGAGTCCTGCTCCCGACGCTGTCCCCCCCCCGGCGGGAGAACGCAGATGACAGATGGGTAAAATACAGCTATGATCAGCCATTCAGCAGCCACCAGATCTGCTGCTGGCCTATGACCTCCAGTATACTCCTATGGACCAAGGGGGGTGGAATACATTAGATTTCCAAGTCAAAAAACACAACCGCCCCCCAGCCAACAAATATAACAGCTAATGATGTAGCAGAGATCCTTAGAGGGGCTGTCAAGAGGCACAAAACACTCCAAATTGTGAATATTTTAAGTGCAACCACCAAGGGATGAGTGAACTAAACTCCCCGTAAATCCTTTACCACTTAGCATCCATAAAACATGAGCCAAGGCGGGGGCGAGCCAGACGGAGAGCGGAGAAGTTACTGGGAGATAATGGAGAACAGCCAATCAAAGCGGACATGCCTCGTGCTCCCGCAGAGGAAAAACTGATGGAGAAGCAGCCAGAGACTCATTCTGATGTGTCGCAGTAAGAAAAGGCACACAGGTGTAAATAATGAAATTAACGACGGCTGAATTCCATTTATTTGCTCCGTCTTCGGGCGCCTGGTGTCGTTCACTCTGGCTCGCTGTCATGGTTTACTCGAACAGAGCAGAGCCGTTGTTAATGTCATTAGTAACACCTGTGCTTCTCCCGTTACGACAGGTGAAAACATCCGCTGTGAAACAGGCCTGCAGTCATACGGCTTCTGCTTCTGTTTCCAAGTAGGGGGCAAGTTCCTGGAGCTAACTGCAGCCCTGCTCAGTGCGTGAAACTAAATCCAAGCTCCTGGTTCTTTCAGGGGTTGCCGGCAGTGCTGTTGATAAAGACTAGCCAATCACATCGCAGCAGGGGCTGCTACGACAAACACATCTGGAGGAAATGAAGACACAGCCCAAGGATTAAAAGATATGATAAAGTTTCAGAGGAATAAAGAACTGCTAAGTGGTGCACGGGGCGCCGTGATGGGCCACCGTCTGGCTGGTGGCGGACCCCGCAGGGCCCTGGGTTCTCCGGCAGTGAATTAACTTGTATATCACGTTCTTGTAAATGCGAAAGAAAATCAATAACAATATCAGCACTGCTTCTTTTATGGTGTCTGTTCTGTAACCAGTTGTTTCGCGTGCTGAGAGGGTGAGGTCAGCCCCACTGGCGCTCATTTATTGAAACACATCCGACAGCTTGGATGCTAATTTTACCGTTCACTTTCGCTTTCTCTTCAGAATAAATTCAGCTAATCTGGAGGTTTGTTACGCACATAAATACCCAGTAAGATCATCTGAGTTCCACTGTTTCTCTCGAAGAACCAACACTCTTGGACCTTTTTTAAACCTGCAGCCAATTGTGGCCACTTGGGGGCAGCAAAAACAAGCTGTGAACACATCCCATCAGCTCATCATCTATTCAGCTGACATGGTGAACCCAACAGAGCAACACAATCATTCATTTACGGCCATGTTTCTGGCCACCTGATGAACATTCCCTCTCTTTTAGCTCTGTTTTTGGTCTCCACCAGCTCCTGAGGGAACTATCTGGCTCTGTAGCTGCTAAATGCTACGCTACATTCACCAGCTAGCTCCAAACTTCATCTGTCTGCTGTTTCTCTGAGCTTCTAGGGCTTTTTTTTAGCCAAAAAATGCCGTTGTTGTCGGAGTTGAGGAGCTGTTGAGTGTGAAGGAATTTTAATTTCTGCAGCCGCTGAATTAACATGCAGCCGAAGTAAACTGACAGATTTTTTCTTTTTTTTTTTAAGGAAACCACATTTCAGCGGAGGAGAGTTTGATGGACAGATGGCTGCCAAATATTGACAAAGTGTGAAAAACAGACTATTATGTACGGCGCCATGAGCTGGCGTCCCACAGAGCCTTCACACATGCGAACATCTCAGCTGAGGAACAGTCACATTGAACAGTGAACGCACATCACAACCGTCCGCTAAAGCATCAGATATCTGCTCTATAAAGGCTGAGAGAAAAACGAGCTCCTTTAACATGAACTGATGCATCGCTTTCACATTAACAGGTTGTTTTTTATAGATGTTTCCACAGTATGTAAGTTTAAATAGTTTGGGAGAATCTTCCATTCATCAGTTTGGTCTTTATTCTAAGAGCGGGTCTTCTTGTTGTAGGTCAGGTCATCTTTCCTAACAGTGATAATAACATTTTACTCACAGAGTTAATTGCTGATGAGCGTTGAGTTGGGATCAGTGAGAAAAGGTCATTTATTTTTGGGTGAGGCATCGGTTTTTGTTTTAAGCAGGTGAGTGAAGCTTTTTTCCTCTTATTCTTTTATACATTTCACTCGTTCTTCTTTCCCTTTCTCATCACCTCCCCCAGTACAGAACTAACAGAATAAAACAGGAGGAGTGTGTGTGTGTGTGTGTGTTATTTCCAGCCTAACGCCTCACCTGAAGACCTCTTTTCTACCCTTTTTTCTTGACGACCCTCTATGAACAAAAACCTGCGAAGCTAAACGGGTCCAGCCCTCGCATGAAGCTGCGGCACACGCTAAAAACACACACACACACACACACACACACACACACACACACACACACACACACACACTCTGCGAGACCCACATAAATACCCACATGTGAGCACGTCGGTGAGAAAACCAATAAGCTGCAGCACGGCACCCCTGACGATCACACCGCTGCTGCTTCATATCTGCACGGCCTGATTTACAGCAGCTGCTGACATTTCTCTGCTCCACAGGTGACTTGGCCAATATAGTTCATCCAATACAGACATCAGCAGTGTCAAACAGCAGCTCCTGCACTGTCTGCTGCACATAAATACGCAGGAAAATACATCCTTTCAGAAGGATGTGATATGTGCTGGACGATATGAGCAAATACAGACACTTTCTTAATCGGTGGGATGCAATTTCTCATTTAAATCCATATAATAACTAAATGGTTACTTGTTTAAAGAATGATTTAGAATAATTTACTTCATAATTTTAAATTTCTAAAAGCATGTTTTAAATATATTGTTAGCCTTGAAGTGATGTCTCTAACAGAAAATGGTTAATCTTATCCACAGTGTACGTTATGCAGAAGCCTAACAGCATCATTTGTGCATTGTACGACCCGTCAGCAGGAACAGAAAGTGTTCTTTATGCCTCATCTATAGTCCAGAGGTTTTAAAGTGCGAGGGGGGACAGACAGTAGCTGCAATTTGCATCAGACTTTGTGCTCGTCTGAGTCATAACTCAGTCACATCCGAACACGCAGACATGTTGGACGTATTTTTAGATTCAGAGTGACTTACACTTCCTGAGGATATCATTATCTCCATGTCTGTTTCTAATCAACCATCCATGAATTTGTTTAGAAATCACAGGAAAAATATGCTCATTATATTCCAGAGTTCGCGTCAGAATCGTCACGTTTTTGAGTTTCAGTGAAAGTTGTCCGCACATCGACGGGAAGCCTGCGAACAGGAGCTGCTAACTGCCAACTCGCCATATTTTTAATGGTTCTACCGTGATAGACTGCCATGAAATTTGATTCACACATTCAAAACGTCCAAAGCATGAAGTGACATTTCCACTGCCAGCAGGTCAAAATGTCCAGTTATGCAGTGACATCTCTCATCATCTACTGCGTGTATTAGCTCATAATCGATGCAGACATTTACGGTCTTCAGGCGATCAATCTGTGCGACTTGATACGCTGGCTGTTGGTCTACATCCAACACAAAGCTGACATCTTGTGGGTTAGATTCAATCCATAACCACTGGATATGACGTGGATACATGTGGAACATGTGTGAACATGTGGCATCAGCAGCTATGTTCCCTTTGGGATGAATTGGGTGATCTCCTGACTTTTCAGTTCAGCGCCATCATTGCACCAAAATTTCAATTTAACCACTGCTGTTACAAATATTAGCATGCTTGTGCATGGTTTTAAACATTATGTGCTAAACATGAGCACGTTATCATGCTGACGTTAGACACAAAAAGCACCAAAATGCAAGAAAATTGAAATTCAAAAAGTAGCCAAAAGCTATGTAGCGACAACAAAACATTCAGGAAATGTTGGTAAACCCGGACACGGACTGGTGGGATCATGTATCCTCTCATGAGCTCCATTTATCTCGACTACGCTGGCTGGAAAGATCACCGCTAGCTGCGAGCAGTGGGCCACATTTGCTGAGCTGATGCTACGCTAAGCTAACCACTGAATGTGAGTGTACGAGCGACCATCGCTGATAAATGAACACACATCGCGCTGCACAGCGGCAGCCAGCAGCAGCCTGCTACGAGACCAACACAGCTACAACGGCAGCGTTTACGTCACACATCAACACCAGAAATGCAGAAATGTCACCGTGGATGCTGACGGTGGGAACAGTGAGGAAAAGCAGCTGAGAGAACAAAGAGGATGAAGCCAGACACAACAGCTGATACCAGGTGGTGTGTGTGTGTGTGTGTGTGTGTGTGCACACATACAGTCAGAGCATGTGGACTGTTTGCTTTCACAGTTTATTTAATCATTCTCCAACCATGTGGTCACTTTAATAAAGAAAACACAGAACTTTAACTTGCAGGTGTGCAGGGAGCAGTCAGTGATGATGTGAGGTAAAGCCACATCAGAGGTTCGTCTGTGTAATCATAGTGTCCTTTAGTGGAGGATGGGGCTCTCTTAGCATGCTAGCTAATAGTTTATGACTCACTGGATGGTCAGAAAGCACAGCCTGGGCCTGAGGGAAGAGCTGCACCACGAGGCCTCCACCTGCTCAGCTCAGTCAGGTGGCTGCGGGTCGTCCGCCCGCTCAGGGGACCAGCTCGGAGCTGCGCCGCGGAGCACAGGCGAGCTACCCACAGAGGAATATTATCGCTAATAGGATCTGTTTTAGGTCACAGGAGCGCACACATGAGCAGACACACATGTGGGCGCACACACTGAGGCATCATGGGAAAGAGCGTTCAGAAAGAGGAAGCACACTAGTTGAAGAAGCACTCTGCCTCAGTGATTTTTGAGACAGTGTGTCCACCCACACACACACACACAAACACACACACACACACACACACACACAGACAGACACAGCAACACACATGCACGCATAGACACACTAACAAGAGCCGGGAGATTCTCGGTCTGAGGACAACAGTTCTTTTTCGGCTGATGCTGTCAGATCTGCTCATCCTCAAAGATGCATGGAACTCACTGGGAACACACACACACACACATGCACACACGCGCACGCACGCACACACACACACAGGGTCTTCCTGAAACTCTGTTTAAAAAGCAGTATGAGAATAAGATTTAGGCAAACAAACAGATGAATATTCATGGCATGCAGTGTGTGTGTGTGTGTGTGTGTGTGCGCACGCGGGGTGACGGGAGGTAAATCAAAGCTATGAGTCAGAAAAAGGAGGGACAGGGGGATGAGAAGGTTCAGCGAGGACGGGACAGAGCGAGGGCAGTACAGACAGTGATATCTCAGCAGCCATAACACGGCAGAACCGAGACACACTCGTTACCTCCCTCCATCACCGCCGCTCCCAGCCCTCCTCGCTTCATGATTCAACCCTCCTCCTCCTCACTTCCATTGCGTCACACTTCCATTCATGATGGTTTTAGCTTTGTTAATCCAGCCAGGTGGCTCCTATTTTTTTTTCCTTTTAAAGAATTAGTGATGCCTCCATCTCAGGAGGTAACAACAAAGAGTGATGACGTCCTTCCGTGATTCAGTCTATCTGGTAGTAAAGAGACGGACACCTACATTATCTATAGACCTACTGCTCATTGATGCAGTGCAGATGGATTGTCACGGTCCCCAGAGAATGACTCATTGAACAAGATCTTCATCAGGTCAAAATTTCTTCTCGATCAACACAATATGTAAAACTATGTCCCTGAAATTTACAGAGTGCGTTCATGCTCCCAGAGGAAGAACCCTTTCTTTCTCTATAGAAACGTTCATTCTTCTCTGACCTTCGGGGTAAAACTTTAACAACTCTGCACATCTTCATATCTCACAGTCTAATGTGCAGACTGCTGTAAGATTTCAAAAGCACATTCAGGCTCCCCAGGGAATAAATCCTTCTGTTTTAGTTGATCTGGTGACCTTTTGTCTAATGTTAGCCTTATATTTAGATGTTCATGACTAGTAAAGCTCTAAGAATAGTTCAACTAGCTGGTTCCTTAGTGTGCTGAAACCTGCAGCCTCTGGATAATCCTGTTTCTGCAGATTATTATTGGGATATTTTACAGAGACTGGCAGCCGATATTAAATATATTACTTGAAACTTGCAATAATTTATATTTATAATTTATATTAGTAATGGATTAAATGTGTAATGTGACAGGAAACATTTTTAGCATCTTTTAGCTTGTGTTCTTTTCTGGTCTTCCCTCATTGGACCTTGTTTCCAGCAGCGGGAGGCAGAAAAGCTTTGATGAACCCACTGGATGCTACATGTGCAGCACCAAATGGTAGAGAGACAAAGCTAGTAGCTAGCCGGTGAAAGACGTGGAGCATTTACCAGCTAAAGAGCCAGATATTGGTGGAGGTGGAAACCAAAACAGAGCAAGAAAAAAAATATATATATTGATTATGTGGCCAGAGACACAACTACAAATGCATGATGATGTTGCTCTGTGCATGCTGATGATTAACCAGGCAACTGTTTGCTAATCCAACAGCTTCATGGAGCACTAATATGTCAGATATTTTGTTTTCAGCTAGTTCTGCTGCCCGAAAGATGCTAAAAAAAAAAAAAAAATCGCCCTGCAGCTTAAAAACAGACTTCAGTACAAAACTACAGCCTCAAAACATTTACAATGAAATGAACTGACAGTGTTAAAAACAACTGAACATGTCAGATTTATTAGACTGCAGGTGGATCTAATTAACTGATTACTGTCACTGGAACAATTCAGTATTTTCCTGAGAGATGAAAAACAATGTGATGCATTAAAAACCGTGTTTCATCTGCTTTCCTGTGAACGTGGACCAGACCCCCCACTGCTGTCACACAGCTGACGTGTTCTGTCCTGCCGCTACCTTGCACTAACCGCTGTAGAGATATTTGTCCTATTTTTAGAAAACGCTGAAAGCAGCTCAGACAAGCAGAAAGTATCAAAAAAGCACACCAATATATTTGCAGAGTTATCCAGCGAGGGGGTGGGAGCGGTAGGAGGGGGGCAGGCAGAACTTAGAGTAAGCGTCAACTTGGATTGCCAGGGAATGCCGGGAGGAGCTTCCATCGCTCAGCTGCCTTTTATCAAAGCGAAGAAAAGAGGAGAAAATGCTGCAGCGGCTTTATGGAAATTCTCTGTATTTCAGTCATGTGTGTAAATCTGCAGAAGTGCATGTGGATTTCCATCACAGCTCATAACAACAAGAAAGCCAATACAGTCCTGTAACAAGGTCATCATCTCAGTGACAACAACAACGGCCACACTGCTGCTAGCTGAGTGTTAAATGTAAGCTTGTATCATCATGGCGTCCTATCATTTCCCTTTTGCTATTTTTTATATCAGCTTATGTCAAACAAACTGAAATCTGGCATTAAATATTTGATTTTCACTCAGTCCCTCTGAAATGGACCCCTCTGCACACGACTTTAAACTGCAACCAAAGAGGAAACAAACATAAAAATCAAACACACGTCTGTTTATGTCACAACAGCAGCGCTACAGAAGCAGCACATCGACGAGCACAAGCAGGAACGTTTTAAAAAAGTGAACGTGCACAAGAAGTGATTAATTTAGTAATGAGATGCTTTCACCCTTGGGTGGTGAACATAGAAGGTCATGGGGTGGATGAAAAAGACGTCAACCAACAACGACCTTCAGGCAGTGCTGCTTTCACACACACACTAATAAATGCCAGTGTGTGTGTGTGTGCGTGCGTGCATGCATGGGAGATGGAGAGCTCAAACACACAGATGTGATGAGAAGGACGAGAGGAAGCAGGAAATAGAAAAAGCTGCTATTGAAACAAGCTCTGGACCCACTCGACTTAATGTTACATGTTCGCTATCGTAGCTTTGCGTGTTAGCATGCTAACATTCAATTTGATGACGTGCAAATTAACACTTTAAATTAGGCAGGAAGTTTTAGTCGCTGTGTCTCAGAAGCCGTTACAGAGTGACGGTACCAGCAGCGAGTGCAGCTGAGGCTGATGGGATGTCATTAGCTGCTGGACAATGTAAATATTAGGCTTCACCCAAATGTAACACAAACTATAATCAAATTTCGAGGAAAACTGCAAAAGAAGATGCAAATTAATGCGCATTTCCAGGGCTAATTAGCATTAAACATAGGCAAAGTAGAGTAGAGCTGAGGCTGATGGGATTGTCACTAGTTATTGAACAATGAATATTACTAAACAAATTGAAACTATAAAGGTTTCTACCCAAAGGCAGCACAAATTCTAAACAAATTTCAAGGAAAAACTGCAAAAAAAACATCAAATTAATGCACATTTCCAGTGCTAATTAGCATTAAACACAAAGTAGAGCCGAGGCTGATGGGATGTCTTTAGTTTTCCTGGTATTTGCACAAACTAAATGAAAGTACTGGACTAATTGAAATGATGACACTAGAATAAAAGTCACCAGAAGTACAATTTATCCTGGAGGGGAAACAAATTTAACGTACAGTTACTGAGAAACAATCAGAGTGGACAGCCGACCAACTGACATGCTCACCTGACTAAAATTTTAACGAGCTTTAATTAATATGAGGCTGAAAAAACTGGTAATGTTTATTTTACTGATGCTAGCGATAGCTCATAATTGTGAGCACATCGTTTCACAGATGAGACAGTGAGTGAACCGTGAATGATTTCGTATGAAACATCAACAATCAGCTCCAATTATCCGTCTGACCCCGCGAGATGAACAAGCCTGAGAGGTTAGAGGAGAACCGCAGAGACGGCGAGGAGGAGGCTGAGGCTACGAACCACGGGAGAGGGCGAGCGAGAGGCAGTGTGAATGAGAAGCAGAGAGAGAGAGAGAGAGGCGGTGGTGATTGAGTGGCGGTGCTTGGAAAGCATGCCTCCATTTAAACCCCGCCACAACTTGCAACCAGATGGGAGGGTTAATGAGAAGAGAGTCATGCCTGAACACGACGCCACGGTGTTGGGCTGCACCAACAGGGAGCACTGAAAGACCCTACGGGGAGTGTGCATATGTGTGTGTGTGTGTGTGTGTGTGTGTGTGTGGAGGGTTTACAGTATGTGATGTGTGTGTGATGAAGGATTGAAGGTTGATGGTAAAAACTGCGTCACTGGCAAACACCATCTGTGTGTTCAGAGGAGCGTGGACACCCAATCTCTTCCACACATAAACACACAGAGCGACACAGTTACCAGGTCTTTAGGAGTAATTGTCGAGGCAGAGGAGACTTTCCCCGTTTTCTCAGCTCTTCCCGGGGTTTAAACTGCCAACTGTCGAGCTGCGAGAGCTCTCGCACGCAGCTCCATCGCACTTCCTGCGCTACTGCGGTGAAATATGCGGTGAATGTAAAGTAAAGCAGCATGTTTTATTAAAACCATGAATAATCCAGACCTCGTGTTGCATTTACACGCCTCACGGCACAACATGAATTGTTTTCTCAGTCCAACGTGATGCACGAACCAAAGGTGAGCGCTCACCTTGAAAATGACAGGCTGGCCAGTGTCGTGACACCATCACGCTGTTGTTTTTTATGTGTTTTCTCTTCCTTTATTTACATGCTTACAGTCATATCAGTGCAGGAAGCTGTTATTTTTATTGTCCTGCTCAGAAAAGCCATTTGGCGTCACAGCAGCACTCTGCATGTGGCCTGTATATCCAGATGCTTTTAACAGACATGCAAAGTTGGGGCCCCACAGTCTCCATCGTGCTCTGAGTGACGCGGACACGGAAAGCAACATGTAAGCTTTGGCTGTGGGCGAACACATTTAGCATTAGCACAGATGATGCATTAGCCACCAGCAGCTCTTGTTTGCACTGTAATCATAAACAGTCAACTTCTAATTGTGAAGTTTGATGACTAGGAGGCAAAATCTTCAGGTATAAGTTGCCTTTTTAAAAAAAGGATGATTATTAAATGGAGTTAGGTTCATCATAGAAGTGGCGTCTGCAGTCTGATATTAGTAAAATATTTAAGGGAAAATTAAAGCTTTAAGGCTTAAAGAAAATATATGTAAATTCTGCTGAAGCACGACGTCAGGACGGGACATGAATGCGCAGTGAAGGACAATTTATTCAGCTAATGGGACATCAGTTATTGTTTACAGCTACTCGTGCAGGACAAGGTGACCACTACAGGTTTTCAGGACGTGACAGTTTCCCAGTAAGTGTCCTGAAATTGTCCTGTTGGTGAACTGGAGGTAAGAAAACACAGAAAGTGACACCATCCACACATTCTGTGCCAGCTCCAGCGTTCCACCTTGCGTACACTACGCTGAGTCAGGACATAGGAGTGTCTTTGTATTTATTTCTGTATTTAACTGTGAACTTAAATCTCCTGTTAGACAACGTGTGTGTTTTAATAACTGAGCTGAGTCTGACGATCAGAAATCCCAGTGACCTGCTGCAGAGGCAGAGCAGCACTGCAGACACACCACACTCCGGTAAAGTTGGTAGCTGTGAGGATAAAACTTTAGTGCTGGACAGTCGAAAAGAACACTTTACTTTGTACCTGTGGAGGGGGCACCTGGTAAGCTGTCACCTTCAATCCTCATGGGAATATCTGGCTCAGCTCCAAACCAGATACTGCATCCACCTCCAAACTGTCACACTCTGCAGCGTCCTCTCCTCCCTGATGACTGTGAATGTGTCCATTCCTTTCTTTCCTCTGTATTTGTTCTGCTGCTAATGCCGTCTCTTCCTCGCCGTGGAGGGGGGGCTGACACGGTGGTGAGTAACTCAGCTCCTTTGGTCTCTCTCCTCCTTCTGCTACTGTTACACGTCAGTTAAGCTCAGTACAGTCAAGTGCTTCAGCCGGTGTGTTTAATTGCTTTCCACTTCCAAGAAGCCTCCCTGCTGGCCCGGACTGAGAAATTCATCCATCAGATGATTGGGGTGAGACTCATAAAGTGCTGCTGTGGTATTTAATTTGGGACAAGATCCTTCTCTCCACTTTGACAAAAATAACCCACTTCCACAAAATCGTCTAATGCCCATCTGCAGCCTGATGACCCTGAACTGCTGCCCGGGAACCAAAGTGTAACCAGCTAACGACTTTCTGAAAGTGACTGCCATCACACACAATCATGACCCACCAAGTGTCCAAATGGAAATAATCTGTCACTTCAAGGTAATTTTCAAACCCTGTTTTTGTGTTCATTCTCTGTCTTTATTTCTTTTAATTTATGTGAAGCACCTGGTGCAGGTGATTTCTTTGTTGCAAAGCATTTTGAGCTGCAATTCTTGCATGAAACGACACAAATAAAATTAATTATTATTATTATCATTATCTGCATTATTTAAAAATGTTCCAACTTGAGCAAAATGTTTTCTACGTACATGAACGCATTAATATAGAAACAAGTGGCCCGCTGTTATTAGCAAGCTAACGGCTACTGCTACAGCTGCTGCGCTGCTAGTCTGCAGACAGGTACATTAGACGTCTAATGTCACCTCTACACCAAAATGTCAGATTGTACACAATCTTAATGGTCCATGGTTCCATGATCATCTTAATATTCAACATCTTAGCATCTGACATCCCAAAAAGCCCACACCAAGACCGCAGACTGCCTCTTGGCCTGTTCGCTGGGCTGTAGCCTGCTAGAAGCACAGGATAAAAATCTGACCATTTATGCTACGTTATTAGCACTTAGCGAGCTAAATCTGGAGTCAGGTACAGAGCTGGGACAATGTTATTGTTTTGTAGACTCAAGACTAAGAAGTCCTGAGTCAAGTCCCAAGTGAAGACAAGATCTAAACTTTGTGTCTTGAGTCCTCAACGAGTCAGGACGCCCTCCTCATGTAAGGCAACCATGTGGTCAACAGAGTAACAGCTAGCATAGCATCATTCCTGTGAGACGAGTGCAACCATTTGTCATTTCTGAACCGAATGTTTTGCATGTTTCCGTTTGAGTCTTCATACAAAACTGATAATCTGAGGTATCGTCTGTTGTCTGGTCTGCAGCACCAAATGCTCCGCTCCCTCCCACTCGCACAATGTGATTGGCTGCAATCGGACTGATTCAAAGTACAGTCGCCAGGAAAATGAAGACTTTCTCATCTTTGGGTTGCCAAAGGATATCAAGTAGTTCCAATTCAGAAAGGCTGAAGTCTGAGTCTTTTGTGTTAATGTCAAAGCCGAGTCTTTTTCCATTTTGCCAAAATTGTCCGATTCATGGCTGCTGGCCGGAGATCACACTTCTGGTTAGCTCATTGAAACTCTGTGAAAAAGTGAATACCAAAGCTGTCACAAGTGTCTGATTGGCCTGTTGAAAACCCTGCGGCTACAAACTCCAACATGGATGCAATCAGGAATCTCCCACCACTCGCTGCTGGTCGGAGAAGAGCAACGCGTTTTCTAAAGTGTTCACAATGTGAAAGCACAGTTTGGTGTTGGATGAGCAATCACCAAAAACAATGGCTGCTGACGGTAAGTACAGGTCATCGTGAGATGCCCCTGCATGTTTATCTCGCCTCTGTGACGGACCAGCGGCGTTCTATCACGCTCGTCACCCTTCGCGCTCCAAGACGTCTTTATTGGTATGTGCTGCGGAGGACAGCTGGACCTCCTCATTTCTGTATAAATCTCCATCTGCGGCAGACAGCGGCGACTCTGACCTCATTACGGCTGGTAACAAGCCTTATCAACGCCATTTGGTCTCAGGATTTATCTTGTGACTCCCCCCGTTACTCAGACGAGGCTCACGCAGCGCTGACGCCGGCGGCCTGAGAAGCTCGAAGGTTTTCACCGTAGAGTTCAGAGAAGACTGACGAGGTCTGACAAAAAAAACTGAGATTTACACTCATATCATCTTTAGTCATGCTAGCAGCCAGTGGTGGGTTTTACTCAAGTAAAATTACAGCAACTCCCATAAGAACCTGCTCGAGAAAAGTAAAAATGACCATTTGACCAAGTACAAGTCAATGCACTACTCAAAGTACAAGTGTTTTAATACTGTTCACAGATATTTTTAATGCACCTCCAAGTCTCATTGCCTCTTTCTGGAACATTAAGCGTTACTCTGCAGAGCATCAGGTTAAAAACAGACACTGAGCAACATGGCTATTTCCAATGCATTTTGCTTTGCATGTTTATTATCTGTAATTGAGCCATTTCTGTTTGATAAAACTTTTTTTATCTACTTGAAGGATTGATTGATGAGATCACTTTAAAATATCGCACTGGCTCGCTGCCTAGTCAGCGATTATTATCTTGATGTGGACGTGCAGCCAGCAGAACAGCTTTCTCTGGTTTTGATCTGCCTCCTCCAACAGAACAGACGCCCAACACAACATGATTAATCCTAAAGCATCTATGAACACAATCTTCACAATGTAAAGACAGCACAGCAGCGGCTCATTGTGGAGTGAAGTAGGATAAGTCTGCGTCACAGGTGAAGCCCATCAGGACTGTTTATCCAGCCGTATTTACTCTCCCGCTATGCTCCTCCAGAAAGATTGTTTCTGATATGAGAGGATGAGAGCGGAAGCCAGGATCAGTTTCACTGGTCACAGTCTATTTAATGAATTCGCCATCGGTCGTCTATAAAGACCAAACATGCTTTCAATATACCATTAATGTAAAGTGAAAGTGTTTCTTTCAGCGGCGCAGCCACCAGAAGCAGTGTGCGCTCCCTGGATTTGAGCTGCATTAGCAGAACAACCAAATCTTAAATTGAAAAGGTATTTGCTTCATTTTCCCAAGTTCTGCATTTGCTCAGCTCGCTAACATCTGGCACGAGCACATTTCTGTTTGTGCCACAACAGAGGCGGGTTGAAGCTTTCCTGGTTAGCAAAATACAAAGAAAATAACACGGTACCTGCAACGATGACATAAAACGTTTTGCAAAGTTTAAAGTAGATTACTGGTCCAAAAAAAAATCATTAGCAAATGTTAGCATGCTAACATGCTAATTTAAGATGGTGAAAATGAGACGTGCTGAACATCAGTATGTTAGCGTGTTAGCATGCTGACAGCTGTGGCTAAGTGAAGCCTCTGGGAGCTGCTAGCATAGCTGTAGACTCGATCAACGACCTCATCTCCACAAGATCTGATTTACTGTCGTTTCCTCGTCACAAACATTTGGTTTGTGGAACACATTCAGAGCCATTTACAGCGCTGTGTGTTACATGACTTGAAGCACAACAGGGGAATAAAGGCGAGCAAGAGACCATGTGACGACAGCCTGAACTAACCTGCAGTATTTAGTGTTGGTGACACCAATAAATCTGCAGCCCTGCTATTAACCTCTGCCTCGCTGCACTGCATTATTGTGTCACTATGATTCAGTCGGGTGTAATTTCTGCTTTTTCCCTCACGGAGTTCCACGCAGACGTTTCAATTCAGCTCAAAAGAGAGTCGAATTTTCCAAAAGCTCCGGTGAGCGAACCGTTAATCACGGCTGAACAAGGGCTCCTTACGTTCACCATCAGCACTTCTTTATGTTACACTAACTGTCAAAAGGGATCATTTCAAAATAAAGGTCATCTTGACAATTTGAAGTAATTTAAAACATGATGTTAATCTGCTTTTAGAGTTTATTTTGGTCCTTCTCTTGATTAACATTTAAGTCAAGCCGAGTCACTATCACGGTCTTGACTCGATGTTTGACTCTTCTTGACTTCCTGCCTAACATTAACGGCTGCATCCTGCACAAAAGGCTCCTCAAATCCAGATCAAAGGGTGGTGCAGTTTGGTGTAAACCTCGCAGCTTCGCCTCACAGCAGAGCTACAGCACACAGAGAGCGAGGAGATGAAAATGACTCGGCTGAAGTGGGACCGAGGATGAGAAACATCCTGCGGTTTTTCCACTGAGGGAGGAAGAAACAGACGGTGACATGTTCATATAGCGTCACATGTCTGAGTGCAAACCCCCGTGGAGAGCAGAGTGCTGGTGGATCCGCTGTGGCAGGAAGGTTTGGACAGCATTTCCTCAACATTACTGCAGTTCAGCTGCAGCTTTCAGCGAACGGCAGCCCTTCAGAGGTGTGACGCACCTGAGAGGCGTCACAGAAATCCAGCCAGATGAGATCGCTGTCAGTGTGGACGTCAATCGTTTAAACTGCTGCAGTTTATCTATTTGCTCTGCTCTGCTGTTCACTTACTCGCAGTGAGGTTTGAAAGGTTTAACTGAGTGTATTCCTCACAGTTGGTGGGTTAAGAACAATTAAACACAGGGTTTATAAACAGATGAGGATTTTACGGAATCAGATTAACAGAAAGTGTCTTGATCGGGTCTGATCCTGATCCTACAGACCAGTTAGATGGGTTCTTATGAGCATATGCACGCATGCTAACCTGCAGATATAAATGCATTTTGCTAATCATCGAGCATTTTCTTGCATTGTGTCTGCTTTTACTCTGCAGTAATTCACACACATCGTCCTGCTTTTCCTCTGCTGCTCCAACAACCGGTTTCCCTGCAGAGATCATTAAAGTTTCTCATTTTTCTTACGGTCTCAGAATAAACAGAAGCTGCGAGAGGAGGACACCTGACTGGATTTGGTCCAACATTCAGGGAGTTTTGTGCCACAACAACACAACTCTATTCCCCCGCCGCGACCTATCCACGTCATGTGTGTGTGCAGGTGTGTGTGTTTACACTTTCTATTAGACTGGTGTCAAAGCACATCAGAAAATCTCTCCTGGCTCTCGCTTCTATCCCGGGAGCTTCTTCCACGCTCTCTCTCCCTCCTCCTCGCTGTTTTTCTGCCTATTATCTTTCAGTCCCATCAGTCGCCCAAACAAACACCAACTTCTATCTAAACCATCTGACGAGGAAGCACATGATCAGGGTCAGCGCGGGGAGTAACAGAATACCTGGAACAGCGTGATGTAAACTTAAACCTTTCACCTTGTGCACACATTACCACATTTCACGAGTCTCACAACATCGACTGAAACCGCAGCTTATCTCACAGGTGCTAACTCATTAGCACTGCCTCTAGTGAAAACATGCTTTTTCATGGGGGGGGGGGGGATTTTTAAATTAGATGTCACCAACATCTAATTTAATGAAACATTTACAGGTGAAAGCAAATGCTAAGAAATCCAGTTAGCTAAAGTTAGCACCGGCTAGCTGGCTAACCTGCTACTACTGAACTACACGTTGAGGCTGTAGGTGGGGATGCTGCTCACTGCGATGGTGTTTGAGTGGAAACACAAGCTGCAGGTCAGGATAATCTTATGGCAGTTTGAGGGTGAAGAGCATCCTTAACAAAGCACATTTAAATGCACATAATCACTGATATTAATCTAAGTGCACATTTGCATATAACATAAATGTAAAGAAGTGATGCTGTAGTGGACAAGTATGACAACAGCTTCCAGGTTGATAAAAAAAACAAATTTCCCCTCATGTGTCCTCCGATGAATGCAGGAAGACGCACACGGAAAAGCTTCAAACAGCTTTTATCTCGTGTCGTCAGGCTTCTTTTGTCGGACGGGGTCTTACGTAATGCAGGTTTAAGACACTTCGGATGTTCTTCACCAGGAGGAGCATCATCTGGCCTGTCTGCCTCATTAACCCACCCTCAGCTCCCCATGGAGACAGGAAATAACACTGGGAGGAGGCCTGGATGCATGGAGTGGTATGAATGATGGGTGTGTGTGTGTGTGTGTGTTTGGGGGACTGATAGAAAAATGGGGCAATAGAGCTGATGTACAGAGGGAGGGAGCAAGCGTTCCTGCAGGTTACGATCTGAAGTTATTATGTGATTTGGAAAAACGTGTCTGAATGCATGAAATAACAACAATAACACTGAAGAATCAGTCCAGCTGAGCCTGGTTTTAAACTGAAAATGAACAATTAAAGTAATAATCCTTAAGATTTTCTGATCTGTATTTCCAGTCTATGATCGCCTCTCTGAATAGTAGCTTTCATTGTTACTGTTGGGGGTCCGTCTGTCCTGATTTTTATGAAAACCGATGTAAGCGCGTCCTGGACCGGATTCAGAACACCGGAGGAGGTGCAGGCTCAGTTTTACATGACAGCAGATATCAGATGACGCGTCTGTCTCGCCTTCTTTTTTAAAGAGCAACTCTGCCTCCTAGAAATTACGTTTATGTATCACTAAATGGTTGGATTATTATCACAGCCAAGCTTTTTTATTGTTATCAGTGAACAGAGTTGCAGGGAGAAGGTGGCCAGGGTGGACGGCAGCCAAACAAAGCCCAGGACTTTGACACCAGAGACCAGGATTCACATCCTGAGTCCTGAGTGGTTCAGTTTAGGCAGCAGAAAGATTATGGTTTCATTTAAATGTGAAACTGTGTTTCGTGATTCAAGCGTGTGCAGACAAACATACAGACCAGCAGACCTAAAGACCAGACCTGAACCAGCAGCATGTGCCTGAACATAAACATTAAACGTAGTGAAAGCAGATATTTCAAGCTGGAAAAAAAGAAATAAGTTGTCGGTAAATTTTACTGAGTCGTGATCAACATTTCTGGGACAGGTTCATGAACTAACAGCGACCACAGATGTTGCCACGTTAACCAGGACTGAAATCTTCTTCCACTAAAGTTTCATAATGTTGGCTTCTGCACAAACGAGCAGTAAAGTGATCTTGAACTGGTCTTTTTCTGGCATCCAGCAGCAGCAGCAGCTCAAAAAGCGCCTCGCTGCAGTCACACCACCCTCACCACCCTCTGATGATTCGAATGCTGAGTCTCAAATTGGTTGATGTCAAGCTTGGCTGGATTCAAACTAATATTTTCTCTGAGATTTTTTTTTTTGCCAAAAAGTGCCAAGCTTTCCCCTTCAGGTTAAATTAGTAAAGAGGCCACATCAAAAGAAGTCTGTATTTTTCACATTTAATACCTGCATCCACCCCTGAAAGTGGTTGAAGAGTTGATTTACTGTTAAAGCCCCCCCTCGTCACTGTGGTGGCATCTCCTGACACATCCGTCTTGAAAATTTTAAATCTCAGTGTTGCATAACAAAATTATTTCTCACCTTGCTCGTCCTGACAGCTGACAACAAAACCTGAATTTTCCAAACCACCGCCGCCGGCAGTCTAACAGAGCAGCGGTGCAGCAGGGAGCAGGTACTCCTGCGTGCACGCGCTTTATTTCACTTATCCTGCTCAGTCACGTAAACCTCGCATGTCGGCAGCTTCTGTTCATGAAGGATCCTCTATCTCTCCCTTTCTATCTGCAGCCATTTGCATTTCCAGTCTTATTGCTGACAATATGACAAATCAAAGTCAAACATGCTTTCCGTCTCTCTCTCTCTCTCTCTCTCTCTCCCTCCATCTGTCCCTTTATCCCCTCTCCCTTTTCACCTCCATCTCCTTTCTCTTTCAGAATCAAACATCTCAGCGGTCCCAGTCATGCGGCGTCGGGGGGAATTTATTCTTTCCTCTCTGAGCCATTAATGTGCATCATCATGCAGCCTGTTCCCACAGGATCGGGCAAGTCAGCGGATTTACTCTGAGAGCAGAGGAGGGGGTTTAGGATCTCCGGTCGGGATTCGCGGACAATTCATTATCATTACCAGGGTGCGGCAGGGCAGGAAGGGGGGGCCGCGGACTGTAGGACCGCTGTTCGATAATATCCGTTTTGATTCTCTGACTGAAGTGAGGAGCAGGGAAATGTCAAGGGCATCGCATAAACAAGGCGCTTCCCTGCTCGCTCTGCAAATCCACTGCAAGCTGTCTCACAAATAAGCCTTTCTGTCAGCTGTGAGAAAGAGCATCTGTGTGCACGAGGAAGAAAAATCTAATCACAGACTTTTACAGTTAGTAACCAACAGCAGCATTACTGCGGGAAAAAATACTTCACTTAGCATGAAATGCTGCTCCTGCGAGCAGGTTATCAGGTTCATTTATTAGCATCATCACTATTATTTGAGGAAACTCGTTGGTCTTCTTATGCGATAGTTCTGCTGTGCAGGCGTAGGCATGTGCACTGCGGCGAGGGGTCTCAAGGAGGCTTTGCCCCCCCGCTTTTTGCCCTCTTGCTTGTGGGTAATGCTGAGCTGCTGTTTCAGGACCGTGGACAGTGCTGAGCCCCACACAGCTGCAAACAGCTGTTTCTACGTGCTCTGTTGTCACGTGAGTGCTCTGATTAATAAACTCAGTCACTACACCCTGTCAGCGGGCGGATGCGAGGGGCAGGGGGAGGGTTGCTGCGTCCCCACCAATGTTGAGACCAAACCTACGCTCATGACACGTACAGTTATGGTGATGCAGTCATCTGCAATGAAACTCTTAACACTCAGGCTCCAACAATGCTCAAAAAACGTCTGACAACATGAAACGGCGCTAAATTTAAAATATGCTGATAGAATATACAGAATAAAATACCAGGCTGAGGCAGGAAGGTGTGCAGTGATGATAAAATAAGGTTTGTACATGTATACAAACTGTGACAGTGATGTATACTGTGCTGTATGCAGATATAAAGAGAAGTAAACGGGTAGAAACCAGTAAGAAACAGTCATGTAAAGGTGACGATCCAGATCAATAAGGTGTGAACATGTGTTTCATTCACCTTGAATGCACATCAGTCACGTTCCTCTTCAGTTTTGTGTTCAAGCATAGATTTTACAACCACAGTTATGTTCCAGTGCTCGACCCGTTTAGTTCACACAGTGTGGGATGAGCCACCTGAGGAAGAGGAGCAGTCTTCATCTCGCCCTCCAAAGGAAGGGATTCCACCTCCAGACTCAGAAATGAGAAGAAACTGTTCGGCTGAAGAGGACTGAAAGTATTTCTTCTAAATTATTACAAAAGAAAAAGTAAAATGCATCAGAGGAGGAAGACGCCACACTACAGATAACAGGACAGGTGAAACAAAGGTGAGATTTATGATTTTTTTTTTTTTTAGTTTTACAAGAGAAAACACTCCAAGGATGAGTGTTTCTTTTTTTTATGGATGTCCTCACCTCTGATGAAGAGCACCGTAAGCTTTTCTATAGAAAACCTGGACTGTCTCCAACGCAGCGGATAAGATCACAAGATAAACACAACATCAAACTTCAATCACGCTTTATCGAGGTGGAAATCACAAATCGCTCCTCTGATTGGAAACAGTTTGTTTATCTCAGTTTAAAGATTCAGAAACACGGACTGTGTCGTCCTTTCTCTTTTTATCGAAGCTAAGCGAGGAGGAGGAGGAGTGGCGTCGTTCTAATGCGCTTCAGTGCGTACAGGAAGTGAACATCAGCACTCACAGCCTGCCGTTAGTCCAAGTCGTCCATTCAGTTCAGAACAAAACCGGCCTGTAAGAGCACTGAACTCAAGGCCAACAGCTCGTTTATGACAGCTATCAGATTCTGATTGGTTCTGAGGTCTTCGCTGTCGTTCAATGAGGAAGAACAGCCGCTCTGTGATTGACAAAGCTTGATAGAGATTCGTGCATACGTGAGCTGAAAACAGTGAATGACACTGATCATCTCGTTACAATGTGACGTTCTGCTGGGAAACGTTGGGTCCTGGCACACATGGGGAGGCCACTTTGATGCAGCGCCCACGCAAACTCCTCATAGAAACAACGCTCTGCTGTGGCCTCCCCCAGCAGAGTAACACAACCAGGAAGTGCCCTCTCAACCCGCAGGATCCACCACCAACACCAGAGGACGCCCCCTGAGACCCCTCGGCCACGCCTCGAAGGGTCAGAGCTGTTCTGGCAGGCAGATGGACACAGAGACACCTCATGTCCGGACGTGTTGAGTCTTTTCTAACGTAGACAGAAGAGTCGTGTTAGATTTTTAGGCTCTTTATTTCACCACAAAGGCAGCAGCAGCTTCTGTTTCCTTCCCTTTCTTTAGGCAGCGGCACCCCGAGCATCCTGAGCTCAATAACAGCCATCAACCCCCTCATTTGAGCGATTTTCTATGGAGTTATTAAGCCACCATTCACAACTGCAAAAAGGCTCAACTTCTGCTAATCAGCTCATCCACTCGCTCCCTCTGTCCACCGACCAATGAGGGGTGTGTGTGGCGCGATAAAAGGGCAGTAATTCGCCAATCATGTTGCAATCAGCGGCTCTTCTCTGGTAGCCTGCTGGAGAGAGCGCGCACACACACACGCACACACGCACGCACGCACACACGCACGCACGCACACACGCACGCACGCACGCACGCGCACGCACGCACACACACACAGTGGTGCACACTGGGTGAATGGCTCACAGATAACTGATAACTAGTAATGATCCATTCTAATAATAGTCTCATCATTAGATGGAGCAGTAGTAGCACAGGGTGAAGGGTCAGCGTGTGTGTGTGTGTGTGTGTGTGTGTGTGTGTGTGTTTGTGGGGGGGGGTCCTGTGTTTCATCACTGACTGTATGTCTGCCTATAGAGACGTATGTGTTTGCTAATGTCGGGCAGCAGACTGTGAAGGGTGCAGGAGTGTAAGCCTGTTGTCCAACTGAATCAATACTGACTGTTAGCAACATACAGTGCTAGTGTGGCTGGGTGAAATGTGTTACAGGACAGGACAGGACAGGACAACACGGGGCAGGACAGGACAGGACAGGACAGGACAGGACAGGACAACACGGGGCAGGACAGGACAGGACAGGACGGGGCAGGACGGGGCAGGACAGGACAGGACAGGACAAGACAACACAGGACAGGACAACACGAGGCAGGACAGGACAGGACAGGACAGCACAGGACAAGACAGGACAACACAGGACAAGACAGGACAGGACAGGACAGCACAGGACAACACAGGACAACACAGGACAACACAGGACAGGACAGGACAACACAGGACAGGACAACACAGGACAACACAACACAGGACAGGACGGGGCAGGACGGGGCAGGACAAGACAACACAGGACAAGACAGGGCAGGACAGGACAACACGGGGCAGGACAGGACAGGACAGGACAACACAGGACAGGACAGGACAGCACAGGACAGGACAACACAGGACAGGACAGGACAGGACAGCTTGTTTCTGAATGGTTAAGTGAAGGTACACACACACACGCATTTTGAATTGCGTACATGAGTACGATCTGGATAATAAACTACAGTGTTTTTGTAGTATTACTATCGATAAGTATTTTTGGCTCCTTTTAGAAAAACAAATCTCGAGTCCTGTTTGATGCATTGATATAAAAATATTGATAAGTGCTACATTAATATTAGCTAAACTAAAGCTACATTGCAATGATTAACGTGTGTTCTCTTTTTATTAGAAATAAATACTCTGACTGTCATAATCTGAGCGACGATGGGAACTTGTGACGGCTGACTGAGGTTCAAACATCTCTCTGGAAGTGACGGAGGATCTGCTGATCAAAGCTAAGAGAAGCTTTGGGTTGAAGAGACGTCTTTCTAGCACAGAAACAGCATTTAAACCTGAACGGACAGCAGCGGCGTGCCAGCGGGACTCGAGCTGAACTCCTTTAGATTAGAATACGTGTCTAAACGAACCAGCGTGATCATGAGCCTAGTCGTGTTTGGCCTAAACAACCCACATGTGACCCTTATTGCTCGTTTCCTGCCATCTAGAAACGTTTCTTTGTAGTTTCACCTTTAAAAACGATGGAGAAAAAGATCCGCCCAGATTGAGAAGAACCATTTGGCTCCCCTCCATCTTTTTTCCCCTAAAGGGGGAGGGGTTAAAGGTCAAGAGGTCATCATAGCTGCAGGCTGGGGAGAGTCAGGTCACGACTCATTCCCTCCTGAGGCCTCTCACCGTTTGACCTCTAACTAATGAACACAGCGGCTAATGAACAAAGTCCTCGAAGGGTTTCTCAATCAAAGCACCTAAACTCACTCTGGAAATCTAACGGCCATTAAAGCAGAGCCGCCGCTTGGACACGCCCCCTCATTTACCGAAAGGCTTTGCTCTTCATTTGTCTTCACGGCGTCCGCGGCGGCGCCCGGGTTCCTCGTCTGTCGCTTTTCTATCAGAGCTTCTTGCGTAATTTGGGAAGTAATTTAGCCTCCTAATGCTTAATTAGCTCATTAGCATACAGTGAAAAGCTGCGTTACACTGCAGTGAGTCATCACAGTTTTACAACATCTCATATCTGCTGTGACGGACGTTTTAAAGGTTCATGCAGTGGAGGTGGAGCTAACAGGGATATTGCAGAAATTCTGGTCAACTTGAGAATAATAACCTCTTTATCTGTAGTGATGATCTGCTGCTGTACACCTGCACACTTCCTCTCAGGATAACATCATGCGTTCCGGCGGCATTATTAGATTTCTTTCATGGAACAAGCTGAAAACACAACTTCTTTCATCTTGCATGTCCAATATTCACCTCTGTTTTTATCACCACCAGCTCCTTTTATAAGCCACAAAACAAATGAGGAGTGAAATAAGCAGTCAACACCGCGGCAGAGCATGTCCGCCTTCACCAATGACAGACCCAGAAACCTGGATTCAGACAGCCCTGGTTTCATACGTCACCTGAGGAACTGGTCCAGCCGTGTGTGCGGCTGAATAACTCCTGCATTGTTATTGTGCAGCTGGAAAAACAGCAGAGGTCTGTGTGTTTAATGAGCAGGGTCGAAGCTGCAGGAGGTGTGAGCGGAGATGTGTGGGCGGAGCGCATAATGCATGAAAGCAAATGTGTAAAGTTACATCAAAACCTTCTAAATGTGTAATTTTGATGAACAGAGACGAGTTTTTAGGGGTTTCCAGGAGAGGAACTTTAAATTGTTGACTTTTTAAAGGCTGAGGCTGGAAACCAGGTTGATGAGAGCAGCGATGCTGAACCACAACAGCAAAGTAAAACAGAAACAGAAACAGAAACACGAAGCCGTGTGATGCTAATGTAAAAGTACTGAGTGCAGCTGCTGGAAACAAGGTTGACGAGGGTGAAGGATGCTAACGTGGTCACAACAACCATGCCAACTCTGATGTGCTCGCCATGTTAGTATATTTGCTTATTAGCTGTAAACTGCAGCTGAGGCTGATGCACCACAGGACTGATGCTGATGGCGGCGCTGCAGGAAAAGTCAGAGCAAGTTACTACACTTCATCCTGAGGGGATCATGAATGCTCGTGCAAAATGCCGCGGCAATCTCTCCCCAGCTGTCGATATGTATTCAGTGTGGGGCAGAGTGGTGGACTGACCCACTGAGTGACCGACATGGCCGTCCCTGGAGCCAGGCAGCTAAGTGTGGCTTCAACCCACAGATACACGGATGAACCAGCCGGGTTTGTTTGAAAAGGAGCCTTTAAAAGTGGTTTTGAAAGAATGGTGTTTGACATATAGGCCTATATATTGTTCAGCCTCAGATATCCAGTATTGGTTTCTAGTGAAGGTATTGATTAGCGCAGATTCAGGACGTCATCGTTAGGTGACCTGACTGGACCAGGACCACAAGCAGGAAACAACAAACATGACTCCGCCTGTAACCTGATGCCTGTTAGGCTGGAGTGTAGTGCCACAGTCATCAGGCGCTCAGTAATGTCAGCTGTGCAGCAACATCTGTCCAGAGTTTGCTAACATTAGCCACCAGAAGCTACTGTCATACCAGACTGGTGAGGCTGCAGCAGGAAAATCCTTGAATGCGTCGCATTGAAATGAGCAAAGGTGTGTTTTCTATCTTCTGAATTCAACTTTTCATCTGCGAGAGAATGAATGAGCCACTTCTTCTTCTCCTTCTTGCTTTACATGTGAAGAAAAATAACCTCTTCAGAGTGAGATGAAGAGGGCAGAGGCAGGAATGCTCCTTTCACAGCGTCATCACGAGGGCCCAGACATGCATTTTTCTTCATTCCAGCCTCCTTTTAAGCTTTTTATCGGGCTGATTTTTATTTTGAACACGAGCCTCGTCTCTGCAGCGTTGTCTTTTCCACTTGATCTACATACCAAAGGAATATTTTGCAGCTTGGAACTTGAGGATGGCGCCGTTGCATCTACTTCCTGTCATCTGAGAAATGTGACAGCGGCTCATGCGTGTCGTACGTATGAGTGTGTGTGCGAGCGCTGACAGCATCCTCCAGCGTGTGAGAACAGCTCCCCTGGCCCGAGCGTGTTCCTGTTAAAACCCATCTGTGAATTCACACGACTTATTCACTGTGATCTGAGCGCAGACCTGCTGCTATCTCCCTCCCACTCCCCTCCCGCCTCTGTCGGTCTCTTAAAATATTCTCGCCATCTCTGTCTCGCAAAGCAATTCTCTCCGATCCGTTCGGCTTTCATTAGCGTTAATGTTGCGTGAACATGTTGATATTAGCAGCTGACTGATGCGGGTGTTTGAAGGTCGGCGTGGACTGAGCCACGTAGCGTGCTCTGTAGCTTTCAAGGTGATTTTTCTGCTTTTGTGCGAAATAATACAAGTTTAAAGCTTATTTAATTATAGAACCAGATCACACTGACATGGTTTAAAATTTGTGATTTCATTGGATCAGTTTAGAGATCACATGACCTTCTCACGTTGAATCTCGCCACAAAGAAAATAGATTATAGCAAAATCTACACTTTAATAAATCAGCTCATCTCTTCTGCAGAGTTCTGCAAACAAAATCTGGTTCGTTTATCTAAAAAACACTTCAACTCTGTCTCAAAATGCTAAAAATACTAAATCACAGGTGAAGGACGGATCTTTCACAGAATTCCTCCCATATTTTAACCCTGACTGAGGTGATTTAAGTCCACCCTGCCTTAACTATGCACTCGTTTACTTCAATCATTACATTTGCCCAGTTCTGCTTTCCGTGGCTTTATTTCCGTCTGCAGCGATGCAAAGTGACGCATTAAATATCAAACAGGAGCTCAAAGAGGCTAAACTTCGAACAGAAGTTTCTAAATGATTAACACAAAGTAACTGGCATGACTTCCTGTCCTAGTTTGGAGAAAATCCATCCCAACATCCTCATATCCAAAAATAGATTTCTAATTGAGCGAGGAGCCGGTGAGGCCGCTTCACACCCCCGGTGGCTTCTGAGCGTTCAGTCGTTGCTTTTAAACGAATCGCCGGCGTCCACCTTCGCTCCGTCCAGCGTGGCCTGCTGACACGCTTTCAATGAGCAGACACACACATTCAGGAATTATTCTGCATGCAGAGTGTTTGACACCACGTGTTCCTGGAAGAAAAAACACATTCTGCCCCCCGAAAATTAAAAGTTGGATGCACGAGAATTAAAACAATTTAGCAGCTATTTGGTGTGATGTGAACAGTAGAAGAAGAAGCTCGGCCTTGATGAGTAACTGTGTGACTTGTGCACTGTTTCACTGTGTTTTAGCAGCTTTACTGTTTAAATTAAATTTCCTGCTTTGCCTCGATGGTCTAAATGTGTTTCAGGTTCTTTTCCTCTCCGATGAGTAAATTCTACGACTTTATACTTCACCTCTACTGCAGTTCAGAGGGAAATACTTGCAAATACTCCATACATCTCAGCAGTTTATTAAATATGATGCATTTTTATGAAGGAAACCAGGAAACTATAGAGGAAGCTGCTCAAAAGTGTGTGAAAGTGTTATAGCAAAATGCTACTTACATATTAATGCATCAGTATAAACAATCCAGACGTGATACAAGAACATTCACAGCTGCATTTTTCTGTAAAAAAGTACCTTTGATTCTTTAAATATATTTTGCTGATAATACTTACTACTACTGTTTCTTGTCTTTAGTGAACTTTTGTGTTTAAAACGTTAAAACTGAAGCCAGCGATGTTTCCATCAATCAAACAGCATCTGAACGATCACAGTTAACTGTTGCTCAGTGCAAGTTGTCTTCCTCAACCTTCCTCCATTAACACACACACACACACACACACACACCTCTGGGGGCCACTTACATAAGCAGTGCACAGATCAGGAGGGGGAGGGGCAGGGAGGCGGAGCGGAAAAGACGGGGAGGAGGCCGAGTTGAATGAGAGGAAATCAACAGAGGAATTACACTGAAGATATTCTACACTTGTGTTTCTGTTTCCCTTCGCTCGGAGCGAACGGGTGGAAAACGTGAGCTTAGTTAATGCAGGTTTTGTTTGAAATATCTAAGATTTAATCCACACGTGTGCGTCCACCATGTGAGGTCACTAGAATCTTTAAATGGAATAAGAAAATGATTAAATCAGTTATGAAGTTCTGTATTTCTGTTCTTCTTGGGCTTCATTGGCGTCACCTGGAGTTTGTGTTGTGCATCAATTAAAACTCTGATGCTACGCTAACCGCTTTAAATCGCCGTATTATATATTACTGTTTCTCTGACTGCAAAGTCGACGCTTTTATTGGACGTCCTTGCGTTTTGCCCGCCACACAGAGGCGGGGGCCACTTTTCATCAAAATGTCTTGACTAAATTTAGCAGCGCCGCACCGACGCCCATTTCAGGAGCTGGTGATGAATGCCGACACAGCTGAAAGTGGAAAAGTCGTCTTTTCCTTCGACCTGAGCTGGGTTACTTCCATTATCACGCTTACATTTTACCTTTCACCGTGCTAATGAATCCCTTCTCTGAAAAATCCCTTTTCCCCCCATCACCTCCTCTCCCTCTTACCCTCTACATCTCCTCACGCCTCCATCCTCCATCCTCCTCCCTGCTTCGCCACATTAATCTCTCATTAGCAGCCCCCTCCCCCTCTTTCTCTCCATCCTTTCTTTCTCCTAATACCAGCCATTACACACACATGTATACATGGCCCAAGGTCTGTATATTTTCATCAGAAGAATCCGGGGGGCCGCGGCCAGCCACTTAAAAGGCAGCGCCACAGAGCAGAGGAGCCCCTCTGAATGGAGCCCATAGAGGGGGGGATAATAGACTTAAATAGAGCCAACATGCTGCACAGCTGGATTATTTGCGTTCATGCACACACACACACACACACACACAAACACAAGCACTTTCACTGGAGTACGGACAGGGAACGCGTTTGTTCACGTGCGAGCAGCCGAGGAAACGCAGCGTCTGCGATGCTGCACGAGCACCTATAGGAGCACAGTCTGCTCGCTCTCTGGACCTGGAGTGAGTCAGAGCGCCGCGCTGAATATAAATGACTTGATGCAGATTAAGATGTCACTGTTTGAATGAAGGCGAAGGCAGGGGCAGCGTGTGGGAGGTCAAATCAACCGCTTCCCACCCCCACACGCCTTTTCAAACCTTTGTCTGGCTGTGTGGTTGAGAGGTTACCACGAAACACACAACAAGGATCGGCGGGATGAATGAACCGCAGGCGGAAAGGCTGCGCACGCCGCTGAGGCCTCTGCAGCTGCTCAGGGGCGTATTGATTAGATTTGGATTTTATTTTCTTCATGGTCGTGGTTGCAGTCTCTCCATAGTCTGTGTATCATGAGAGCATTGAGATCTGACACTCACCTTCACCCAAACTGGGTTCCTCCTCTGAAATCCCTCCGTTAGAGGCACGTTTTATTAAACTTTAAACTCTCTAATCATTCTGCTGCTCGCTGCATGAAGAAATTCTCACCTTTCCTCTCACAAGGTCTCTCCAATGCTTTTCTGTAGATCTAGTCTCATTAGTCAACGTGCCTGTGAAGTAATTAAAAACCAGTAGGTCACTGGCTTGAATGCTCAGCAGCAACTGGACTGACGTCACACACTGTGACATGTAAAGGCTGGTTTAAAGCAAATCTGCGGTTATTTTTGTAACTCGCCGTCGCTTCATATCGGTAATGATGACGTCTTCGTAATTACTGAGATCTGCTCGCTCTCATGACACCATCAGACAGACGATCAGACAGGTTATAAACAAGTCAACAAGTCAAACTGTGAGTGCAGGGTGAAGGTTCCTCTCACTTCCTGCCTGCTCTGATCCTTTGTTGCCCTGTTGGACCTATAACGCCCCACTGGACCGACAGAAAAATGTGGGTGTGGTGTGTGGCTCCCTCCCCCTCCATCAGCTGATGTGCCCTTGAGCAAGGCACTTAACCCCCCCAATATGCTCCCCAGGCGCTTAATTGCAGCCCACTGCTCCTGTGTGTGTTTCACTGCATGGTGCGTGTTGCATGTGTGTGCGTTCCCCCAGTGACCCCCAGTCTTGGGATCAATAAAGTAAATAAACTTAAATTTAACACATCTCTGCAAGTCATTCTGTGGGCACAGAGTTATTTTCATAAAATGTGCCAAACTTTTATTTGATTTAATTAACTACTTTGGAGGCTGGACAAACATCAAGGAGACCACATCTGACGCCAAAAACCTTCCACGAGCAGAGCCAGCTCAGCGGTCGACACCTGAGCTGGAGCAAAGCTGAAGAAAAGCCAGCTGGCGAACATGAAATCAGCGTGTGACACATGTAAAAATGCAGATATTAACTGTACGTACGTCTCATTTTCTCACTCTTATCATGCTGTAACTTTGACAGGACGTGTTAGTCTGCACCTCAGGGGACAATCGTGATGCTCTGATGCCAAAGATGTGATGTGTTATAAGCTTAAAGCTCGGTCCAGGCAGTGAACATCCAGTACTGCACGCTGTAGCTCAGCGCTCGTCATTGGACGTAAAACAGAAGGAAATCCCAAAAACAATCAGATCTGGTGGGTGGAGTTTAGCTGCAGTCTCAGTCCGAGAAGAAGAAGAAGACTTCTGATTATTCCCGTCACGCCTTCTCCTCATTTTCACTCCACTTCAACGTGGAGAATCTGAGCTTAAAGAATCATCCTGCAAACTGTCGCTGAGGTGAAATCTCCTCAGTGAGGTATTTTCTCGAGTGTATCACCTGTATTGTACTGAAAATAGTATCACAGGAGTAGCTCTGCTCTCCATTTTCTGCCTTTTCTCCACTTTGATTCAGGACGCTTCACTGCTGATGTCTGTACCTCGCCACCTGTGCGCACACGCTCCGCCCGGGTCACAATCACCTGGACGTCCTCACTGACTTTCATCCGGAGGAGGCGCTCGCATCCGAGGGACAAACGGCGCACGAGTCACTCGAGTTCAAGGACTCGCCGACGGTCTGACTGACCTGAACTGCAGCGCATTAGCAGCAGTGGCACCTCGACAGCAAGGCAGAGATCCATGAAACGATCCCCGCGCTGGCTCAGAGTTTCACCATAAACCAGGCAGTCTGTCGTTTTGGCATTTTACTTCCGGCCTTTCCGGCGCATGTGAGGGACGAGGATTTTCTATCTTAATGCCACTTTCTAGAAAATAAGCACAGACTGGAATCTGCTTCCAGCCTGCGTGCATGCCTCAATCTGAGACTTTCATTTCAGTCTCAGTGAAATGTGGCGTAAGCGATGCATCGTGCAGCATTCGTAGATAAATATTAACACCGCAGTCACTTCCAGGACCTCGGATGCAGCTTTTATCACAGAGTCTGAGAATCGCGCCTGAAACATCGTGTGCAGGAGAATCAGTTCAACCAAATGAAACCAAATAGACGGACGGAGACCAATTAAAGACTCTGAATGGAACCTCTCACTTCTGACAGGAACATCGTGTCGTTTCCTCTTCTTAGTCCTTCTTTAAAGTGAACGGTTGCTGTTATTCAATACGTCTCTTATTCTCAACAAACCCCTTAAAAACAGCAAAACCAGCACTGCACTAATCTGACTTCCCTCTCACATCTGTGGCACTCAGGTCCAAATCTGTCCGACGCTCCTGAAGATGAAAACCTTTAGAAACAGCTCACAAACATATACTTTTGTTTTTTAAAGAGGCTCAGTGATTAGGTTCAGTGGCAGCTGGGCAGCTGCAGTTTTAGGATCAACTAACAGGAGAATGACGCGCGTTCGTTGGGGTCTATTTTCAGTGGCGGATTAAAAAACATTTGGCGCTCTAGTGAGAATTGACTCAGAATAAATGACAGCGTGTGTGTGTGTTAATGAAGGAACGTGTCATTCAGAGCAGCGTGTGACTCACCGATGGCGCTCTGACACAATCAGCCTGCCGGGACGATCAGCTCGTTATTGGTTTTTCATGGATTTATTGATAATAAGACACAACATAAAACATGATTAGTCACATCCTTTAACGTCAGAGTTTAAAAAGGACTTCAGCATTTCCTGGATGGAGGAAATGGCTGCAACCTTCCTCATGTTAATATATGAAACAAACATAAAGGCCACATGTCCATCACATCTTCTACATGAGCGCCACCTGCTGTTTATCTCAACGTGCTCAAATTCTCATACTCTCAGCACAGCAGCGGATGGAAAATCACATTAATTTGCATTAATTGCATTAATTTCTGGAAATTCAGTCAAAATTAGTGCAACGTTTGGATGGAAACCTGGCTGCTGTTGCTCCAATCTCGCACAGGTTTTAGAAAAAACTGAGCGAAATATGGCGCTCAACAGTGGCGTGCACGGGGGGCTGGAAGCCAAAACACACGCTAAAGTGCCCCCTGGGAGCCAAAACACACGCTAAAGTGCCCCCTGGGAGCCAAAACATGCGCTAAAGTGCCCTCTTGGACGCCAAAACATGTGCTGAAGTGCCCCCTGGGAGCCAAAATGTGCGCTAAAGTGCCCTCTTGGGAGCCAAAACGCGTGCTAAAGTGCCCCCTGGGAGCCAAAACGTGCACTAAAGTGCCCTCTTGGGAGCCAAAACGTGTGCTGAAGTGCCCCTGGGAGCCAAAACGTGCACTAAAGTGCCCTCTTGGGAGCCAAAACGTGTGCTAAAGTGCCCCCTGGGAGCCAAAACGTGCACTAAAGTGCCCTCTGGGAGCCAAAATGCGTGCTAAAGTGCCCCCTGGGAGCCAAAACGCGTGCTAGAGTGCCCACTGGGAGCCAAAACGTGCGCTGAAGTTCCCTCTTGGACGCCAAAACGCGCTCTAAAGTGCCCTCTTGGACACCAAAACGCGCTCTAGAGTGCCCCCTGGGAGCCAAAACGCATGCTTAAAATGCCCTCTTTAGTGGCGAGAACACGCTATATGTGCCCTTTTTTTCCTTTTCGCCCCTGCCCTTCAAAAAGTCTGTGCACGCCACTGGCGCTCAAACACATTTAGAGCAAGATATAAGATTTCAGAAGCTGTCTTATAATCACAACATCTATAAGATGTGCTATATGTTGGGACATTTCCTTTGTTAAAAACAAACAGTTCTCAAAGGTCCATTTGTTGGCAGAAGCCCAATTTGCCCCCACAGTGCAAATAAATCTTCAGCCAGTGGGAGACCCTGAACACCACCGCAGAGAGAAACAAATGTCTCCACCAGCGTCTCATTAGTTAATGATAATTATACCGAAGTGTCACAATTAACTGGATACTGATGCATTGTACCGCCGTATGAACTCTGAACAGGACGACCGCTGAAAGCTGTGACATAATCAACAAAGTAAAATGCTATTAGTGGCTTTAATCAGATGCCAGTAACACCAGTAACCCCAGTGTGAATGATACAGAGACCATACGGTGAATCGAACAAATGAAAGAGAATTCATCAGAGTGTCTGGCTCTACTGAATGATTATCAATGGCAACGGGAATATACAACATTTGTCCCCGTCCTCCCACCAATTATCCCCATCAGGCGTCCTGACAGCAGCACGCCGAGCCGCCGAATGGCCTAATCGCTCCTCACAAATTAGCTCCTTCCCTCATCTTCCCTGCCCAAACGTACGCCGTGCCCTTAAACGTCACGCGGTATCGCTGCCTATTCATAACCATTATCTCAGGGCCGTCGACGACGGAGCGAAACAGGGGCCGAGGAAGAGAAAAGGGAATGCTGGCGAATGCAAAACGGGGGGTGGGGGTGAAAACAAGCGATGCGGTTCGATCTCAGATTCCCCGCTGGCCCTGAGCTATCAGAGCCATTGACTGGCTCATGTAATTCTGCTCTGATTTGGCTCGGCCAATCAATGCGCTGCAGACTCACTTCCTGTGACTGTGCGGCCATTAGACAAGAGCTGAAAAATCCCATAGTTTCTTCTGTTCCTGGAAAAATACAGTTTACACCACCCACGCCTCCACTACAGGACGACTGCTGCTCTCCTCTGACTGCACCGGTCACTGAGAGCTCCGCTAACAGCCGCTTCCTGTCCCGCTGCCTCGTTTCACAGCCCGTATTGACCGGGCAAACACAAAACGCCTGTTTCCTGGGTGGTGTAGCCTTGCAAGTTGAATACAAGCAGATGCAGAAGGATTTACTGGAGTGCAGATGTTTCACATTCTGCAGCCCCCGTCTCTAAGATGCACTTTTGTGCAAATAATAAAGAATGTTTTCAGCAGCTCATTAAGAAAAAATACTCAAGCACTTCTGTGGATCATTATGGTCATCTATAGATTTCCTTTAAGTAAGCAAAGGTACCGTATTTTCAAGTATTTTTAAACTAAGGCAACATTGATATGCATGTATATACTGCCAGCTGTATATTTATATGTGCACATGCACAGACTATATCACACTGAAATTGTTGTACACTCATTTTATATTCAACTCTTGTGCTCATAACCTACTTCTCCGTCTTTATTCTATCTGCTGCTCATTTGCCCACAGAGACCAACGCAGCATCGTCTGCTGTGATTTCATCTTAGAGGTCACGCAGATAAATCGGCGTTAGTTATAAAAGCATTACGAATGCTCGCGTCAGCGTGTTTTCAAGGTTTCCAGTGAGAGAGACCAGAGAAAAGCGAATTGCAAAAAGCTGAGGTGAAATGGGCCCGGTGAGGAAAAACTTCGTCATGACTTGGTCAAATCTGAACACACAGACATGAAACGCATATTTCAAGATTCAGTGTGCTTTAAGACATTATAGCAGAACTTGCCTGAGAATCATCACATTTTTGAGTTTTCTTCAGTATTAATTGATCCACTGATGGCTGCCTTTAAATCCACATGTACACTGTTAGCAGCTAACAGCTAATTCAGCAGCTTTAAATGGTGCTAATTTAGCAAAAGCGTTTGGAAGTAGGAGCAAATACCTCAAAAATACCAACTTCTCTGAATCTCTCTCTCACACACACACACAGACACTCACGCGCACACACACACACACACACACACACACACACACACACACTATTACCAAACAGACATAACAGCACTTCATTCTCTGCTTAATTTAGCCATTGATTTTCTAACACCAGATCAGACCGTAGATAGTACAAGACATCAGGCTCTAGTGTTTTATGGTCTTTGTGGGAACCCCCACCCCCTGCGCTCTCTCTCTCACACACACACACACACGCACACACACAGACAAATAAAGGAAAGAAAGAGGACGTTTCCCCCGGGATCACCACAAAAAAATCACTGCCGACTACTGTTAGGAGATGTAACCGTGGCAGAGTGTGTGATTGTTGTTTGTGTGTTTACAGCTGCTGTCCCCTTCAGCGTGTGCAGCTTCACTCAGATCAGATGTGAACCAGCACACACACGCACACACACACACACACACAGACACACACGCAGACACACACAGACTCACATACACACACACACACACACACACACGCACACACACAAACACAGACTCACACACACTCACAGACACAGCTGTACTGACAGACACACACACACACACAGACTCACAGACACACACACACAGACAGAGAGAGAGACAAAGACACACACACACACACACACACACACACACACACACACACACACCCAACACACACACAGACACAGACAGAGACACACACACACACAGACACACACAAAACCCAAATATGTGTCCTTTTCGACACACACTTCCAGCTTCTTCATCTGTGCTGATGCCAGTAATGACGCTGTAACATTAATGTCTTATCATCTTATTTCTGTCATGACCTAAACTTCCTCCACCAATAACAATGATCCATTGTTAATAAAAACAACAATATTCTCACTCATCTCAATAAAGCTGGAAACATTTTCAGCAAACACCGGCAGCGTGATGATCGGGCAGGTTGTAAACAGTTGTCTCAACCACTTTACCTGGAGGAGTGAAGGTGAGCGAACCTGAGTTTGTCTTTAAGGTGCCGGCGCTGCACTGAGTGTGTGAACGAGCACAGCAGGTCGCTGCTGAACCAGGATGTCAGTCTGAGACCTGAGACGGCGTTTCCAGCAGACCGCTTCTCATCCAGCGTTTAACTAACCTGGATGTTTGTTTAAAACAGCAGCTAAAGCAACATCTCAACATTTTGGAATAAATGTGCTAATTTGCTTTTTTTTATGAGAATAAGATGAAAAGATTTATATTGACGTCTGTGCTTTAAGTACAGAGCTGGAGTCTGGATGTGATTAGCCTAGCTTAGCAAAAAGGCTGGGAGAAGGGGAAACAACTAGCCTAGCATGTTGCATCTTGTTTGTTTAACCTGGTACAAACCATGTCCCGTTTCCTGCTCCTTACAACAAGATAATGATGAACTATTCCTTTATTATTATTATTATTACAGATGGAATTAAGAGGCCAGCTGTGATGAAGACGTCTCGTTCGGTCACATGGTTGTTGCTTACATGAGATCACACACTTTGCAGTACAGGAAGCTTCATGTCCTGTGTTACCGGGCCCATAAACCCCACAGTGCACAAACACAGCGTGAAGTCATGTGACAGACTTACAGGCGTTGGTGACGGCGAAGCTGTTGGCCGTCTCGATGTTGTCCACGTGAGGCACCAGGTTGAACGGGGCTTCCGAGGCGTTCGGGCTGGTGTTGTGCAGGAAGATTGCCAAACGAAAGGCAGTGTACTCCTGATCAGTGTTTCTGATGAACAGACCGCCTGGACAGAGAAGGAGGAACACGGGTCAGATGAGGAGCATTTGGGGGGGAGGGGGGGCAGCAGAGAATAATCCACAGACGGTTCAGTAACCGCCGGCGAGCACAGAGACACAAAGTGAACAGCAGCTGGAAACAGAACAGTCTGCAGATGAGACCGAGTGCTGAGTTAAGACTGACCCGTCCTCGCTGAGAGGTGAGAGCCAAACCACATGATTTGATTCCATCTGAAACCTTAGTGAAGTTAAAACACTCCTCCCTGGGCTGGAGCCTCCTCCAGGCTCCTGATTGGAGGAGAAGAACTGGACTAATATGAGCAACAACTCCACAGAACAGTAAAACACATTATTCGTTACTGTCTCCAAAAGTCTCCACTCAGCTGATATCAGCGCATGGCGCAATTTCTACGGGCTGCGTAAACACGCTTCCTGCTAACGCAAAATGCTAACGCCAGCATGCTAATATGCCCATCCATGTTCAACAAGCTGAGCATGCTAGCATGGCAACATTCGCTAATTAGCAGGAAACACTGAGTAAAGGTGAGGATGATGGGAATATCAAATTTCTTGCAGGTGTTTGAAGCACCGGACAAACTGAACTTTTGACCTGATGGTGGCGCTAGCTGAAAAAACGGTGGGTCACCAAGTTATTACAGGTCATCCTGTGGGACCGTCAGCATCTGCACCCAGATGAGACATTTCACTATGAAGGAACAATGTCAACCTGCTGCACTGGAGGCAAAGTCAGGTGACACAACCTCTGGGAATGATGAACACCTGACCCAAACTGTGCTGGTCACCATACTCAGAGGGGTTCATCCTCTGTGGACCATGAATGCCTCTGCCTCTTCAAGGCCATCCACCCTGTAGTTATTGAGATATTTCAACCTGGACCAACCCACTGACATCCCCATCCCTACGCCCGTGATGCTAATGTGGCTACAAACTCCCTGGTCACGGTTGGGAAGGATCCTGATCATGATTACAGGAAGCAAAGGTCCCTGATGGTTTATCTTGTGAGGGGTTTAAAAAGCTTTTAGCAAGCGTTTAATAGGGTTGAACAGACTTCTTTAGAAGCCGTGGTCAGAGAGGAACCTCCATCATGTTAGCGCCGACCACAACTGGCTGGACAATATATGGGATGCAATAAAAGGCTAATATTGGTTTAGTAAATCACTTTGCCAATATCCTACTGCTGACAATTCAGTGCTAAAAGCATCGCAACTCATGACTCCACTAAGCTTTGTGACAATGCAGGATACAGTCTGATTAGCATGTAAACCACCTTTGTTTCATCCTAATGCAGGCAGAAAAAGTGCTATATTACTCATCAAACATCCTCCAGGATCAGCGCTGCTTGTTATTCAGTGGAGCAGCTCCAGTGTCAAGAATCTGATTTTTTTATTTTTTACATTACAGCCTTGTTCATATACGAACGTCGTGGCTACGCCGTTCACGGTTGTGCAAATGTCAGCGGTGTTTTAGGTTAGCAGCAGTTTGTTTCACATTTGAAAATCTAACTTCAGGCTGTATTTCCTGGGATGAGACAGTATAAATGTCATTCAAAGCAGAATGCCAGCATGCTCTTTTTATGGCTGACCTCTTTAAAAGGTAAACTTCAGAATATTTTACTCCTTTATGATGCCCACTCGTGAAAATCCCTTCCATATTTTTGCATAATGATCGTTGTGGCACTGGAGCCGTTTTGATTTCCATGTCGTTTGCACTGTGCTGGTTTCATGTCCCATCGACTCACGCTTTCTACCAAATGCTCACAGGAGGTGTTGATTCCTCATTTACAAATAAAATAGTTTGATTATCTACCGATCAGTGGGAATGCCCTTTACACGTTTCAGCATCTTCATCGCTAATTGAAGCAGGATAAAAATCAAGCTTTGACCCATTTATTCAGCTGTGACTTCGCCTTCTGCTGGATGTTACACAGAATGAGATTCAGTACAACGGGACACACTGGAGGGGCTCACACTTTGAAGTTTCATAAATGCCATCTGGTTTGCCAAAAACAAGACTCCAGTGGCTGCAAAGCGCCCGTTTGTTTCTGACCCCGTTTCCAGCTGGTATGTTACCTGGATGATGACACCTGGATGACAGGCCTTTGAATTCACGCCTGACATTTTAAGTGTTCTGGTCATCTCAGCTCCGCTTGCATTGTGACCAGATCTCCACACGCAGATCTGCCCGACCTGTCAGCTGTCAGAGGTCGAGGGAAATAATCCAGGATTTTCTCGAGGGGGGCGCTAAGATGCGCAAGATGAGAGTCATGTGACAGATGGAAACAGCCAATGATATCTATAGGCTGCTTTCCAGCTAATGTTACTAACTATAAGAAGGTAATCAGAGCCAGTGGAGAAGCATGCTAGGACACTACAGCTCAGCTCCCCCCGTTGGTCATGTGACCTTGTCTTGCACGTCCTATTGGCCCCTCCAGAGTCTCATATATGGTGCTGCTGCATGGTCTCTATTTATTTTTCCTTTGCAGAGGAGGACGCCATCTCTCGCTTTCTGACAAGCAGCTTGAGGCAGCAGGAAGAGGTTAACCTTTCAACATATTGGCTGTTTTTTTTTTTTTGCGATTGTGGTCACACAGTATAACATCCATTCACACCTGACTGAGATCCATCCTGAATGTGAACCACCTCCAGACGTGTTCTAGCCAATTGTGCGTGCATTTACACCTGCATTAATGTGTTATCCAGATCTTATCCAGACACAGGTCACGTGTTAATGACAGGTGCATATGTGGGAAGGTAACTGGTGTCAGTACACCTGTCAACACCAGTTTCACCTCAGTGAATAAGCCGTGAAGAGAGTTTACATCCACATACACACAGCCAGGCTGCTCGCGTGATGCTAGTGATGTTCTCTGAGACCTTTAGTGTCACTTGGACTATCAGTGTTCACATTGAGGGATGTGATGAGTTTTGCAAACAGAATGTTCATAAAAAAGATTCTTAATGAGTTCCTCTCTTGATTTTTTTTTTGCCCCGTCCTCCATGTAATGCATGCTGGGAAAGGCTGCAGCCACCATGACACTTAAAAAAAGGACAGCAGAGCAAAAAAATGAATGAAGAAAGCATGAAAAGTGGGATCTAAATACTCAGGATCCGCCTGCACATGCATCGCCGGCGTCAGAACTCCTGTGGCAGCTGTGGTCCGTGTTTGCCATGACTGTAATTGTGCACTTGTTTCTGTGCTGCATGCATGTGTACACAGCAAACCCCCCTCTGCTAATAAGTGTTGATTTTTCTGTGGCAATTATTTGAAACTGATGAGTGTTGACTGGAGAGACGTTTGCCCTCTCTGAGAACTGATTCAGAGTTCTGCATAAAACTGTGAAAAGTTAAATGAAGTCTGGTGGGTGAGGAAGCACTGGTTCATTGTGGACACTCCCAGAGGTCAATTACAGGCCTGAGATGGGAAAATAAGGACACGGGTATAACATCAACACATTTTGCTATCATTGGCAGCTATGCTGTTAGTCAGACGATAATGGCACGTGGCTATAATATCAGGAATCTGTCTGAAATAGCTTTGTTTTCAAATTCACCCACAACAGTCGTTTTGCTTAAATCAGCTGAACACTTTGCAGGAGCAGCAGTTCCACAGATGCAGGTTTAAACCCCCACCCAGCTCAAGTGTCTTCAGTTCCAGGGGTGCTGTTCTGTAACAGACCCTGACCTCTGACCTCCCTGCAGGGGCCGGGATTCCAGTATCACATTGATATAAAAGGACAAGGAGAATTATTTGAACAGCTTGTCATTTTTCATCAGCCTGACTGCTCCTGATGTGCCTCAGCTCCGCTACAGCGGGGGGAGCAGCGGAGGGTCAGACCACAAAAAGTCCGCTTGAGCAAATGTTTCACTGCAGAAGGTTTTAACACCGTCGTCAGGCTCTAAGAAAACAGTTCAGTCCAAAAAGCACGAATGGCTGCTTCTCTAATAATTGATTTTTCAGGAGGGCTGTGATGATCAACAACTGGAGGTCACAGTCTGCCCTTCTTTTCATTCCCTGCCTTTAAATCAACGCAGTCAATCTGCCTGCCGGTGAAATGAAAACCACGAATCCATCATCTTTATTTCCTCCCACGACAAACACTGTTAAGTAGTTAAATGCAAACATGGAGACGTTTAACACAGACGGGAGGGAAGAGGGAGCGGTGGAGCTGGAGGCCTGTGGGACCGTGGCAGAGGGGGATTGCAGCGCCAGGACCGGGGGTCTGCGAGTGTTAACAGCAGTCAATGCACAGGCAGCCTGCATAGGGAGCACACACACACACACACACACACACACACACACACACACACACACACACACACACACACTTTGCTGCTCTGATCTGCTGCAGTGGCGGAGTGCACCGGGATACACACTCCAGCCTGCAGATACAAAGCGCGTTAGGTGTGTGTGTGTGTGTGTGTTCACATGCACAGCATCAACAGAGGCAAGCAGCCCGTCTGTGTGTTCAGAGGAGAAAGAGAAAAGGCTGCGGAGAAATCAAGAATGTCCACTTTGAGTAGTGCTGAGGTGTGAAACGGCGCCGCGCAGGACGTCCACACATTCATTCACACGATTCATCCTCCGCTTAGAATTAACACGAAGGCTCACACTCACCGATCTGAACGCTGCTCGGGAAAGCTCCCATTGTCAGTCCCCAAAAGCCAGAGAACATCAACAGAAAGCAGTCGCCAGAAGAAATCCTCATTTTGTTTCGGTTATAAACTGATGAGAGACATCGAGCAGGTTTAATTAACACCCCCGGGGCACAGGCAACATCACAGGGTGCAAAAAGCAAAGAGATGGAGAAAGAATCAAACGGCCCTTAAATATCCATGTCTGCTCTGGATGCCTTTTTCTTGATTTCCCCCCGCAGAGCCGCTCGTTTGTGCCGTCAAACTGCGTCCGTCCGTCCGGCGCTGGAGATTTTGCGCACAACACCACCAGGATGGGGGGCGGGTGAGGGGGGGAGCATCAGCCAGCGGCGGCCAGTGCGTCTGGATGCGGCTCAACTCACATCACAGCAACAACACACATGCGCCTTTTTAGCCGACCGGGGCGGGCAGGAGGGGCGTCAGTCGGTCCGCTCAGCACCGAGCGGCGGAAAAAGTCCCCGCAGCTCGTTTAACACCAAAACTTCCAGAGCGGCTGAGGTGGGGGGAGGCTGCACAGCGGTGACTGATGGCTGACAAGAGGTCGGTCTTCTTGCCTCAGTGTGACAAATGACTACAGATAGAGGAATGGATGTTCTTTAGTCCAACACAAGCCCTGCTCTCACGTGCTCTCCATGCGCAAATCAGTCTGCATGCAGCCGCTCAAGGTGTCATTTAAAATGCATTAATTGCATCAATTAATAGGATGGTAATAAACAAGTTGCAATCTATAGTGTCTGTTTTCTGGGAACTATCTTTCTCTTGCAGCATTAAAATGGCTTCACGCTGCGTTATTCAGCCCAATTTGGTGCCTTGTGTCATTAGGTTCCACGCACAGGCATAGAACATCCTCCCCAGCAGATAAATTAAGAAACGGAACAGCCCTGATTTATAGCTTGACCGGTCATTGTGATAAATTGTAAGATGTGGGAAATACATACAAAAACTCATTAAGGACGCAGTTCTTTCAACTCGTACATGGAGCACAGCAGCATCACTCTGCATCTGCACAACAAATGTTCCCTGCAGCGTCATGTGTCAAGGGTTCTGCTCGATACAGAAACATAAATGTGCAGTGTCAAAGGTCACTAATGTGTCACCTGCAACACTTAACACTGAAGGTGTCCCGTGCGCAGTTCCTCTAATGGCCACTAGAGGCCGGGTCGACTCTACAAAGACTGATGCAGAAAAAAAGTTGCCAGTTTATTAGGTTCACCAAGCTAAAACTAATGTAGACAAATCCAACAGTCCTGCGATAAGCCACAACTGCTTCATACTGACTGATGATTCTGTTATTTTGTCCACCCCATTCGCATCAATGAAGGTAGGCTAAATAGCAAAAAACCCTCTCTGTGTAAGAAATACCACTTCTATATGATAAGCATGAAGCGACATCCAGGACGGTTAGCATAGCTTAGCATAAAGACTGTAAAACAAGGGGAAACAGCTGATGGTTTAAAACAAATAACATGATTTCAGTGAGAAGAATCACTTCAGTTCATCTCCAGACATTTAATAAAAAGGGTCATTTTGAAGTTTGTTAAGCTTCCTCTGAGATGAAATAAAAAAAAAAACAGAGTGATGACACGAACATGAAGGGGGGGGCTTGCCACCTCGGGTGGTGCAGTTAAAGCAGGAATCGCAGGAGATACTGAAGCTGCAGTCGGCTCAAGTTCTGCTGATTTGGAGGTTTGTAGCTGCCTCAGGTGAACCTCCTTGAAAACGAGCAATTATAAGTGCGAGACACTGCTGGGAGCAGCGCAGCAGGTTGATTTTGCTGCTTACCATCACTCAACCATCAGCATTCAAGCTTGCTGGAAATCTGAAAAAAACACAGTTTCTGTTCAAAAGGAGGATCAGCACACGTTCTTCATCCTTCCATCTGTTTGAAATTCAGTCAAGACAAGCTGTGATGTTTAAGACCACCACTGGAAGCCTAAACTGCAGCGCTGAATCCAATTAGAAGACACCTGGAAACAGAACGCCATATTGATATTTATGTCATTTTTAAAAGGTAAATCAACTTTGATTCAAAGTGCAGGAAATTTCAGCTTCTCTGCTCTGCGTGGGATAAAACTCTGAACCACTTCTGGACAATCTGTTTTCCCAAAATGAGATTTCTGTAACGATCACAGCCAACTGGTGTCCAGCGACAGCTTGAGTCGAGCCCAAACTCAAGAACAAACCTCCATGCTCATGCTTTTTTTCTGCATCCAGCCATATTTTTGGCTGCAAAGGTGTGATTTCCCCACAGAGATCAATAAAGATTCATTTTATTTACACTCCTTAAAGAGAATGCTGCTGACGTTTGAGAAACAGATTTGATTCCAGTGAATAGGCTCATCGGTCTGTCAATACTCACTCACTCAGCATTAATGCAGTTCTGCAGAATTTGTTCCATATACAAAATCAGTGTTTGGAGCTGAGTGCAGGTTTGCTTTGAGTTGCCTCGGAGCAGAAAGTCGTTTCTCACTGTGCACAAAATCTGCAAAAAGCAACAGTCCTCCGTGGACTGTTAGGCAGATCTCTCGCTTCCTAATTGCAGCTCTTGGAATTCACATCATATGTTCATCTCTCTGAAAAATATTTACTTTGGTAGCGCTTAAGTTTGAGGAGCGAAAAGCACCAGTTTGTTGTTTGTTTCCTGGTTTGTGGCTGCAGAATAAAATGCAGCTTCAGTCAGTTCACCTCCAGGAGATAAAATGTCTGCACACACTTTACACACCTCTACTTTTTATTACAACCCATCAAACCAAACATCTTTCTTCACATGTTGTTGTTTTCATTATATTTTTTATGTCAAATGTTCAGCTTCTTGCATGTAAAATAATAGTTCTGTTTATTTTTTAACTATATTTTCAGTTTTGTTGTCCTTGTTTTTTAGCATCAGTACATTTATTTTCTATCTACCTGGAAACTAGAACTGTGTGTAACACTGACATCGTGTCTGCATACATGAGGAGTAAATCTCTGCGTCAACATGTTTAAATTGATTATACTAATTAACGGATCATATCTCATTTGTTTAATCCGAACACAAACAGAAACATGAAGATGCAAATTTGCGGTTTCGTCCGCCCTCACAGTCATTCTGTGTCCACAATCACTGAAGAACGACACATGAAGAAAAACAAATACGTCCACCTTCCTGGATTCACCTGTCACATACAGTTACACCTACACACCACACACAATCATCCAGCGCGCTCACACCAGTGATCCTGGATCTGTCTAAGACCTGGATCACATTTCCTATAAACTCTGTCACTTCCTGTTCTACCTTCCCGCCTCTGATGCCTTGACTGGAACAAATGAAGATGATGTCTACAGTCATCAATGCAGAGACACAGAGAGGCTGTAGATCTCACAGTTACCTCTGACGTTCTGCAGTAACTGACCAGTCCACCACTCAACCAATGGAAAACACTTACAGTGCATTAAATGTTGGGATTTTCTCGCTCTCCTGCAACAAGAAGCCTTTAAAGTGCAAATTAGACAGTAAAAAAATGTTTTCAAGGTGTGTCGCCTGCCCCGTTGTTAGATCTGCGCTTGCAAGAAGAAAGGTATTATGAGTCGTGTGCGTGTGCTGAACTGCAACGATCAAGAACAACTTATGTCCACGATGATAAAAAAGGAAGTTTCCAAAGATGAAGGCATGAAATTGCCTTTCAGAAAACTGCTTAACGAGTTAACGTCAACACCTTGTCTGCCGTTTCGTTTGGCTGTGACGTCGTTGTCAGCGCGTTGATTTAAGAGCCTTAATAAAACAACTTCCACTGTGTGATGGATTACTAATTCCAGGTGTGATTCATGTCCCTTTCATACTAACACCCATTAAAAACATCAAAAAGAGAGAAACACAGTCTTCCTTCAGATAATGGATGGCAGCGATGTGCCAAACACATCAAATAACAGTTTCATGTCGACTTGAGCAACAGTCCGATGCTGTAAGGAATCTATTTTTATCATAACTGCACATTTCTATATGTTCACTACACACTCATTAAAGGCAGCGCTGCGATGAACAACCATAAATCGATGCTTTTAAATATACACCCAGCATTAAATATCACACAGCTCCTGTCCGGCTCCGGCATCCAGCTCACGGAGGCGCAGTTTTTCCTCCTCGTATAGATGCAACATCAGTGTGATGTATGTCAGCCGTTTGCATCAGACTCACTGGCAGTTAGTCTTTTACATTCAGTTCATTGTTTTCTCTTCCTGTCGTAGCACAGTGACACATCGAGAGGTGTTTAATAAAATCGGCCACAGTCTTTCTCACACTGAGTGTCAGCAGGACTACTCGTCACATGTGCCACAACTTTAGATTTAGAGGTTTCTGGTGGAACATGTGAGATTTCAGTGTTTTAAGTACAATGTTTTGGATTTATTACACAAATCAATCCTGACGCACGCTGGAAGATGCATGAAGCTAACGGGCTAAATGCCAGCAGAGGCAGACGAGGCGACACGAGACCAGGCGGCAGAAAGCCATGGCTGTGAAACCAAGGAGAACAGCTGAGGGATGAACTCAGAAACGCGATGGAGCGAGCAGCCGCCACCACCACCACCGCCACCGCCGCTGCTGTGGAGGCTTCTTCTTTAGAAGAGGCAAAAATCACCTTAAAACAGGGGCTAACTGAAGCACAATGTTGTCAGTTAGGAGCAGTTCAATGATCATTTGTGTGCACTAACACTATACTTAAGTATAATTGGGGTATTTCCACGTCGTGCCACCTTTTTTCTCACTACATTTCAGAGGGAAATGTTTAATGCGAACATGCTCAGCAGCCGTCCATTTCAGCTGCAGCATCAGCATCCGTCAACAGATTAACTGCATATCCAGCCGGCAGCGACCCTCCATCCTCAGTCACAGCACCTGCTGCTCCACTTTCAAGACCAAAACCCAAAACCCAGTTTACTGGCTGCACCTTCTGCACAGTGACGCCTCAACTCACTCAGACTGGACAAAGCAAAAAATGAGCCAGTTCAGAGACGACTGCAAACATGATGTTATAACGCTCATTAACGGAGTGATGAGTTGAAACGTTCCACATAGGGGCATCAAGCTGCAGCTCCAACACGCAGCCAGACTGTACATTTGATCTGGCAACTGTGGCGGTGCGACCACATGACCTTTTCGGTTCAACGTGGACACGTGTTTTCTAACTTTGAGAAATGTCTGATGGACTGTGTGAGCTGATGAGCGCGTCACATGTTTGACTTAGCGAGCAGAAGTTATCTGCACAATGTGTTCAAAACGTCTGAAGTCAGTTTACTGCCGACTACTGACAACAACTACTGAGCGTCTGCGAGGGAGCGAGGGACAGATTTCAGACACTTGTCTTTTTGATCTGGACCATCTTTTGGGGCTGAAACCACAGTTTGTGTGTGAACAGTCGGAAACTGTTCGTACACTGAGCCAGAGCAGCACAGTGGCTGGATAATGGCTCCAAATGGCACAGTATGCTAAAACTGGACTTCAGAGGAGCTTCTCTGACACTGCTGCTCCTCTCCCTCACTGCGCTCCCAGTGGACGACGGCCTGAATCTGACCGACTTTATGAATGAGGTGTGTGTGTGTGTGTGTGTGTGTGTGTGTGATGGATCTCTGCCATAACTCTGGAGCTGAACAGATGGGAAGACTGCAGTAGGTTTTTCCTGCTCACATCAGGGGTGACTGAGAGTGTTGTTCAACCGCTGTTAGGGAATCCCGTACACACACCGACGTTCTCTACATGCGTGTGTGTGTGTGTTTGTAGGAAAGAAAAAAAAATCGAGTTTGCAGCTCGACACGATTCGTCCACCCTCCTTTCAGCGGACTTGAGAATTCAATTTCCAGCTCTTGACACTCGGTTTTTCTAAGCTGGTTTGAAAAGTATAAGAATGCTTTGGACAATTTCCAGTGAAAATAAAAAAAACAGAGGCAGCAAAGGAAAAGGCAAATATATATCTATATTTATATATATGTGCATCACTCCAGCAGCTCCCGTCTCCGTTGTAAAGCATCCTTTCAACAGGACCAGTGAAGGGTCTGAATGGGACTTCAGACACTCTCTGTGCGTATTAAAGCCCTCAGATGAGCCGTGTTCAGCGTAACATCTGATAGCTGTGATTAGACCCTTGAAAAGTCACTCAAAGTTAATTTAATGAAGCTGAACTGGACAGTCTGGACTTTCATTTAGGAGAAAATGGAGGTTGGAGGTCGTCTTTCATCGAGTCATTGACGTCTTTCATTGAGTGATTGATGACTCGGGTCACATATTTAGAGTATAACTGATCACAACTCTGAATGATTCTCACCCAGAAGCCAGACAGCGACGGCAGGAAACACCTAAACTGCATCTTTAATGACAGAATATTGGCAGCTCAGCTCTGAATGAAGCTCCTTTACTGCTTATGGGATTTTAGCAGGTGGTTGTTTTCTCAGGCCTGAGCACGGGGGTCCTCCCTCCGGCTGCCGGCTGGCAAACAGCGCTAACAGCGCTGCCAGGAGCGAGGAGCACCTGAGGAGCGACTGCAGGCCGTCACAGGTGGTCCCCCCCCTGCCGGTTTGACGCCAGCCTCCTCTTTCTCGTGTTCACCAGCTTCTCTTTCCTCTTGATGAGGCCATTTGGTGATAAAACGACGCATTTCCATCACGCTGCTAACGTTCCAAAGCGAGCGATTTGCTTAAGTAAACACATCTTACGTGATGTGAAGTGACCCCGGTGATTCTGTGCTTTGGAGGTTTCTGTGGTAAATGGAGCTGCTAATGGTCTGAATCAGCTGAAGAATATGAGGAGCGGCAGACAGATCGGACAGGACTGTGTTTGTGAAATTGCCACTTATCAAATTAACTGAAAGGTTTTAAAGCATGAGCAAAAAGGAAGTAAGACTACACACAGTACTGCAAAAACCAGCATCTGTTATCTTGGTGAGGTCAGTTCAGGTGTGATTATAAGATTATACAGACCGGCTTCTGTAGAAATACTGGGACCAGAATCAGCTTTATTGGCCACATATGTGCACACATACAGTGGATTTGACTCAGTGCACCTACACACAGCTCCAAAAACTACTCACAGGAAAGGCAGCATAACAGCTAGGTACGCTGCAAGTCTTCTGACTGACAGGTGAACATCCAGGAAGGCTGCATCTCCACCAGCAGCCTGACACACACCTGCATCTCCACCTGCTTCAGCCCCACACACTCCGCCTGAGCAGTGGCAGCGAGCACATTCAGGCATCTTTCTCTGAGCAGACGCATCTACAGTTTTTAGCAGGTGCACTGCAGCATTACAGTGACGAACACAGGAATGCATCAACAACACAATATTATTCTGCAATGGATCATTTTGCATGAGTACTTTTTCTACTTTATAAGTGTATTTATACTGTATTACTGCTACTTTTACTTCTGTTTTTCTTCCATCACTGATAAAAACCCTGAATCTCTACAGTTCATAACAAACTTTTGGATTTTTTTATTCTAAATAATGTTTTTTTTTTTAAATAATATTATCCAGGGAGGTTCCCATTCATCATGTATTACATTTTCAATAAATCAACAAAATTTGTATTCTACATAATACACAAGTTGATTAACTTGTATCCTGTAATGACAGTGAGTAACTGTACTCAGACCAGACATATTAGTCTGGTTGAAATCCTGTTTTTTGTTTTGCATGCGGCGTCATATTTCTCAGCAGGACCAGCACAGACATTATTGTCCATTATGAGAATATTACAAGATTCACTCCTGTTCTTTCCTCACATTATGATGTAATTTCATCAGAGTGTGTCGGGTATTTGGCATTGCAGTTGAACAACACGCTCCTGGGCATGTGCAACTCGTGGCAGCATTTCTCATTAATACAATTTTTGTGTGCAGCTGCCAAACAGAATTTTAAAACGTTTTTATTTTTTCTTCTCAAATATCTGCATGCATGTGTGAACTGAAGCCTGGTTGCTGAAACCTGGCGGCTAGCTGTCACTCAAAGCGGCCATGCTCATAACTATGCATAACTTTAAGCCTTAATATATAATTTAAATTAGTGAATTTTGTAAAAAATAAAAAATAAAAAAAATTTAATTCACCCGTGCAGTTGTCATTAATGAGGAAAATAGCTTTAGAGATGAAAAAAAAAAAAAAAACATTTTTGGACCAGCCTGTAAACATGTTTACTTCTGATTTACATTTGGGCATTTTAATGTGGGGGTCTATGGGGATTGAATTGCTTTTGGAACCAGCCTCAAGTGGCCATTTGACGAACTGCAGTTTTTTGGCACTTCAGCGTTGGCTTCATTTTTCAGCCCCGACGGTTGATGATGCTTATGAGAAATGATTTTTCTTCCTCTAGTCGTCTGTTTTCACTGAACTTTTCATACGAACAATCAAGCGCAACGCCGCCGCCGAGGTGGTCGCACAACACGTCGCACAAACTGCAGTGGAGTTCTTTTAAAGCAGAACTTGATGACTTGACTTTTGTGCTTTTACCATGCGTGGGCTTTGCAGTTAAATGGTTTAATTACATTGCGTTTATTGTTGATGCACGATCCAGAGTCTGCACACTGTGTTTTATTTTGAAAAATTTCCCGGATCCTCTACACTGTTTCCATGTTTGACTTCCTGTCTCACTCGATCTGACTCCTGGCTTTTTCTATATAGCAGTTCTTAATACGTGTCATCTGATTTACGGCACACAGACCGGAAGAGCCTGTGTTTACATGTTTACAGTTTCCCTGTGATCAGAATTTCAGAGGATTCAGAACTGATCCTGAGCTGCTCCTCTTCTTCAGAGACACGTATGTAATAAAGGGAATGTTGATAACTTTGGTTCTCTCAACAAACTTACTGAATCTGTTAGTTGTAGGCCGACATGTGACCTCACTGTATGAACATGCTAAACCAAAGTTCAGCCAGATCAAGATCTTCACGACATGAGGTGGGGAAACACTGCTGCCTTTGTCCACAGGGGGCGCCAAAATCAACACTAATTTAAAGCTCTTTGTTGTTTAAACACAATGGACGTTTTGGTGATAAACCAAAGTTTTGGACAAACCGAATCTTTGACCTGATGGTGGCACCGGAGGAGAAGTCAGTCATTAAAAGTCATCCTGAGGGGAAAATGAATGTCAAGACAATTCATCCAAAAGTTGATGAGATACTTCACACTAAATCAAAAACGTCAGCCTCATGGCGGCGCTGCAGGAAAAGTAAGGTGGTCACCAAAGTCATTCGGCTTCATTCTCTGGGCACCTTGATCGTTTGTGCAAAACCTCACAGTGAACCATAAAAGAGTTGTTAAAATATTTCAGTTTCCAGTTGTTAGCATGGCTAAAAACTTGGAAAAGTCAGGAATTTTCTCGACTATAAATAATTTATTAACCTGTGGGGCAAAACTGCACTGTAACAGGTGCCTCCTCCACAGCCTTCTGCACTGTGTGTCACCAGGTTAAATTTAAAAGCCACCTCGCTGGACGGCTGTATGGGCCAATCAGCAGGAGGGAGCTGTTCACCTGCAAAGAGCAGAGAAAGCTCTGAGTTTTAAGTTGACTAAAAAAAGACTTCAAACGTATAAATTCTCATCATCCAGGCAGAGACAGAGAGGGAGGTCAAGAGGAAAAATAATGTTAAATTCATAAAGTGCTACACAAACCATCCTTTGTAGCCGAGTATGTACAACAGCAGCAGTGATTACCCCCTGCATGAAATTCAATTTCCACTGGCGGAGCCTTCATTAAAAATGTATCCGTTCCAACACTTTGAGGCATTTTTGATTGCTTTGACCAAATTTACTTAAGATTTGTGTCTTGGGATGAATAAAAAGCAACAGTTTCTGAGGGCTGTAAAATTATTTTTCAGGCTTCTCGTACTCATTAGGCTGATTATCGTCAGGAGTTTTGTTCCACACTCGTTTGTGGTTTGTGGATAGAGATTTGTTTTTTTTTTACACGCTCTCTGTTCTGTTAATCGTTCCGGTGTGATTCAGATTTATTAAAACAACAGAACGTTTAGAACATCCCAACGGGATCAATACCTGCTGATTATAGATTCTTATCAGAGGATTTTCATCACATTTGCGTGAATGTTACTTATTAAGAGTTTAGAGGTTTATAATTAAATAAATCATTTAAGAAGCTTCCTACACTCAAACGTATAATAAGTCATGTTTCTGGTTTAAAATAAAAAAAACAAACAAACCTATCCGATATATTTTGTTTAATTCTGTGCTTCATCATCCTGAAAGTTTCAAACGGTGTTCAAACAAAGAGAAATCTGTCGTTTTATTCAGGGTAACACCTGATGAGCCATCAAAGTCAGGAAGGACGTCGGCAAACGTGACCGAACATAACGTGAATAAAACTTTATACAAAACGTCGTCCATTAACATTTCTCCCTGAGTCACGTCAGGTAGATTTAGCGATGGTGGCTGTTTAACAATGAAGATGACAAGATGATGATGATGAAGATCCCACAAGACTTCATGACATCACTTTTTGATTGGGAGACCCCTGGTGGCTGAAACGACACACTGCAAGTTTAAGTTCAGAGTTCATCTTTGCTGTTTTACGACACACTGACGTAAAATACAATTTCTAATGACGTTCTGTAGCTTTGGACATTTGCAAAATGCATTATACTAAACAGGAAACACGTCATTATGTTTAGGCTTGATGTGTAGAGGAAAACAAAAGGTTACATAAGCAACAATATGCTGAAAAATATTAATAAAAAGCTTAAATCTCATGATACACTGAACACAAACCACATCCGCAGCAGACTGTGAGTAAATTAAAGTATAGAATTTAAAAGCAGCAAATCCTCCAGATTAAATGAATAAACTCTAAATTAACGGCTTTAAAAAAAAAACACAATATTGACTGTCGGTTTGAAACAAACAGCGTCTCATGTTAAAGGCGGATGTTTTATTGATCGCCTCACTTTGGTGACTCTGTCGCTCCATAGCAACGTCACCCGACTTCCTCCTTTGTTCCCGCCATAATTACTAAAAACCTTTAGTAATTACTGCTGTCCTTTAGCACGCTTATTGTCATCAAGAGTTCCCAACACGTCTCTCCTCTCACAGATTGTAACTAACATTTCTGACTCTGACTTGGTCTCCTTTTTTTACTGTTAGTGAAATCAGATTTTCATCGCAAATATATCTTAATCTTAACCAAATGTCTTCAGATGCCTTTTCTCTAAATTTAATGTTTCCACGTGACAGAGGAGGAGGAAATATAATCCAGGCCACATCATCCAATTTGTAGTGAGGACACATAATTCGTGTCCCACAGTTCTCATATCAGATCAGCGATGCGTCTCTATGTCGTGTGGGGAATAAAGAAGCAAAGGTGAAGAGGAGGAGTGCTTTCTTTTTTCTAATTTAACTGACCTCGCCCCTCTGCTGTATGTAATAATAAATATCACGGACCCCAACACGCACAATCTGACACCATCGCACCCGCAGTGCAGTCATCCGGATTACAAAATGAGGTGGCGACTTCATTTTAACTGACGCCGTAACTGTGAGAGCCCATCTAAATTGCCAATTGCCGTGCTTTGTGTATGGTGTGGGATGCATGTGACTAGTCATGCAAGATATTAGTCATGCGACCTGAAATGGGGATCTAGAGCACAGCTCAGGCAACGACTCGGTAGCGTCACCAATCGCTGTGAATGGGGTCCTGTGGGCATTACTACACGGTGTATCAAGGAGGCTTACATAAGCCCACTTCCACTAGAGACGGCTTCACCTCCAGAGCAAAGAGAGGGACAAAGAGCAGAGGAGGAATTCATTTGTGTCTCCTCCACATAAATAACCCACGAGTGGATCAAATGTCAAATTAAATGGCTGAAGTCTGGCGAAGGCGCATTATTGATTTCCACAGCCGGGCGGTAAATGGGGGGGAAATAAGGAAAGAATTAAAGACAGAGGGTGATTTGACTGTGCTGGTCCCAGATAATAATCAGCCCCAGCGCCAGGGCAAGCAAACGCTGAGAGGGAGGGGGGGGGGGAAGAGTAAGGAAAATGAAGGAAATAGAAAGCGACAAGAAAAGACAGAGGAGATACGAGGCCCTGCAGCAACCCCTGAGAAAAGCTCACAGAGGCGAGGTCTGACTCACAGGACGCTTCGCAGGGGAGCAGCAATTTCAGCTTCCATATCAGAGCCGGCAGACCCTCACCCCCCCCCGTCAGTCTCCCCCTTCATCCGGTTCGAGATCTATGTCACAGGTGCAACAAGTCCTCCCCATCAAGCAACAAAAGCCTCTGTTCCACATCTGTGGACGCGAGCGCTCACCTCAGCTTTCAGGTTAGAAACACAAGCTGGGAGCCCGGCGTTCACATGACCCCGATGAGTCACATTTATCCTGAATTATCCTCCGCTCTGGGGTGACACACCTGTAGGCAGGTTTAGGAAACGGTGCGTTCACCTCACATATATCGAACTGAACGGTTTTCATCATAAAAATGACTTCTGACTACTTGCAGAAGCTTTCAAGGTAAGACGTGTTATTTGTGTGTCCACATAAAAACCAAAAACAAGCCACTTATTTAGTGCCTATAAGATTTGGGACAGTAAACCCACGTTGGCTCGCAAAAACACTGTTTTGTGTGTTTGCTCTTTCATATCTTTTAGCCCCGACTGGCTCACTTCTTTCTGCTGGGGACGCTGGTTTGTCATCACAGCTGTAATAAACCATCATCTGCTGGATTTTTGGCTTGTGTTTCACAGTATATTGATATATTGATAACTTCTCCAGTTAGCAGATGGTTTGGGCAACGGCTGTGGAGTAGCTCAATTAATTTGAAAATATACACCTATCATCTGGTTTTAAAAAATCCATGTTTGTGTTTGTGAGGAAAATAAAGAGCAAGATAAGATTAGAAGTAACAGAGAGGGTGAGCTTGCTACTGATAACCTAATAACAATCTTCCACCTGTGAGCAAATCAAACCGAAAGGCAAAAATAAAAAGATTTAAGTTTAATGGATGAAACATTTAAGAGAAGGAGCAAAGGCAGGATCCTGCAGTGAATACAGGATCCTGCTGACAGCTCCGTGAAGCCTGCAGGACTTCTCGTCTCAGTGAACCATGAGAGTCACCTGTAAAACTACAACTTGTTGACGTTGTAATAAAAGAGATATAAAGTGTTAATTAGTGAGTTTTACAGGTGCTGGTAGGCGGATTTCCTTCCTTTGGGACTGAGCTAGGCTAGCTGTTTCCCCCTGTTTCCAGTCTTTGTGCTAAGCTAAGCTAGCCAGACTCCTGGAATACAGATTCATGAGTGGTGTTGATCCTCTCGTCAGCCTCTCAGCATGTGTCATAAATAAAATGAAACACTGCTAATGATAATGAGCAGGTAGCAGGTTTTCCCTTCACTTCTTATTCCAACATAAAAAATGCTTAAAAACGGCAAAAACTCTCATTTAAATTCCAAGAATTTACATACTCTTTATAAACCGCTGGTTAGACAGTCATGCGTGTGTCAGGTGATCTTAGCCTGCCGCTGCATTCAATACGACCATGTCCTTGACGTCCTTCATCCTCTGTGATCCCACAGAACATGTGAGACAGGCGGTCTTAACATACAGCCACGTGCGAGGACCCCTCGGTGCTGGAGAGGACGTCCTGACGGCAGATCCATCATCCGGATGACTTTAAAACATTTTCAACATGACTTTCAGGTCTCGAGTTGAAGCGTGAACTCACTCAGGCAGTTATTCCCATAATGTGAATGCAGCGTTATTCTTATTTAACGCCGTGTTCTGCGAAGACCTCCGACTCAGCAACTGAACTCAACCAACAAATTTCTGTTTCATTGAGAAGCTGGAAAAACGGCTTTTTCTGTGTGGGCGCTTTGTTGATTTCCCACAATGCAAGCCGAATATGTTCGTCTAACGAATAAAGCCGCCCTTAAGGGAATCTTTGCAAGGATGCAACAGCCCCAAAACACATGACCCTCATGGTTTAACACACCTTCCCACAGCAGAGCCATGTTACTATGTGGGAATCAAGCAGAAAAAGTCTTCATCCGATTCCTTTTATTTTGATATGCTGCAATGAAAAAGGTCTCTGGATGAAAACGAGACTAACAGTCTAAATCTCCATGACTGCGCTCCACATAACGACAGCGTGACACACAGTGAAACACAGAGGCAAAGTGTTTCCTGAGTGTGAGACTAGATTAGAGACAACCGGACGGTTAAAATCAAAAGGTTTCATTCCCCTGGGAACGTGAACGTGCTCGACATGTGTTTGTCATGTCAAGATATTTGACATCAGGGTGGGAAGGATGTGTCCTGACTGAATGAGTCAAATTCATGTCCATTTCAGACTGAAACACTAAAGTGAAGCTGCAGCAGGAAACACCAGCGTTCAGGTGATTAAAAGATGCCTTTTCCCACACATGGACAGGAATTTAGAGAAGAAGAGTTTTCATGAGATAAATGATGAGGTGAGAGATTTAACCTTGCACTTAAATTTTGTTCAGGCTGTTTGCTGCTTTCACTGATTGTGTTATTATTGTGCAGCTTGCACAGCGTTTTGGAAAATGTCACTTGAAGGCACATTTACGAAATTAATTTGAAATGATTTATTATTCAGTTTATTTCTCAGGGACAGTGCGCATTAATAAAGATTACTATAAATATGCCAGAATTAGTGGCTAGTTTTTCTTTCCCACTGGAGCCATCATTCCCCCCTAAAAGTCTGTTTCAGTGTGAGTTCAAACTCGTATTTTAGGACATTTCTACGTTCATTTATGGCAAACTGTGGCTCTGGAAATCAAGCAGGAAGCTTTCAATCATGTCTCACACGATTCATCAGCCAATTCAAGTGAACTCAGTTTGGAGTTGTTGAATTCTGATCATTTTGTCTGGACACGCAGATTCGACCTTTCTTCGATGGCAGCGATGCAAGATGACACATTTTCCCTTGACTGGCCAGCAAATCGGCACCAAGTTCAATTGATTTGGGAATTCATTAAAAGTGCTGCAGTCGGCACAGGTGTGTTCTGCTTGCACGCTGCAAAGGGACCATCTAACTTCAACCAAGCAACGAAAGGCACAAATACCACACTCAGCTCTGAGAAAGGATGAATAAGCACTCTGTTTTTAATCTTTAACAAGTGGCCCCTGTTTCCACGGGAGAACGCCCTCAGATGTGTACGTTAAACGATTTTAATGGAGACGATTTCGCGGGCTGGGGTTGTTTTCCTCTGCAGAAACGATTCATCATGCAGCTCCTCAGGTAGCATCCCTCGCTGCTTCTATAAAGTCTTTGCCTGATACTTACCCATCTTCTCTGTCAGCGCAGATGGGTTGAGTTCAGAAGCTCCTGCAGGAGGAAGGTGAGTAATATCGTAATCCTAATAAAAGACGCTCTTAGATAATAATTCTCTTATTGATCTGTGCCTTCCCAAAGTACCCACAGGCACAGTGAACTCAAAAGACTGAGCCTGTTTACGTCTGCAGGCCACACAGCAAGACCTGAAATCAATTAGTGCACCGCAGAGAACATATTTTACAGCTGCGCTGCAGCAGGAACAGTGCGGCCGCACGAGCTGCTTTTGTATGTTTCTTTAGTGTCAAGCTGACGGCTTCCTGTAGCCACCAGCCATCTCTTACTGTGCAGACCAAGTGGAGCCCATCACAGCAGCACTCTGCTTTCATGCCCCCAGGATGGTGTATACATTTATTATTTGTCCAAGTGCACATGCGCGTGTGTGCTCGTGAATGAGTGAAGCCGTATGTGAATGTTTGTGTTCTGCTATGTGTTATTTGTAGTCTTGGTGGCTGCTCCGGGCTGGATTACCCTGTGTTGTAAGTAGAAAACAGTCCTGGTGTTTTATGATAAATACCCTTTTCTTGCTGCCAACCTCCCCATATAACAGACACACACACACACACACACACACACACACTGTTAGCTCTCAACCAGGTCGGCCTTCTCTCTGATCTCACACACATGACATTTTCTGCGGTGAAATTCATTTGTTTTCCGCGGCACTGCAGCCTGCATTCTCATCAACCGGCACACACTCGTCCACCGAAGCCTCCAGGGCACTGAAAGCTGAGGTCGGCCTTCCAGCAGGGACAGTTATTCAACTTTAAGCCTGCCATTTAGACCAGAGAAGAAGTAAGAAATAAATGCAAAGGGCTGTTTTGGTGGAAAGCGACGAGTTAAATGAAATGAAATCGAAGAAGGTCGTTTTGAGTGAGAGATTCATGAATGTGAAGCCAGAACGCTGCACGTGGCTTAAAGATTCAAGATTCTTTACTGTCATTGAGCATGACATGTCAATGAAATTTGCATTGCAACCCCCATGTTAGAAACAAGATAATAAGAAAGATAAGAAAGAATGACATTAAGATAACTACAATAAAATAAACCAACACGCAATAAAAATATTCGTAAATGCAATTAAAAATATACCAGAATGAAAATATACTAAGACAATAAAATATACTAAATAAACAATCAAATATACCAGTGAAATGTACCGACAGCAGCTGAAACATACTAATGTATTTTAACGGTAAACAATAAAATATACCAATGAAATGAAATGTACCAATATGCTAAAATGGATATAATTTAGTTAAGTGTTTGTGTACTTAAATGTTAAGTACACTGCAGGTGCAGGTGGAGGTGCAAAAGTGCAACACAACGAGGAAGGATTTTACAAGTTATCGCAATCATCTTATCATCACAAGTTGAATGAATCCATTCATGTTGTCGCACTCAGACTTTCAGATGACCGCCACAGCTCCTGACCACATTATCACAGTCAGCTGAGCCAGTTTCAACCTGTGTTTAGCTTTTTCCCACAGAGCTCACAGAGGGAAATGAAGTTAAAGCTGCACAGTCTGAAAGTCCAGACGGACATGAAGCAAAGCTAATAAATATGACTTTTTATGATTTATGCACAGGTGCAGTAAAGGTTATAGTAAAAAAACAGTATCATGAAAAAAGATCTCTGTCTGTGAAGCTACAGACAGGAAATGCTTATCTTAGCTTAGCATAAGAAGTAGAAGCAGGGGAAACGTAGCACAATCCATCCACCACCGTGTCTAATTAACACATTAACACGTTTGTTCAATGTGCACAAAAAACGAAAGAAATGGAGGTTTTATGAGGGGTTGTAACTCTCGGCCAGGCGCAGCGTCAAACTACTCCTTTTAATTCAAACACTGACATATGGTTCATTTGAAAACTTGTGCTTCTTTGACAGATAATGACCTTTGAAGGCAGCTGCCACCCAGATGAAAAGCTTTGAGGATGATAAGCTAACAGAGCTAAAGCTATAATTAAATGCCAACTAGCAGAGCGCTGAAAGGTTTCATTCGTCTTTTTGTCCCCGTTTGTCCCCCGATGATGTGAACTCATCCGCTTCCTGACGCTTCCACGACGAACCAAAATGCCGGGGCAGAAAACTTGAGTTGAGGTTTTTATTATAACTCAAAATAATCCGGCCTTGTTCATACGTGCCCCCCCCGACCTTGATGTGTGGTAAATAACCCGAGGCGATCAACGTCCACGGAAACATTTAAGTCAAGTCAAATGAGTTTCAAGACAATTAAAACAAAACGAGGATCCAGCTTTTGTCCGGGGACACGTTGAGTCACCAAAGCCTGGAGCTCTGCCTTCAGATAAACCCTCCCACCTCTTCCACATGCTGTACGACTCGGCAGCTCTTCACTGATCTACTGCCTCATTGATCCCCACCCCCACCCTCGCCTGATCGCTTCACTTTCTGTGGCAACTGGAGGCTCCTTGAAGCATGAATCGGGAGGAGGGTGAGTCCTTCCTGCTCACTCTTCTCACTGTTTCCTTTCTCCTCTTTCGTTCTCTTCATCTCGCTTTCTTTCCCGTCTTTCGCTCATCTCATGAATATAAAATGTGGACTGCCTGCATTGCGCTTGGTTGCTGCCACTGCAGAAGGTCTTAACCATTAGTGGGAATAATCCGGAGCTGTGAACGCCTGCGTTCTTTCTGAACTCTGCTCTGACTGGCAGGGGTTGGCTGAAAGAATGAATGCCACCATTATCAGCTGTTGGGCTGCGAGTGACTCACCGAGCATGAGTCATTATGTGCTGTAGAGGATTCGACCTATAAAAACTAGTGACTTTTGTAAATAGGTTAACCTATTTGTATGCTACCACCTGTCCTTGCGTCCCTGGAGTCATCGTTCTGACAGCGCTGAACTTACAGCCAAGGTTACGTTTGTCGCTGATGCTCATCATCTTTAAATATGAGCATCTCTCTGAGGACGACGGTGGTTCAAGATGAAATATCTCAGAAATACTGGATGGATTGTCCTCAAATCTGCTCCAGATATCCAAGGTCCCCAGAGGATGAATCCTACTGACTTTGTGGATCCCCTGAGCATTCATCTAGTGGCAGCAGCAGGACAGAGTTTCCTCTTATCTGGTGAAATATCTCATCATCTACCAGATGAATTGGTGTGAATGTCCTGCAGACGACGTGTTCTCATAACTCTGGTGATCCCCCGACTCTCCTCCCGTGCCATCAGTCAGAAACCATCAGGTAACATCTGTAGCTTTAAATAAAATGCATTGACAACTGTTGGATGGATTCCCATGAAACTTGATGCCCCTCAGAATGAATCGTTATAACTTTGGTGACAGTTTAGTTTTCCGATACTTGGGTTTATGACCGAGTAGCTTAAACGCTAACGACATCCCATCACTCTTCTTTGTTTAGTGCTAATTACGAAATGCTAACAAGCTACAATAAGATGGTGAGCATAGCTAACATAATACCAGCTAAAAGTCAGCATGTTAATGACATTGTGAGCATGTTTGCTGATGACGCTAGCATTTACTTCAAAGCAAAGCTGTGAATTAGCACAGACGCACAGAGCTGCTAGCATGGCTGTGGGCTCTTTTTAAAGGGCAGCACACACAGGCAGCATATGACACACACCAAAACACCTGCACCAGTCCACACACACAGGTGACGTGCATAAACATGACAGTAACTTACACACCACTGATCTACAACTCGACAGGCTCGCTGCATCCCTGCTGCGACCGCCTCCACAACGAGGTCTCAGTTACTTTGGAAAATGTTCATATTTGTATTGGTCTCACTGTATTAGTCAAGCTTTATAAAACAACAATTTTTCGACATCTGTCCAGTATTTCCCACCACTGGAAGCTTCTCATAAAAGCACCTTTCCAACTTGAGCTTTTCAAAAACATCCACACCCGACTGTCAAACACAGTGAGGCAGCAGATAGAAGCTGAATGAAGTGTCCAGGTTCCCTCCAACTGTCTGTCACTGACACGACTTTCTGTTTGTGATGTCAAAATGACCATAAAACAGTGAGCCGAGCGACAGGCTCGGTGTATCTGCTCAAAAATGTAGAGTTTAGATCAAATTAGAGTGTACGGGCCGTGTTTGTTAGACTATGTCTTCATGGGCAGAAAACCTGTTTTCATGTGAATCATGTTTTCAGACGTATTTATATTTGCACTGACATGACCTCAGCTTTAACCTGAGATAGCAGCAAAACTAGAAGTACATTAAAATGAGTGCATTTGAAAAATATACTATTCAAAGCCAACATGAGCCCTCACATCAGCAAACAGATGCTCTAAGACTTAAAGGATAACTTTAGTTTTTTACAACCTGGACCTTATTTCTAGCATTAAATACGACCATTTACTCACCCAGACAACTTTGGTGGCATTTGGAGTCGTTTTGAAGAAATTAGCCCCAGAGGAGCGGCGCGTATATCCGTATAATGCGAGTACTCGGGGCATCCATGCGCAGCCTCTATAAACGCATAATCTGCGGCGAAACTCGTTCATATTCCAATATTTTGTTATGATATGCTGGTGCTATTCCCCTCTGAGCCCGTGGTGGCATGTTATCAACATCTAGTGTCTCTAGGCAACTACCTCTGACGTGGATGATGTCATTACCGAACGCCGCGCGCTGCGAGCAGCCAGCCACAACACGGCTAACTCTGCGGCGGTCGGCTACGAATACGCAACAACGAACCATAGCTGCGCCAAACTACAGCTAAACTAGCCGACCGCGGGCTCAGAGGGGAATAGCACCAGCATATCAGAACAAAATATTGGAATATGAACGAGTTTCGCCGCAGATTATGTGTTATATAGAGGCTGCGCATGGATGCCCCGAGTACTCGCATTATACGGATATACGCGCCGCTCCTCTGGGGCTAATTTCTTCAAAACGACTCCAAATGCCACCAAAGTTGTCTGGGTGAGTAAATGGTCGTATTTAATGCTACAAATAAGGTCCAGGTTGAAAAAAACGAAAGTTATCCTTTAACTTGATGTTTACAGCTGAATGAAAGGAAGTCACAGAGATTTAAAACTCTGCAGACGGATCACTCCTCTTCTTCTTCTTCTTCTTCTTCTTCTCTGTTTTCTCTGTGTGAGAGAGCGCCGGGGAGCCCAAGAGGTCGACCTGGATCCATCAGTATCTTCCAGCGGGTGTGAATGATCGGCGCCAATTGTGCCAAAATCACTACAAGCAGGAGGAGAAGGATGGGAGGATGAGGAGGGAGGTGAAGAGGGGACACACACACTCACACACACACGCTCTCTCTCTTCCCCTGTGACGCCCTCTTTTCTGCTGACAGAAAAAATGCCTGCGCTCGTGTGATTAAAGCTGCTGTCACAGGGTTTTCTGCCGCCTCTCTGCTCTTTTTTAATTTCTCAGCTCTATCATGCAGCTGCATCACTGGAGGCTCGACGGCGCTCCAGGAGAAACATGGAGGATCTGAGCGGGGCGGGAGCCGGTAGCGGCCGTGATGCGAGCTGAGGGAGGAGAAACTGAGGTTATGAGAGGTGTAGATCAGGGTGGGTGTAGACAGCACTTTAATATGTGGTGATAACTCCGGTGCATTATGATTTGCACGATAAAACGTCAGTTTTAAAGGATGATTCCAGGTCTTTGCCAACTTTAACTCCGGGGGAACAGGGTGCAGCACGACATCGCCACAAGTCGTACCTGACCTCCACCTCCTTTTCCATTCTTGCTCCTCCATCGTTATCACCGAGCTTCGTCGTTGTCTTTCCATTTTATGGCAGATTGCAAAAGCCCTCTGCTTCTTTAAAGTTTTTCGGGCAAACCAGAAATGCTACTATGAATCCCGCTTTGCACAGGAAGTCTGAGAGCGCACACGACGACGGCAGCGGCTGAATCGTGACGTCTCTAAACTGTGATGATTTGGTTAACTTCATTCATGCTGGAAAACCTGATGGAAATCTTACTTCACTCAGACTGCGACCGTTCAAAATGCACAGTTTTGTTGTTCTGTGTCATTAATTGCAGCCTTTCCAGTCCATTTAAGAGAATTGATTAATTTATAGAAAATTAGTCAAGACTCAGCTTTTTGGGAATCATCAAAGGAGTACACATTTTGATTTGCTACAAGAAAAGTTGACCAGCTTGTGTAACACATTTATAACAAGCCTGAAGCTCAGTGTATAGTCTGCATGGCTGCGAGGGTCCACAAGGGTCTGCAAAGATTTCAGCTAAAAATGTATGACCACCACCACAGGTGTGAACACAGAACCACATGCATGGAGCACGTCTCCACCTTTAGACTGAACAGCTACTGATTTTGGGCTGTATAAATAAAATTTGACTTGAGCTAAACGCTAACACCAGCAGGCCAAGACGCTGTGTAGCAGATATGGTGTTTTAGCAACATACATGCTAATAAGAAATAAACACAATGTGCAGCTCAGACCAGACCAGAGGCACTAGAATTAATTTTAAGATGACCACAGATGTCTGTACAATATTTGACAGTGACACATCGATAGAAGTTACAGCGCTGAGATATTTCCAGCAAAGAGGTGGAGCGACTCACCAGCCATCACTGGCATCCCTGGAGCCACGCTACGAGGCGAGCTAACATCTAGCAGGATCTAAATTGAATAGCTACCCGCATCTGCTGCCAGAGAGAGGTCATTTTATGACTCCGATCACAATCCAGAATGAGAAAAATGGAGAAAATGAAAAACCGACGTAGGATGAGAGGTGAGATACGGGACAGCCGTTACTGAGCGCAGAGGCCAGGTTAGGTTTTCTGCTGAAAGCATGATGGGAAAATAATACCGAAAGTCATTTCAACACAATTGTGTTTTTAAAATCCATAATTCATAATAATTGTAGAGAGAAAGATAATATCTCATAAATGACCAAATGTATGAAAAAAATCAATGGACAAAATAACATGAATACCTGCAATTCAATTCAACACCATAAATAAGATGAATTTTATAATTTAACAAATATAATGTCTATTGTGTCGCTGCTGTAGTGAGATTCCTCCTATTTCGTCCGATTCCTCCATCTACAGTGATGCTAATGAGCAAAAAAAATCCAAATCACGGTGGAGCTGTCCTTTTGATAGATCGTGACCCTTTCATGTGGGTCACACTATGAATTTGACACGATAAATATATTTACCAGCTCAAACAGGCTGTTCAGTCATATTACGCTTCACTACAGTGCGTCCTTGAATTACATCTATTTCACAGCAAAAATACTACGAAGCATATCTGCCAGTTCTGCACAAACAGAAGCAGGTTTCATTATTCTTACAAGGAAAGCAATATGTTTCCTAAAAGAACGAGATACACCGGCGCTGTGGTCAATAGATTACATTGTGCGACAGGCCGGCTGTATCGCGTGATGAATTGTTTCTCATTACATTTCCAGTTGGGTTTATCGGCGTTGTTAGTCCCATTACACAGAGCTGAGCCGCACACAACGGCAGACGGGCGCTGGATTCCAAATGTACAGAAAAATAATGTCGCTTCATTTAATTATTCAAATGCTGCTTTTACTATTTGTGTTTGCCTGTTCGACTAATATTGACTAATAGCACTTTGCAGGACACAAGTGGAACAAAATGTGCTGTTAGACTGCAGCTGAAATGTTCATGGTCGGGTCCCTGGGGTCCTTGGCCTGAGTGAGGGTGGAGTACTTTACATCTACAGCTGAAAGGGAACATTTGAAATGTTTTATTTAACTGATTTCCTGCAGCAGTGAATATTAACATCGGTGGCGGACAGGAAATAACTAAGACCCAGACTATTTTCTGGCAATATAATTCTAATGAAGTGGTCTATGTAAGTACAGCTTCTCTAATCACAGGTCTCATGTTTGACACCATCATCAGCTGAGACAGCCTGATAATTAAATCAATAACAGATACAAACAGCGGCAGTAAATACTGTAACTATAGCTGTGCATTAAGAGGCTGAGCTAATGATGGGGCACGACGGGCTGAGCCACCCATCTGTGTCTGTGCACAGTGAGCATCTGCACTGTATGTTCCTGCTTAATGAAAGCTTGCAAAGGATGCATCACAGCGGCAGCGCTCCTCTTCATCGGCAAGTGGTCGCTTACCATTAATGCATTCAAAGCTAATGTCATCAAAAAACATTGTTCTGAAACAAACAGCTAAACGTCTGCTCAGTGTTACAGTGCAGGTATTTCTGCTTTTTTAAAAAATTAAAGTTAAACAATAGCATGTGAGAGTTTGTCATGTTTAGTCCTTCAGATTAAAATACATCATTTGTCCTCTAGAACGACACATGGCAGCATCTCATGTTTCGACTGGAAAGACGACATCATTTGTTGTAGCATCTCCACAACTGTCTTATGATGCGACAGTGCGGAAGTTTATTTGGCTATCTTTTGGGAAAGATGATGGTTTGGGTTAAAATAACTACTTTGTTAAGGTAATAACCACTTGGATAGATAGATAAATGGATAGATAGATAGATAGATATACTTTATTCATCCCAAGCTGGGAAATTGCAGTGCAGCAGCAGCATTACACACAGTGAAAATAAGTGAAAAATTGTGAAATAAGACTATAAAGAACAAACTATACATAATAAAATATCAAAATAGCAAACAGTAGTAATGAAAAGTATTGCACAAAAAAGAATATCTACAGCGAAATGGCAGTGTGTAGAAAATAAAGTGTACCGTGCCTGTAAGCATACACACAGTGAAAAAGTGAAAATTTGTGAAATAGGACTATAAATGAACAAACTATACAGAATAAAATATCAAAATAGCAAGCAGTAAAAAATTATATACATAATAATAAAATATCAAAAGTAGCAAAGTAGTTCAGGTTACTGTCACTTCCTGTTTTGCTCCTGTCATATATACTACCGCAGCTAAAGAGCTTTTGTCACTTGAACGCAACATTTAGTGTTTTGGGTCACTTGATAAAAGGACTGATGCTCTTCTTGTTGGGAGGACAGCCTGGTTCAGCTGTACAGACCTATAATAATATTAATACTGTGTTAATGTGAAAATATGGAGAGCTGCCATTTAAAGACAAACACCTTCTTCCTCAGACAGCTTTGGGTGCGACAGTAGCCACATGAACATTACTGTATTTCATGCTTTATAAAGGTTGGATGCTGGTAACTACACCCCCTGCTGTGACACGACATACCAATAAGCTGCACAGCAGTAAGAACAAGCTTCTGTCACAACGCTCTGAGACACGAGACTGACTGACTGCAGCACAACAGGTCATCTGGATACAGTAAGAGCTGCCCCTCCCCGACCGTCCTTCAGGCTACAGTATGTGACGGCAGCACAGCTGACACATGCAGATCAGTGCCAACACTCGCAAAAGGAGCCAGAGAGTCCTAATGGCATCAGACAGTCAGGAGGAATGTACCACGCAACAGACTGAGCGTAGGTCCAGCTCTACACTAAACTAGTGTCCTCTCTGCTGTCATGTCTCCATTACAGACTGAACGAATAACTTTTCCTCTTCATGCTTTCTTCTACTTCCTCCTCCACCCTGAGGCCAACCCCTGCTGGAGCTGCTTGTTTGTGTGAAGCAAACTTCACTTCCTCATTGAACGAGCTTCGTTCTTCTCTCTTATTTCAAGGTGGCGTTGATCGTCTCTTTATTTGGAAATGAATGTAAACGGACGCCAAGTGTCCTGCAGTGCTGATAATCAGGCTCTGAGCAACAGGAAGTGGAGGGGAAAGTTGTGTGTTTTCACTATAAAACAGAGGAAACGGTCGCTTCACTGATCTGTTCCCTGCTGGTGAAATCGGCTCCTGACGGTGGTCTGTGTCTGTCTCGATCGCACAGCGAGACGTGTCGGCGGCCATCAGAAAGTCCAAACAAGCCGGCCTCCCTCGCCCGGCCGCCGCCACCGGCCATCACATCACGAATGCTTTAGAGGAAAAACTGTCTGAAAGCCTTCACCCGCTTCACCTTTCATTGCATCTCGCCCGTCTGAAATAACAACACACTTTCACGCTGCCTTCAAATGCAGCATCCCAGAGAGGTTTTAAACACTTTAACTCCAGATGTGGATGAAGGACTTTTAACTGAAGCATGCAGAGACCTCAGCACTCCAGCTGCCTGGCTCATGAGCACTGCCAGCACAGGTCATCCTGACTGAATAAGCTTATATAAAGTCTGCTAGAGGACAAAGTGTGTGAAAACAGAACAAAACCTGCCACTGCTGGAACGTGGCCAAAAGGCTGTGCATCATCTCCTCATCTCCAGGCGCAAACACTTGACTGATCTACTGTTATTTTCTAAATTACTGCACAGCCAGTGAAGGGTAGGACACTCAGCAGGTCCTCTGCCAACACACCATCCACTCCAGCAGCCTGAAATGACCACCACTCTCTCTGATAGTGCCACAGCAGCCGATGCCCTTCAGAAGTGATCAGTTTGTCCCACCTTGACTTTCAGTGGAGCCATATATCAGTCTGACGTCGCAGATTAAGGCGTTGGACAAACACTTCCCTCTAACTTCTCAGCTAGATGCCTCTTGCCCACAGCAGCCCTCAATTCAGAGAAAATCAAGTGCTTCACGTCAGCCTGAGTTCACTTTGGGTAAGACTCGAGGTTTGTTTCAGGGGACTGGAGGATATTAAACAATGACCACAGATTATTTGCGTATTTACACACATTACATTCATAACAAATGAGTTGTAAAAACACCAAAACTCATTTTAAAAAATATGTCTCATCGCTAGCAAAATTACAGTAAAGTAGGAAATTCATTACATTCACCTTAAAAAGAGCAAGATGTGTAAACCATCTCTGCCAAGCACGACACCACAGGCACAGCAAACATGAGACTTCCAGATGAGGACAAACAGGTAGACGCTGCTGAGAGGACAGACAGATCCACAGCCTTCCTCTCATCTGCAGACAGACAGGCCTGCGTGGGCCGTCGTTATTTATGCCTGATGATTAACCCCTAAACCACAGCCAGATTTGAAATTAATTAGCCTAATTAATTGCTTTATAGTCTGTGTAATTATGTTTATTTAGTGTTGCTTCACAGAGGTCATAAGCATGAATTTAAAGATGAAAAAGAATTCACAAATCAAGACTTGACATAAAAACATGATCCACTGAAAGACAAACTATCCATCAGTATATAAACATTTTGCTAAAACGATGAATTAATTAATCAATTAGATGATTTGCCAATTATCAAAAAACTAACCAGCACCTGTTGATTAATAGTAATAGTAATATTAGTAATATTTTAAATTATTTCTCATCTCAAATGTCTGAAACATTTAATGATTTCAGCTTCTCAGATATGAAAATTTGTCTTAAGCTGCAGCAAACTCAGTGATTTTGAGGCTGTTGGTTGTACAAAATGAGACATTTGAGGGCGTCTCTGAGAGCTCTGTTTAACCATGATTATAATATAGAAGAGATGGATTGATCCAGAAAATAACCAGCAGATTAATCCATAACGAGAGCAGTCATTAGCCATAGCCCAGTATGGTCAGAATTAGCTCCACCTCAAACCACTGCAAGAGCAAAATGCTGCTTAAACGTGACTGTATGAGTACCAATACTCTGGAGTAATGGAGTATTTTTACAGTGTTGTATATGAAGTAAAGAATCTGAATACTTCCTCCAGCACAGCAGCTGCTCTCTGAGCCAGATCTCAGCCGGGTTAAGTCCATAAACTTAACAAATAAAAAGATCTCAAGTCTAAATCAACTCAGTTAATTAGCAAAAATCAATGAGAAGTACCGAAACTGGCTCATTATGGTTTTAATAATGCACAGTGAAACAATTAAATATTAACTAGTATTTATTAAGTGCTTATTTATTGAGTGGGAGAGAAGCAGCTGCATGAATTTTTAAACAGGACCTCAGCGCTACAGGAATGCAGGAATGGAAGAAACGTGTTTTCCAGGAATATTTCTATTTCTTAAAGCCATAATGGCTGCGTTACATACACACACTCCCTTAAACACATAACGACACATGTAACAAACACAATACGATGAACAGAATGAAATGTGTTTGACGTTCCTGCAGCTGCTATCTGTTCTCCTCTGGTTCCGCAGAAAAACATCGAGATGACTTCTGAGACTGAAGAGAAACATCTGCATCCACGAGAGGCAACACTTAATTTAAAGTGCACAAGTGTGCAAGTTCCTCTCAGTGCTCAGCTTCATCATCACTGCAGATGTCAGAATCATTATCCTGCATTTCATAACAGTCCCTCATCATGAACTGGGATCACTGGAAACACATTCGGTCTGTAAACAGGAGCAACTGGGACACACTGTATGAGAATTAGCCTCTGCAACACGCTGTACCGCAAATACAGAAGCTCTGCAGACGTCGTAGCTGTTGCAGCAGGATAATCAGTTTATGCTTTTTCACTTTCTTTCTGAGTGCTAGCCTGCATGAGAAGAACAATAACAGGTTCATCTGTGTGCAATAAGTGCAAAGCTGCAGTCAGAACATGATTAGCCTAGCTTAGCATAAAGATTGGAAGCAAGGGGAAACCGCTAGCCCAAATAACAATGCCATGCTAGCTGCTCTCTGAGGCTGAAGGCTACTTAGACACAGCTGTGCTCTGAGCTAAATGCTCACATCAGCATGCTAACATGCTCATAATGAAGATGCTATCATGATGATGTTTAGTAGATATGTTTATCATGTTCACCCTCTCAGTTTAGCCTGGTTAGCGTGCTAAGATATGCTTAATAGACCTTAGCGCTAAGTACAGGTGAGGCTGATCGGACTGTCACTCATTTTTCAGGTGTTTGGTCATAAAAGTAATAAATAAAATTAAGTTTTGACCTGATGAAGAAAAGTCAGAGGATCCACAAAGTTATTACGATCCATCTTGACTGTGTCTGAACTAGATTTTATGGAAATCCACCAAACTGACACTAAGACACAAATGTTGGCCTGATGGTGGTGCAAGATTAAAAGTCAGGAAGAGTAACATTTAGTGACTTTGACATACAGTATAATATTAAGACGTGGAGGTGAGGATCCGGGGCTCTGGTCAACTTCAACAAACTCCCAGAAACCACACAAATTCAACATGTCCACCTCACACGATGCTGATAACAGAGCAGCTCTGCTCTGGTTGTCTACGGGAAGCCCGTCACCTCAAACAAGACATACTTTCTTATCAGGTTTCATACAAGCATGCATGAATATTGTTAATAATTATCTTAGTGGCAGTCGTATAAGTTTAAACTGTGTTTCAGTGGAGAACAGCTTTAAATGCTGCATCAGTGGTCATGAAGGAAGCTTTAAGGTTGAATATTCATCTCTTTTTTAATGCAGTGTCGAGGCGGACTGAAGACTAGAAAGCAGCAACCAGTTGGGAACCAGCTTTAGTTATTCACTCAACTACAAATATTTGACCATTAATAGAAAATGGCAGCACGCCATTCCTGTCACAACTGCTCTGTTCAGAGTCTCTGTCATCTGCAACCTCTTTTACCCCACCCCCCAGCCCCCGTACCCCTGTGCGCACAGCTGGTGTGTAATTGGTCGATATGTGCCTATCCCTGGTGTGATTGGTGGATGTGACAGCGGGCCCAGATGATCTCAGTGACACCTGCGTTTCACACAGGACGACAGCGAAACACACAAACGCAGCACGATAGCCATCAATTCTAAAGGCAGGGAGGCACACATCTTCTCCACCGGCTCTCTTTGCCCTAAAAATAACTCGGGGGATCTGACAGGAACAGAAATGGTGAGTGTGTGAAAGTCCAGAGCAGCATTCTAGGAAAATGATCCCCGTTTGTCTTCACGACGCTGAACGAGTGGAACAAACATGCCGGTGAACTAAAACACTTCTGTGCTGCTCGTCACAATTGTTCCGCAGTGTTTCTTTCAAAACAGGGCCAAGACTCCAGTGAATGCCTGCAAGACACCAAGCTCGAGTTTATGCAGCTCATGCCATAAATAGAAACATGCCACCCCCTGTAGGCTAAAATTCATCCCCACCCCTTTAAATTCAAGGCTGGCCTAATCCCTTAGCTGAGCTGAGAGTTGCACAGCACTGAAATCTCACTGGAAGGGAGCGCGATGGCGAATGCTTTGATCCTCCATGACAACAGCTACTAAATAGAGCCCATGAAGTGTGGCGTATGGCCCGCGCTTTCTGCTTTCTACACACTATGTCGATGTGGCTGAATTTATCGTATTTGTCTCTGCGTCGCTGTGTCTGAACCGCCTGAGCTGTTTGGGTGTCCTCCAATATGCAGCCGCCTCGTAGCCATTTGACTTTGTGCGTACTGTGAAAGGAGAGATAATGCGCATTAGCCTGTGTGTATGAACACACAATTAGATCCACTATTTAACACCAGACAGGCAGGCCGAGCTGCGGTTAATCGCCCTTCTTCACACTGAGAGCATATTTTACGTCCTTCAGTATGAAGAGATACGAGCAATGTCACAATCAATCAATCAAACTGAGGCTTAATTGGCCAAAAGGTGCAAAGTTAGTGAACTGAACTGAAGTTGAAAACGTGCCAATTTAAAAAGCTTGAAAAGAGGAGCATTGAGCAATGTTAAAGAACACAACACACACTTCTGCTATATGAAAATACAACTAATGTAAATGCACGTGTTAGAGGGTTTCCAGCTCTCACCGACATCCTGTCCTTCAGTCAATTATCCCCTCACCTTAACGAGGAGGCCAGAGTTCAGAGTTAAACCTGCAGTCACTGATTTTGTTCATTGACTTATATCTCCTAATAGCATTTATATGGCCAACTTCTTAGCAAACAGTCGCTTATTTGCACATCCGACAGCAAAGGAGCAACATTATTATTCGTTTGGACTCGTGTCTCTGACCACCTGGACAACAGAAGTCCAATATTTGCTCTCTTTTAGCTGTTTTTCATCTCCACCAGCTCCTGTATGTGGCTTGTTAGCTCCACTATGTTCACTAGCTAGTCTCTAACTGTGTTGGCCTCGTGCTTGGTGCTGCGCAGGGAGTGTAGAGCAGGTTTTTACACCTTTTCCCTGAAATAAGCAGCCTGCTACAGTCCAAAATGAAGCTCATGAGCAGTGAGAGTGAACCGAAACAGGAATTTTGTGGTAGGTGACAGCGAAACCAGGAGCTGAATCTCATATCACACACTGTCACTAATTAAAATATCAAATATGGCAGCGAATAAAATGGTTTTCTTAATTTCTTCAGGCCGTTTTGCATTCACATGGAAGAGGTTTTGTGACCCGCATACAGATCAATGATTAGATATTGGCTACCGGCCTCCTGCGTGACCACATGTGCTGAGTTCACCGGAGCTTTGCGACCTTTCTCGTCGTCCCCAGCGACGGACGGAACAGCCACCAACGTCAGTGTAGCTCCTATCAGAGCGAGCAGATGCTGCGAGTACGGCCGCTCGCCGGTGCCTCATTTGTTTCTCCTGGAGGGAACAAAGCATACGTTGCATCTGCAACATCTGCCTGCAATCCTACTGCCAAAATCTGAGGTGATTTCAATCCATCTTCGTTTCCTGGAAGTCATTTTTTATATATGCAATAGAGATCAGATCCAAAGACACATGAAGTGACTTAAAGCTTGTGTTTCGCGTAGAACGTCCTCCTTCCAGGTGGCCCCCCGTGGCCAAGGTCTTCCTGGATCCATATTCTTCATATGTGTTTTCATTCTATCGTCATTCTGCCATATTGTGATTGTACTATTCTTACTTCTGTCTGCGCTGCACAACATCACCCACGTCTGTCCATCCTGGAGGAGGAATTCTTCTTCCTTTGTTCCCACTAAAGGTTTTTAGGGGAATTTTCCCTCGAGATTAAAAAGCCCTTTGAGGCAAATTTGTGATTTCGGATTTTGGGTTCTGTGAAAAAACACATTTGACTTGACAAACGTCGCCTGAAGCAGTGCATTTCAGTCACAACAGAGCGAGGCTTATGGCTGCTGTGAATAGAACAATGTGGTATACAAATGACGCCGCCGTCGCTTTGGCTCCGTTTGATAGCAGCTGAAATGTTTTCTTTTTCTTCCTCTTTCTGTGTTTTAAACAAAAACCTCCGATTTGACAATGACTAAGCACTTCAGTCATATTAATGGTGTTATTATGGAGAGTTGATTCATTGAATGCAGTCTATGTAATCACTTCAGTAAGAAACAATTAGAGGCAAAGAAAGTTAAGTGCACGTGCGGTTACTGTATGAATCACTGTCCTCCAAAATAACATTTGGCGCACATCAATAAGCTCTGGTAACACTAATGGTAGCGTTTTTAATTATCATTAATGCAAATTCTGAGAAAATCCATCTGTATTTGGCAGCATATTCAGGTGTCGTGTGTTAATACATGAGCTGCTACATTTTCACTCTTTGTGACTTCACACCTCCTGCACAAAGACATCAGTTTCTTTTCAGGCAGTCGTCTCCATTACGACGCTGTCCGCATGCCACAGCGAGCAGAGCAGGGTGGAAACAGCCGACTCGGCTTCGACTCGTTCGCAATAAAGCAAATATTTCTCCTTTGACATGAGACGTTCCTGCTTTTAAATCAGCGTACCTGTTAGACGCTGTCACTGTGGTTAACATTCGTTTGTCCGGTTTAACAGTCACATTAAAGGGAAGCTCCACAAGTCTCACACATAAAAGGTCAGTTTACTCATCGTGAGGAGCAGCACTGTGGCGCTGGAGGGGGCCATCATGTCCTCAGGACTGTACCTCGAGAAGACCAAACTACAACAAGAAACTAGCTGAGCGGTCCGTCTCTAATGAGGGAAAAACACTTTGCTGCTGTGCTCTGATAGGCTTCATGTATTCATGTCAAATGCAACGTGGAGGAAGACAAACTCAGGTTACTGTTACACGTGTTCATCTGCAGAAGCATCAGCATCAAAATGTGCTTAAAGTACAATTAAAGAGATGTTGCAGCCGGTAGGTGGAGCTGATTTTAACTACTTCATATAGTGCTGAGTTGTCTATAACGATGCACGATTATACTTTATATTAATAATCTGAATCTGCAAAGTGATGATTAGCTTAAGCTTTAAAAATCAATGCAGTGCAGTAAAAAGTGTGATATTTATTTCTGAAGAGTCGCTGAGCAGAAGTATGAAGAAGCAGAAAATGGAAATACACACAGACAGTACAAGTACCCCAAAATTGTACTTACAGTAGTCGTAGCAAAACAACATAAACCAAAAACATCTGGTGCATATTTTAATAACTCTATCAAACACAATGTTTTCCATGTGCAGAGATTACCACTGTGAATAATACACCTGCAAATCAAACATGGCCGCTGCATAAACGAGTAAAACTGACGTGAATGCTTTGTTCATTTTGTTTCCATAAATCCAACCTTCAGTTGACAGATTTCTGAATCTGCCGTCAGGACTGAAAATTCAAAACTGGCCACTAATACAGAGACGCTGACACAGGCTGAAGCACGAATGGTTTCTCATCGCTCCACTGTCACAGACTTTAACGTGAGCGCTTCATCTCATCTCCAGTCATCTCCACCCACACCCTCCGACCGATCTGACGGGAGGGGAGGCAGATATGGAGTCTTGGTGTCAAGTGGTCGTCAGCTCCTTATCCAGCTTCACATGCGTCAGCGCCGCTGAAGCCGCCCGGCGTGTTTGCTCATATATATTACAGCTCGTGCTCGCGGATTGCCAGGCTGTGTTATATATTAAATATTAAGCACTCGGCTATCATGCGAGATGTGTTCGACCCAGGCAGAAACACTTTGAGCCTTCAGATTTCATTTGAATTAAAATACACTCGGCTTAATGATATACACTGCAGCAAACGTGGCTGAATGCATTAGCAGGCAGATGGATACTGAGGGCAGCGTATCTGACTGTAGCACTTACAGACGGTGTAATTTCATGTTGTATTATGTATTATGTGATCTCTGTATCCAACAGCACATAGAAGCCTGAACATTATCGCCCATCGGCTCTCTTTATGGAGATCGTCTGACATTTTGGCAAAAGCTTTGCAGATATTTCTTCCTCGTAGATGAAAGTCAAGCTGAGATCCAGACCAGCGGCGCTCAGAGAATGCTGATTAATGTTTGGATGATCCATAGTGCCGCCACACTGTTGCATTCAGAAACATTACACTGATTGGCTTGACGGGGGCGTTATTATTAAAGATCCATTTTAAAACCTTGGAAGGCCGTAAGCGCCGCACAGCATGGTGGTTTTCATGAGACTTGGGAGGACGCCTACAAAGATTTAACACAAGCAGAGGACGGATCGTTTGTCAGGGATGGGACGTCTCATTTGCTTGGTGAGTGGTGCAGTTATTCAATTTAATGGTCCCACCCAGAGAAAAGAAACCTAAAAATCACTTCCTGGCATTTCTTTGGATGATGACACTTTTTTTTTTTAGTGACCAGGTACTTTCAACAATCTGCATAATTATTTATCAAATAAAAAGACAAAGAAGGGACATAATTACACAAGAAAAAAAATATTCTAGAAATAACGAACACACACACATACAGTCACTGCAGTTGTGCAACTAAAACGGAAGAAAAACAACTTGAAAAGTAAAAATATGCTCCGGGTCGCGAGCGTCACATGGTCTTTATAGACAAGCTGAGCTGATTAAAATAAACACTGGTGATGAAAAAACAAGGCAAAAACACTTCCTGTTTAGACCAGACGTACGATTCTACAGCGAGCAGCTCTGTGCAAACGAACTGAATGCTAATATCAGCAAGCTAATGTGCTCATAATGAAAGTAGCAGCATGTTTAGCAAGTATAAAGTTTACCATGCTCACCATCTTAGCTTAGCATGTGAGAATGCTAGTGTTCGATAGCAAACAAAAAGTACAGCTGAGGCTCATTTTTCAGGTATTCAGTGATAAACCAAAGTACTGAACAAATACAAATACTGATCTATTAATGATGCGAGAAGAAACGTTAGAGAGTCACCAAAGTCATGAGGGTTCATCCTCTGGGTACAATGAACGTCCATGGCAATCCATCCAATAGTTCATTAAGATTTCACTAAGGTACAAAAACTGGCAGCCTGCTGGTGGCGCTACAGATAAAGTCACTAGCTGCGTTTCCATTGCCCCTAGAAATGCGCAAATCCTAAATATCGCAATAAAAAAACAGTAATGGAAAACACCTACATTGTGAAAATCCTCTCAAATATCGCAAAAACATTTTTACACTCTCATGAGGTGGTTTTTCAGACGTGTCGATATTTAGGTGTATCGCAAAAGTGTAATGGAAACACTTATTTCGCATTTACACGTCTCCGAGGTCAGCGGACTCCCCGTTTCGGGCCGGCCGCATGCAGTCAGATATAACATCTTGTCAATTTTGTAGTGTTTGTATGTTTTCTGGATCTCAATAAGTAGCAGACAAAAACACTGCAGCTGTTCCAGCTGTCACGCTGGCTGATCTGTTAAAGACAATCCGACAGCTGTGATCTCGTCCTGTGTCACTTTGTTAAATCTAATCATTCCGTTTTCATTAATCGTGAGATGAACTTGTGATGAGTGTGTGCACCTCAGCTATGTGGGAGACACGCGTGCACGCCATTAACTTTAATATTTAAACATACTTGCTGATAGAAAATATGTTCAAAGGACACTTCGCTGTCAGAGCGAGCTGACGCTGTCAGAGCGAGCCTCGCGTAATAACAAAGTGATCAATAATAGGCCATTAAAATCAGTGATCACTAAGTCAACAGATCATTTCTTTATTTCACCTTCAGCATGTGCTTTTTAATTATAAGGCTTTGTGTTAAGTTTTACCGACGCACAGCACGCACACACATCTCGCGGGACGTCTGAGAACTTACGAGAACTTCGGCTGGTTCGCAAAACACGTTCAATGGAAACACCTGCAAGTCGCATTAGAACTTTGCCAAAATTTCAGAAATATCACTTTTATTTTGCGAACAACTGTAATGGAAACGCAGCTAGTGACACACAGTCAGTAGGATTCATCCTCTGGGAACAATGAATGTCTTTACAAAACGTAATGGCAGTTTATGTAATAGTTCTTTCAGTGTGGACCGAAGCAGTGAGCTGACACTGACGCCGCTTCACATTTTGGTGGTTTATTCCTTCATATCATTCTGCTGAGAAAGACCTCTGACACTAAACTAAATCAAACAAATTCACGGCCTGTGAAAATATGCCTCGGGTGATTTTTTTTTTTTTTTTTTTTAGTGCTTCCTGGAGGGAAGCCAAGTGAAGAGGTTCTTTAAAAACCACCGTGCACTTCAGGGATTTTTTTTTTTTTTTTGGGCCTAATATACTTACACCACGTGCCGGAGAACGCTCAGTCATGTCAAGTGAGCGCATTTCATCACAACACAAAACGTGCTTCACTAAACGGCCAAAAATCCTGTTTTCAGCGAAGCGCCGCGCTCCTCTTTGCCTTTTCTTTTGCGGCCGTGGCCGCGTGCTGTGACAACAAGCGAAGCCTCAATTACATGAGCAAGGTGAGAGAAGGAGGCAGACTCATCCATCACAGCGCAGAGGCGAGCCGGCCTGAATTGGCAGCTGTCTCCTCTGCTGCTCTGAAGACTCGGGAGGCTTGTTTGAAATTACGATGCAAAGCCGGCCTCGCTGCCAAGTTTCCAATGACACCCACATCTGTTACGAGCTCACACCCAGAGCTCTTTTTTTGCTGTTGACAAGCAAACCAAGCTATCAGCAGACCCCGTCCCATCTTTTTTTTTTTAAAAGCCATTATGTGTATTACGCAACACCTGTGTTAAAAGACCCCCGCCAACCTTGTTTTAACCTTGTTCACATGGTGTTTTTAATGAGCTACATGACACATCATGAGTGAAATAAGCAGTCAAAGCCACGCCTGAGTGGACCAATTACAGCCTCACAAACGTTCAGACAGCCTCAGGAAACAATCCCATCGTCTCGCAGGGCGGGGCTCTCTGAGGGGAGAAGCCAGGTGAGGCTACGTATCGGTTATTGATTGCAAAGCTGCAAAAGGACGAATGAGCGTTCATGTTCATGAGAGGCAAACTGTCGCCTGCAGGGCTCTGTTTTACCACAAAAGTTGCACAAGTAGCCTGAACGTGACACGATGATTCATGTCAAATGCTAACAGGACAGTTTATATGACTTAATGCTGTTGATGAAGGAAGTTACAGCGTCACATGACTTCGGCTGGCCATGAAGAAAGCGTGTCAGCTCGTTAACACGGTAAGGTTCAGTAACTCGAGCGCAAACGGCACACGGAGAAGTTTTCCTTCAGGGCTTTCTGCCAGAAGCCATCGTTTGTGCGTTTGATGAGTCGAAGGAGAGCAGGTGCGCTCGAGCTGCAGGCGAGTGGTGGAGGGGTGGGTGGAGACGAGACGGGGCTGTTTAGATCCTCGCATACCAAATGAAGGCAGGGGTGTAGAGCTACATCTAAGCCTTTTAAAGGCATGAAGGAAGTTTTTTTTCATGCAAAAAACTTCTAAATAAGTAACTTTGATGAACAGAGATGAGTTTTTAGGAAACTACTGAAAGTATTAAAAACCTTTAGACCTATGATCCCTGCGCTTCCATCATTGTGAAATAACAATAATACTAATAAACATAACTACTAACAGGTGCATCAGTTCATTTTGGCCACTCAAATGCAGAAAAACAAGATAACTGACATAAAGTGCTAGCATGTTGTTGCGGCAATGTTAGCAAACAAGTAGCTACCTGCACATGCAGCAGACACGGTGCAACATCAACGTGTTTCTTACTGCATCACGTCAAATATTCACTCTGCTGCGTTGAGCTCGACTGAACCTTTTAGAAAAATATCTGCATCTTCAGCGGCTTGATGCTGAACTTCCTCCAACAGTGTGACGACCACGATAATGTTCTGTTGTGTTTTCTGCAAAGAGCTCAGCAGCGCTGCAGAGTTGGATGATCGAGGCCTTGACCACCAAGTATATAAATATTTTACAAAAATCCTGTGTTTAGGCCTCGCATTCACACACAAACAACACTTTAGGTCAATAAAATTGAGAATTTTTTTGATTTTTGAAACCCCAGTTTGCGTGGATCTGTGCGTACGTGCAAAATGCATCGTGCCTATTAATATGTGTGAAATGGGGTTCACACCAGAACCGCCGTTTCACACGTATTGTAAAAATCTGATTTCTTGTTAAATCCAGATTTTATCACATGTACCAGAGATACATCTCGTTATATTCTACCAGTTAAACAGGCTGATTAAACCCTCACACGGACGCTGATTCCTGCAGTTCAGAGAGTTTGAACAAAAACAGAAACTCTCTGCCTTTAACTTTTAATTAATTTGAACGAGGATCCACATTGTAATGCATGAATAGTGGCAATTAAAAAGACTAAATTCTCTATCAGCATATGCAGTTAACAGTAATGCTAACTGTAATTGTTTGGTTTCAGTTTTCGGCACTCCACATCCAACACGGGCCTTGCATTTGCAGCTTCTTGGTTTCTTAATGACCAGAGTAAGTTTAATATTAATGTGTTCGGGGATGTGAGAACAGTTTCCAATTTTATATCTGGGCTTTAAAGTCCTGTTCATCTGTCCAGGTCACAGAATATCTTCAGCCGCGATCTTCCTGAGATTCTGCAGCGTTTTTCAGGAAAGACTGTTTTAAAAGCATCAGTGTGCAGATTTTCTGTCATTCTAGATCTGAAATATCAACATGTGATTGGGTAAATGAGCTCAGAGATGGTAAACCTATCACCACCAGCGCCTGGGCAGTGAGCAGGAAACAGCATGGACAGAGCTGACGCCATCGCTGACCTCGGCGCTCTGTATGTTATTGATTGATTCTGTCACACAGAGACCCATTAGGAGGAACTTCTAAAAGTTTTTACTATCTTGAAAGGTGTTTTTGTGATGAGTCCGAGCGAGAACAATGTTTTTCTGCTGATACAAACGATGGTCAAACCTAGAAAAGTCAAACTCAAGTTGTAATTAACAAGAATTATCCTTTAAACCAGACTGAAAATCATTGATTCTGACTGGTTCTTTGACAATTTACAGACATTTTGATTATTTGTGGAGTGGAATTCATGAAACAGGCAAAAAGTGTATCTGAGAACTGACAAGTTCAGACAAAACTACCGCTTTCGGCTGTGGCTCTTCACTGCGAGAGCCGAGGAAATCTGAGAGCTTGTACTGTAAGTGTGTTTGTGAATGATGGAGAAGGAGAGGACGGACTGCAGCGCAGCATATGGCTTTGTTTAGAGAATGCCTCTTTTGTTTGAAATGGCCAGACGGAGAGATGCAACCCTGAAAACAAAGCCAAGTCCTCCGGGGCAAACCAACAGGAAATGTGGGTCAGCACAAATAAAGTGCAATATGGAGGAAAGCTGCACGTTAGACTCATAATGACTGATATATTCCTTCTTGAGGTTTTCTGCCCACATCCATCTTTTTTTCCCCCCCAATCCCAAACATGTTTCCAGCTCCATCATTAGTTCCTTCATTTTTGAATTCCAGCCTCATTTTCCAGCCGTGATTGGGTAAAAACTTCACGTGAAATCGTCGAATCTGTGGCAGTAATTGCCCTGGCAGCCAACAGATGTGCTTTAAAGTGCTAATGCAGGAGCGGAGAGGGTTGAGCTGCTACATGAGGGATGTGAGCTGGAGTCAGCACATCCAGGCTGATAACACGCCGGGTGCAAAGTCAGTTAAAAGTCAATCAATGCTGTTTAGGGAAACTTTGACAACTTCAAATGAGTGGCAGGAGAGGCTTCTCCAGGTAATGATGGGCTGGCTCTGCGGCTGATCTCGAGTCAGGTCCAGCTCATTTTAAAAGGAGGGCAAATGAAGAGGAAGACGAGGGACGCCGCGGCAGCTTCCGAAGGCGTGTAAGATAATACGCCTTCTGGTCGAGGCGCCCAACCTTTCCGAGACACCCGGGAGAGCCGGTCGTTTCAAGCCTTTATATCGGTACGGAAAGATGCCCTCAGCCATCCATCATCCCACTCAGTCACGGGCTAAACCTCAAACTGAGTTATTTATAGACCATCCAACTTAAGCGCTGCATGCATCTAAGCCTGTATTGATTCCCAGCCAGGAGAAACACAAGCTCCTGCATTAATGATCAGCCCGTGGAAAACAGCCTGTCGGTGTCCAACTGTGTGCCAGTAATGGGATGATTTTATGCAATGCAAATAAGCAACATATCGACATGCAAGCAACCTGCATTTCCCTCACTAAGATGTGCCCGCGCTCAATGCCACCTCTCCATATTGAACAACACAAAGCTACACTCAGTATCTCACGCTCTGTGGTGGCCTGCAGCACACAGCAGAAATGCATCATGGTTAATTAAGACTGGTGGCAGGGGAACATCTTGTGGCTGAAAGACACAGGTGGACGACAAAGGAAACGCTTTACAAAGCCAAAAGGATCTACTCATGAGGGTTTATCACATGTACGCTCGTTAAAGCTGATCTGGGCAGGACTGAATGCACCAGCGTCAGCAGCCACAACCGCAGAGCGACGGGTGGCGACACGAGGCCGAATGAATCAATGATGGGAAACCTGCACACAGACCACGATAAACAAAAAGTCTAAAAAATGACCAAAAATGACAAACATAAACAGACCAAAATGACTGTCACTCACATCAGAACAGTGCACAACAAATCCAGTTAAGATGTAATAAAAGACGGACAAACAGGGAAGATTTTCCACAACAAGACAGAGCTAACGTCACCGTCATCACAGTTTCTCACCTTTTGGAAAGTTTTTCACCTTTCGGAAAGTTTTTCTGTGCGTCATCAGAGCCCACGTAGCTGTAAACACGAGCGGCCCTGAAACGCCTCAACTCCCCCAACATTCATTTTTACACCACGAGAGTCGATACTGTAAAAAACTGACCGAGGATCAGCCGAGTCTGACCGACGCAACAAACATTCAGATGATCACACGACTCCCAAACCTTTAACAACACAACGCTCCTGCAGAGGTCGAGAGAGCTGAACAAGTCCACGTCCGGCCATCGACTGAACCACTTAAGGCCACGGGGGGGCTGGAGTTCGGCCCAGCAGTGCTTCGAGCTAAATGCTAAAGTCAGCATGCTAACATACTCATAATGTCAGTGCTAATATGCTGATGTTGATCAAGTATAATGTTTACCACATGTAAGTGCACCGCTTGTATTTTAATATTATCTCCTTGAAGAGAAAGGGGATATTCTTGGTTTAGACACACAGAAAGCTTCCACAGAATAATAAAAATAATTTCTCATCAAACAAACAAAACCAACAACCAGCTGCTACAAACACACACACAGCGTCCAGAGGCCAGTTTATCCAAAGGCCATTCATCTCTCTGCATTATTCAAGCTGCAGCCAAATACAAGCACAACAGCAAGTCATAATAATGAAACATCAGCCTCACCTGTCGGTGCAGAGGCAAGCTTTGCTTCTGATGAGCGTGGCAGAGGTGAGGAGGACAGGTGAGGACAGGTGAGGAGGACAAAACACCGCTCTGGAAACAAGTTTGAGGAAAACAGGAAGCCATTTTCCCTTCACATGGAGGGCAGGAATTTCTTACAGCCCCGCCCCATCCCATACTCACATATATACTGGGAGAGCCCGCCTTCCCAGTTTGAACTGGCCTATCAGGTTGGTAGTCTAGAAAAGACACCTGAAAGGTAAAAAAATATATATGTTAATCTTTTAAACTGCCTAAAACGGCAATGCCTCACTTCATTGTACAAAACTGTATCAAACACATTTAGAATTAACAAAAAAATCTTATGTTCTTTAGTATTTAACTTTAATAACATTTAATTTCATCACACCACTACCAGCCAATGAAATCTGAGATCCTGCCTGCTAATATCACACATGTAAGCCGTTCTGTTGAGGTGACAGAAGAACTCAAAGCGTCTAATTTCCATATGCTAGTGGTGGAAATTGGATTTTCACCTGAATATTACATTAAACACAGAGACACTACATTAAGTCGTGGTATGAAAAGCAGTGAGAGCTTTCGCCTCCCACTCAGCACATCACTGGTTCGACTGATAATTTTAATGATATTAGACAAAATGTTGGAACGGAGAGTAAACAAAAATCCATTAAAGTTAAGAGAGTCAGTCAGAGACAGTCAAATTAATGGTGGGTCAGACCCCGACAGAATAAATCAGAATTTCATCCTCACATGTTTGTCTGTGTATAATTTTACAAAGTGTGATGTAAGAATAGGATCTATATGATTATGAGACAGTGACGGTGCGGGTGGACAGATGTGGAGCTTTGAACGTCGCTGCTTCAGACCAGTGAAACGAGCCTCAGAGCTCCACTTTCTGGATCTTTCATGCACAGATCTGCTGCAAACATTTATCATATGTGGGCCTGTTCATTTTTCTGAGTCACACCACAAAGCAAAGCTTGTCTCTAATGAATTGATGGTGTTAGCTCCTGACAGGTATTACAGACCTACATAAGACCATATCTGAAGATAAGCTCTGTGCATGATTTATGGTAAACCTCCAAGCGAACATTGACATAAAAATAGTAAAAGAAATGTTCACAGCAATATTTTCTTAACACGTTGCAATAATTTGAAAGATATCACACGTAATGTGATGATAATCTCCTTCTGACTCAGCTGCAGGTTCAGCTAAAACACAGATCGGCCTCTAACTGAGAGCGAGTGAGGAGGCTCAGGAACTGTGGACTGTAACACTGCAGTGCATAGCAGTGCCTTCTGGGTCGCTCCTCCAGTCGAGCAAACACAATGCAGTGCCCTCAAGGATACCCCACCAGTGAAGAAAACATGATGCAGTGCCATACAGGCCGCCTAACATGCTAGAAAAGGGTTTGGAACTAATTCACCATAAATGCATCACTGCTGTCTGAGTGCTGATGCTCCGCTGCATGCAGCTGAAGCCTTTTCTTCATCCTCAGACAGCATGAGTCCACCACTGGTAGCATCTATTCTAAAACCACCGAGACACAGCAGCAGTCAGCTCGACTAAACTGACCAAAACTACTCAGTCCCAGAAAAGGATGATGTCTGATGATCGCCACCAGCAGGTCAAAGTTTCACTTGTCCCGTGAAATATCCCAAAATGTAGTTCTATAAATCAAAGTCTGGCACAGTTTGATGTTTTAGAAATGTCTGAAATCATCTGAGCTGTGTTAACATTAAACCAGGTTTGCATTACCTCGAGTGGTACAGCGACTTCTAAGAACAAAGAGTCGCTGAGAGGCTGAGGCCGGGCCTTCCACGAAATACGAAAATATATTTTACCCTTTTATTTACGGAAAAGAAAGATCAACTTATGACATCGTGCACAAACTCATAATCAAAGTGATCACAGGAACTAGCGGTCAACAAAAATTACGGCGACCCTGCTCACCCTCCCTCGCTCTCGAGCCACACACTCCAAAAACAAGGTGAGCAGGTGCTTATGTGAACTTAACATCCCCGCCCACATCCACTTGACCTACATGTTCCCTCATCAACAGAATCACACAAACCGAGACAATAACAAAACCAATATTTCAACAGACACACCTAGAAGAATCCCTTCAAACTCATTCATGGCTCCTACGAGTGGCAGTTAGGTGATTTGAGGCGTGAGTTTTCTGGCTGTCTCATCATCCTCACTGCTCCTGCTCTTTATACCAAACTGCAGCAGTCAGTTCTCCAGTGACAGCTAGTTAGACGCAGGATAACTTGTTATTAAAAAGACTCTAGGAAAGAAAGTCCTTGCAGTCATAAAGATAGAGACGGTGTCTAATCAGAGTGTATTTCCTGCGTTCAGAATAATCAGTCTCTCTTCTTTCTGCCTGTCTCACACCTCCGGTCAGCTGTTCTCTCAGGACAACACAGACAGGCTGATTAGCAGCTAATTAGTTTTAGACAGGAATCATTAACAGCGTGTTTAACCGTCACATTGGAGCGCTGTCACAGAAACAACACGAAGACAAACGCAGGTAAACCTGCACTGACAGTAAGAATCACATGACATCCTGCACACATCGTCGGCCGCTTCACACCTCCGCCTGAAACTCATCCACTTTCCCTCCCCTCCCGACCTGCGTGGAGGCTGGCAGAATTAATGACCACCTAAATTTATGAGGGAAAGTTATGAATAATGTTTACGTATTAATCATTCATGGTGGCCAGCCAAGCACATAGAGTACTGCTCCCCTGAAAATTACAGGCTCACCTCGACAACATAAATTATCCATCAGATTTCAATCAGCCCTCTCGCCGCGGCGGGCCAAAGGCGAGCTATCTCGACAAAATACAGATGCATGCAAAGTCCAGCGTCTCTGACCAGCAGGAAGCGCTTAATATTAATATATCGATCAACGTATCAGCTCATACGGCGAAGAAACAACTATCAAGAGTTTTTGTTTCAAAATTAAGATGTAGTGTGTAGAATATGGAAACAATGCATCACTATCCAATCAGATATTCTGCTGCAGATGACAAATCCGATCTGTTATTAGAGCTAATGTTTCCCCCCCCCCGCCTCCCTATCATCCCCTCCCTGGTGTTTCAGGCTCTGCTGAAGAGATAAACATGTTGGAGGTGATTTTTCTATCTGTCTTTCACTCCTTCAATTATCCGTCCTTCCCGGAGACTCTGTAAGCTTTCCTTTTGTTTACTGTGTCTCTCCACTTTGCTGCACACTGCAGCTCTGAGGTAAAACCGGCTCTGACCTTCAGACCCAGCCAATACATTTCCCACCCTGCTACGTATCAAACGCAAAGCCATGTCCGTGACGTTTCCAGCGCTGCAGAGATATGCAGGCGTTTAGAGGGGAGACAGGACATGCTGTTCTGTTTCTTTCTGGTTGATAGCTCGGGAATAAAAACATGCTTCTGTAGCAAACGTTAGATGGTACTGCATTTTCACATCTATACGCTGTATTGCACAAGATATTTTGCATTTTACGTTAAATGATGAAACATAAAATGAATCAGAGCCTTTAGCTATCGAGCTCCTGTCCTGTGGAACCATCTTCCAGTCTTTGTCCAGGAGGCAGACTCCCCTCTACATATAAGACTAGGCTTAAAACCTTTCTTTTTGATGAAGCTTACAGTTTGGGCTGGCTCAGGCTTGGCTTGGACCAGCCGTTAGTTATGCTGCTGTAGGATTAGACTGTCGGGTGACTTCCGATGATACACCGAGCTCCTCTGTTCTTCTCTCATGTTACTAACTCGGCTTCTTCTGGAGTCTTTGTGCCTTCTTGCAGGCTCCCATGCAAAGTGATTGAACTTGGATTGTGGATTATGGCTGCCGTGGCCTTGCCTGCCATCCACTGCAACTGCTGTTCGTATTAGTGATACCACATATATCACATACAGAAATATATCATATACTACACAACATATACTGCATATATATATCACATACTACTTTATTATTATTAAAAGTCTATAATTGGTGCGGTCACTCTTCTGTTCTGTTCACCCCACCTCTCTCTCTCTCTCTCTCTCTCTCTCTCATTAACCCAACCGGTCGAGGCCTCCCACCCTGATCCCTGATCCTGGATCAGCTCGAGGTTTTTCTGCCTGCTCGCTCATGAAGGATTTGTTGGGTGTCTGTAGATAAAGACTTGGGTCTGTACCTGCTCTATATGGAAAGTGTCCTGAGACAACTTCTGTTGTGATCTGGTGCTATATAAATAAAACTGAACTGAGATTGAATCATCGTCCTGGTCAATAACGGTGAATGACAAGTCCATCAGCAGAGATATTTACATCAGCTTTCTGCCTGAGTTTGAATTACAGCAAAGTCAATACACAAGATTGCAAAATGAAAAATTAAACATGGGAATCACAAATCAGAGCCATTGTACACACCGTACATCATGAGGCAGCAGCAGCGACAGTGATGAGAGAAGCTGTCCTTGAACTAAGAGGCTGAGTTTCAAACCCTCGAGTCAGCAACCTCCAACCTGCTGAAGAGTCTTTGAGCGAGACGCCGAGTCCTCCTCAGGGTCACGACATTAACCTGAGCAGCATCTCAAACACACCACCACCTTCGCTCTCTGAATTTGATGACGTGCCCCCCGGCATCAAAGGTGTAGCCACAGGGATGGATTTCAGGTTTGGGTCTGAAACCAAAGTAATTGGAGTTTGAGACTGGAGCTGCGGTGGTGTTAGGAGGCGTGCAGGTTTTGTGCTCAGCTCCTTCATTAACTAAAAGAAGCGAGAACACATTTTGCATTCAGAACTTACAAAACAACAAAATCATTTATTACATCATCAGATCATTATCACCAACAAGTAGAAAGCAGCATTTTAATGTTGCCGCTGGTCGGGATGGCATCAATTTTAACTTCTTTATATGCTGTCGAGCAGTTTATTCCGAAAAAACATACAGAATTTCCCTCTGAAATGTAATGAAAAAGTACATAAGTATACATATATATATAAGTAAATACTCAGTGGAGTAGTATACACATTCTTAATGTTTCATTGTTTAGATTGCAGTTTTTTTTACTTAGATTGTATAGTTTTTACTTAGATTGTACAGTTTTTATTTAGATTGTAGTTTTTTATTTATCTCTTTTTAATATATGTCCTGTCACAAAGGGTTGAAGAGTAACGCAATTTTGATTCTCTGTTTGTCCTGTACATACTGCAGAATTGACAATAAAGCTGACTTTGACTTTGATAAGTATCTATCTCTCTATCTAAGACATAGCATAGAAATACACAACAACAATAACAACTCTCTTTCTGCCTCAGTTCTTTCATGCTGCTGTTATGATCCACCTTCCCATCATCACCCATCTTTGCAGATCTTCAGCTTCATCATTTCGTCATTGTCATCAGCCAGCACCACCACCAGTGTCTGGACTCCATGGGGGGGGGGTCATCCTGCTGCTTCTCAGGGCGATGCCCCTCGATTACAAAGGTGTCCCCGTGGAGTCTGAGTGCCAAAGACTTTCTGATGAAGCTTAATTATCACATCATCTGTCATACTTCATTGACTCGTCCTGATTGAAACACATTTGCTTCGTGCTGTTTATTAATGTGTGTTCAGGTGAAATGAAGCCCTGCCTCCGCTGCTGTCTGACATATTGTTTCTGCATCTCTTAGCAAATATTGGCACCTGCGGTTCACACGGCACAGAGGTGTGAAGGGGGGTGTTTTCTTTTTCAAGCATACGCTGGAGTGGAAATAAAATATGTAAATATCTCCCTCGTGCTAATGTGTGGGAGGGTGTGCCGCTTACACAACAAACAAAGTTTGGATTCAGAAACGTTCCCACGGAGGGTTCTCCGTGGTTCCATGTTTACTGTCAGAAGACGGGAGAACATGGGACTCAGGTGGGTTTTTACACCTGAATCGTCACCTGAGTGGCTCAGAAAGAGAGAGAGAGGAGTCAAAAGGACAAGAGAAGAAGACCGGGCTGAGAATCCTCGCTCTCTTTACGTTACCGGTCCGGCGAGAAAGCGGCAGAAAGCCAGCACAATAATTAGTTTCACAGGAGCTGTGTGTTTAAGAACGATAAGCGTTGCTTTGGGTGAAGAGGAGTCAGCAGATGAGTGTAGCTGCTTGTTATCTGCGCAGAGCAGAGGGAGAGGAGCTCGCTGCTGTAATAACTTTGAGAGACAGAGGTGAGGGGGGGGGGTGCTGGAAGCAGCGAACGATAAAAAACGAGTTGAGATCAGGATCTGACGCACATATTCCTGCAAATACTGCTTTTAATTTCCATCAGAACATTCGTAATGACTCTGAAAGCTGTTTATGTTAATGCAGGAAGCCTGTGTTGGCCTTTTAGAAGTCATTGTGCTCACACAGCCTTCATCGTCTGCTGCATTCCCACGAGGACACGCGCACGCACACACACGCACGAGCCAGTCAGCACTGGTTCTGGTGCTCACACAAGTTAGCATCATCGATACACGCCACAATCATTATTCATGGTGCGCTGCAGCTGCAGAGCTGCTCGTGATGCAGCGCGTGTCAGGATGCGCTTGTCAAGTAAGCTTGACCACCGTATGATGTGAGGAAGAGGAGCATGAGGGGGAACGCTGAAGTGGCTGCCGGGAAACTGGTCCGAGCTGCATGTTAAGATGATTTTCAAAGGAGTCATTCAGCAGTGACGGAGTGATGTGGCTGATATTTAGCTTCAGTGCTCAGAATGGACTCAGATTTCTTTAACGCTAGCAGACGTGTGAATGTTGGATTAAGAAATGCAGATCAGTTTAAACAAAACTCATCTGGAGCTCAAACATCTGATCTATAATTGAATTGTGTATTGATTTATTTTCATTGCTGATCAGCAGCTCAGTTGCAGTTTCTCCTGCATCACCGTCATACTGCAGAAGAAAACGGCTTTTTGCTGCATAGTGGACATAAAATCTGCCCCTTTTAAAAACCACACCAGAACTTTTAGCGAAATCAAATGATGGATTGATTGATTCAGTGAAAATGACTGATCAGTATCAGCTTTATTCATTTTCACATACAAGGAATTTGCATTGGTGTACTGGTGCAAATTGTGAAAGCCAAAAATCATTAAAAAAATCGAATAAAATCAAAAACGTGAAAATATATATAAAACATATGTAAGATTTATCAATCTTAGAATTTAAATTACATTTAAATGTTGTATTTTATGCATTACTTATTTTATTCTGTGCTTTTACACATCATCTTTATGTTTATTTTCATCGTATTCTATCTTACTTTTATTATCGTTATTGAGTGGGTTTTATTCTCCGTCTTATTTTACATTAACTTTTTATTCCAGTTTTTATGTGACGCACTCACTCGCCGTGTCATTTCCTTCTTGTAGAGCACTTGGAGCTGTAATTCCTGCGTGAAAGGTGCTATACAAACAAAGTTTATTATTATGATCATTGAAATGAAAAGAGGTGTGCAGCGTTTAAAATGAGTCCGACAGAATGTGTGAAACAGTCACCAAAGAACATGTTGACAGTTTAAAGTGTTAAAGAATCGAACAATGTGCAGAAATAATCCAAAAATCTGTGCGTTAATGTAAAACACTGAGTTTTGTGGAGACTTTCCGTTAATGTAATGTGTCCATGAAGCGAGGTGAGGCTCGGGGGCTGGGCCTCTGGAACAAACTGCTCTTGTGGCGTGAGGGCCTGATGGACCGCAGCCTCCTGCTGGATGGAAGCGTTTCAAGGAGAGGAGAGGAGCCTCGACTAAGATGAGCGACCACGGTGTCTATGAGGCGACGAGGCGGTCAATCATCCGGAGACAGAGGTCGTGCCTCAGTGTCGGGTTTGACCAGTGCTGATCCAAGACCGTCGAATATCACGGTCCCACATCCATCAACCGGACGTCTCAGTCTTCAGCTGCTGGAAAAACGTGTTCGAAGAAGCACGTCGGATGTGGGTTGAAAAACATGTCAGAATGACAAAAACACAAATTACTCCACAGGGAAACATATTCTTCACAATATACACGACATACTGACCACAGAGTATACTGTTTTAACTGTCAGTGCTCAGAAACATCAACACATTTAACCATATTTAACAATTTAAAGTTAACAGGAAGTGATACATGTAATGTCTGGACGTCACTGCGAGTTCAACTTCAAGGCCAAAAGATTAAAATCTAAAGATTTCATATTTCTTACTTTGTTTTCAAAGATCGTTCCTGAGCTGTTTCACCACAATCCACAACTAATGCTGTTTGTTTCCAGCTCTTAGCAGCTTCTTCACTTCCTTTGTACATTGCATTGTGGGAGAATAGCGGGCATGACTGTACTGTATGCAGCGTGCATTCTGTCTGCTTTGAGTGCACTTCATTTGCCTCTTTTCCAGCATGAAAACACAACATCCTACAAACCTGCTCACAGGTATGTCATGGTATTACGGATCTGGGACGTATTGAAAGTAAGACGGTGCAGAATTTCTTCCTCACTCGCTGACTGGACTGTTGCTCAGCAGCACTGCGCTCAGTGCTGCTACTAGTGGCCAAAAGCTACATTACATCAATACTTCTGATGGAGACTAAAAACCAGCGCAGATCAGACCGGAACAACCAGCTCTCTGTCTTTGAATCTCTTTTTACTACATATATAACATTATTTGATAATTTAATTTTCTTGAATTGTATAAATTCTGTTTTTTTAGCGCAATTATGTTTTAACCTCATTTATTAACGGATTATTTAAAAACTTATATTGTATTTATTGTATTAGTGTAAGTTGTGGTGTATTTATTTTAGGCCACTTTGATCTGGTGCAGTATCTCTGGGCTACATGTCTTTGTAAATATGTGGTAACTTGTTTTATTATTATTGAATGAAACGGTTGTCGGTATCTTCCAGCCACTAAGAAGAAATCCTGCTTCAAATTTAATCTTACATGGTTTATATTGATTTTGGTGGAAGAGATGTTCATTTTATTCTTACTTTACACCCTTCTGATGTTATTTTTCCCAGCTTACAGGTTAGCAAAAAGATTTCCCAGCATCCAGTGAGTTTTTATTTAAAAAATTCTTCCAGTAATTAACTTTATAGGACATTAAGTTAAGTTAAGTCCTCTCAGCATCAGAGCTACAGTTTACCCTTGCTTGGAGGCAGGAAGGAGCTGCAGGCTGGCACCAGAGTCTTAAACTGGACATAAGCTGCAACAGGGAGTCGGTGATCAGGGAGGCAGAGTGGCGAGCGGTGTGCCCGGGAGGGTGCAGGATTTAATTGCAGTTTTTAAAGCCTCAAAAGCAGCATTAACAGCGTCCTGGGACTCTAAAGTAAAGACGGAATAATTAAACACATTAAGGTGTTTTAAGTCTGTCGACTACAATCCCTCAACACCAAAACAAAATTATTTCAGAAATTTAATATTTCACTTAGTGGGTTCAGAGAAGACATCCATCATACGAGCTGTGATACACTGACCTTTTCTCATTTACTTCAGACCCTGCTGTTATCTGAGCATCTTTGACTCCTACACTGGCTAAATCTTCAAAAAAGGAAAAATAATAAATGACATAAGATGACAGTGTCGACAGTGTGTGACAAAGCGTGCCATTTGGTCCTTTGTCACCTGGAGCCCGTCGCGCAGGGCTCGAGAGGTTCGATTTGAATGCTTTTCTTTGGAGCCAGTCACCTTGTCACAGCTATTCTTCTCTCTGGCAGAAGGTAAAAGGGCAGCCAGCAGGTGTGAGCAGGCGACACATTCCTTCTGTGTGTTCACAGAGGCTCTCTAAGAATTAAAGAATGCATGGAGCATCGATACGTACAACACTGTTTGTGCAGGAACTGGTTTCAGATCAGCCTGCAGATCATTTCTCTTTTTCCCATCTTTGCTTTTTCCTCTAAGGACTGTTTCCAACACTGCGAAGCTATTATACACTAATGAAAGTGTATGAAAGCTTCTCCTGAAAACTTTCCCTGAATAGGAAATGGTGCATATATATTCATTCTTCTCCCAGTCTGAAAGGAAACTGCAACAGATGCCAGAGTAACAACACACATTTTGGACTTATATATTTGGTATGCAACAATTAAATGATATGTTTTTCATTGAATTGGCTTCAAAATTTCGCATAAAATTAATATTAACATGTTAATCTGAGTGAAAGGAACAAGGCTCGGTGCAGCTTTGAGCTAATGCTACCATCAGCATGCTAACACTCTCACACTGGTTTTACCACAGCTACTGACTCAGTCTCCTAATTAGTACAAATGAAGTAGGTATCAGGGCTACAGCTGAGACTGATGGGAGTGTTTTGTAGGTTTTTTGGTAATAGACTAAAGTATTGATCACATTAAACTGATGGTGGCGCTAGAGGAAAAGTTAAAGGATTCTTCTGGAGTGGGAACATGAATGTCTGGACCAAATTTCAAGAGAATCCATCCAATAGTTGTCACTCAAAAACCTTAAATGCCAACCTCATGGTGGGGCTAGAGGAAAAGTCAGGGCGTCACTCAATCTGGACCAAAGTGGCGGACCAACAGTCGTTTAGCCACGTCGCTAACGTGGCTAAAAAGCAACATACAGCTGAAATTACGAGTCAGATATCAAGACCAAACCTCCTGCCTGCAGTCATTTTCATTCATTTTCAGTCATTTAACATTGGACAACAGAGCGAGAAACAATAAAACACATTTCAGCTACAAATGTTATTTCCTTTAAGCTGTGTCCCTCTAAGCAAGCATGTATCGGCTAATCACAGCGATAGATCACGTCTTCAATCAGTGTTTCTGTTTGAGCTCTGCTCCACAGACCAGATTCATGATCGTGAAAGCAATTTGCTTGCTGCCTTTTATTCAATTTAAATCTATAATAAGTGTTTGATTGAACAAGCAGCAGCTTGTTATCCAATCAGGGACCTGGACTGCCGTCTCGGTGCTCTCTGCACACTGACGAGCGGTTCAAACTGTGCAATGCGAAGCCTTCGCGGTGTGAGTCGTAACATTTGTGCAGTAAAATGTCGTAGCAGATTTTCATTAATGCTTCCAACAAAGCTCAAACCCAGAGAAATCCGTAGTTTCATTCAAGGTTTCATTTGGTCACCTGGCGATGGCGTCGTATCTCCTTCAGCCCTCTAGTTGTTTTAATTCTCATGGAAACACCAGACGATACATCAAAGAGTGAGGAAGGGTGTCAGCTAACGCGATTTCATGTAAACTGAACAAAACTTTTATGCATTAACTCGTCCATGAACACGTCTGATAGGCACAAGCTGGAGGGAGCGAGCTGACCCACAGCGGTGGAGGAGGAGGAGGAGGAGGATGCCTCTGAACACACCGTAATTCAGTACTACTCTTGTAAATGGCTCATCAAGAGTGCAGCCACCATGTGCAGTAGCAGTTAATTTAACATCCACTCTTTATTGTGTTCATCTATCAGCGGCTGCTGTGCTGTTTGTCTTTCTTGGAAACCATTATGTGTTTAATTTAACGTAATTTGAGCTCGTCCAGCGCGGCTTCACCTGCAGACGTCGTGCGCTCACTTTTTACCTGCTGCCACTTCATTTCTGGCTGCTGCTTCATTCCTGTTGCTGCTGCAGCTGCACAACTTGTCACTTCTTGTTCAGGGTGCATCAGGGTGCTGTATTATTTCCACTGGCTCGTTGTTTTCACAGAGATTCCTGCAATCAGTGTGAACCAGCACAACCTTACATAGATACAACTGCACTAATTTGCATATAGTTTCAAATAAGTTGTTTGCCTCTTTCTTAGTTTCTTTTTAAGAAAATAATACTTAGAGCTACTGTGTGTACAATTTGAAAATTTTCAACTTTGCTGCCCCCCAGTGGTAGTATCAAAAAAGACACCGTGGCTTCAAAATAGCACGCTAACCCTTTAGAATAAAACCTAAACTGCACCAAACTTCATTAACAATGCTTCATTATTTTAAACCAACAAACTTAAGCCATCAGAATCATTCAAATGGTTTTATAGTCACATAAAAACATCCCGAATGAGCAAACTGTTGTTATTCCGAAGTGAATTGCACTGCACACAAAGAGCAGTCACTGTTTCTAAAGGAACTGGCAGCCTCGGCTTTGACATCTGATGCAGGATGGCAGGATGACAGATGTCCTTGCCCTGATGTGCGTGCTGGTTGTCCGTTTGGAGTGATCATTTAAGATTTTAACCCCTAAAAACTGCAAAATCGTAGCTTTTTGGCGACATCTTCAACAGAGGGTTCGTTAGGATACGGAGCGGCGCCCATCACCGTTCTCTGCATTCGCATAACAGGCGTTTGAATGATGATATTATACAACACGGCACCATGTTCATGCTTGTACATGCAGCATGCATTCATAATGTATGTCTCAGTATTTGTCCTCTTTGTGGAGTCTAATGACTAAAAAGTCCTCCCTGCTCTCCTTCCCTCTAACCTGGAAAAAGCTTGGATCTGAAGTGTTCTGTAACGGTGCGAGGACAAAGCTCTCATTCACGCCCGCCATCGACCGACAGCAGAGTGGCAGCTGATGTCATCTTTCCTGTCACTCATGAGCCAGTCTGTCAGCCTCCTGCCTTCACCGCCACATCAGGTGATTCTAAACGCCGGAGCCTCCGACTCTCTCGGTAAGTGCTTTGTCCACCTTGACTCTGGGCTTTACAACACATGTCAGCGTCGAGGAGTTGTAACCTTTCTTTGTGTTTTTCAACCAGTTAGACATTTCAAACAGATGTTCATGGTCCCAAGAGGATTATGATTTTGGTGTTCCCCTGACTTTTTCTCTATGCGTCCGTGAGGTTTAGGTTTTTACTGAAATGTCTCAACAGCTAATGGACTGATATTCATGTCTGGCTTTTCATCTAGCGCCACCATCAGGTTTTTATTAGTCCAACACTTCAGTTCATGACCAAATACATGCAGAACTAAAGACAAGCTTCAGTAAATGGAAACATAATAAAGTCTAAGATGTTGAACATGGTTTAATCTGTGACTGCAGGATTAAACAATTAATCTTTACTTTTGGACAGAACAAGGCTAGCTGTTTCCTCCGGCTTCCTGCCTTCATGCTAAGCTAAGCTAAACAACCTTGGAGTTATTCTCTCAATTTTCTTTTGGCAAGAAAGCAAATACGCGTATTTCCCAAAATATTCTATTTATCAGAGACTTCTCATGTTCTTCTTTTTCCATCACAGCCTTTACTGACACTCTGGGAGAGTCAGAGAGCCTTAAACTTTATTTACAACGTTCGAGCTTGTCGTCGTCGCCTGATGTTCAGTACAGATGTTTTAGTTTGGCTTAGGAATGCTTATGTTTAGGTTTTAGTTCAGAGATGATTGTGTTTGGGAGGGTTGAGTTCACAGCATGAATATGTTTACACCTATTACTAAAGTAATATTTCTGTTCTTCTGGTATTTCCGCCCACCGCTGAAAGCTGCAGCCGCTGCAGAGATGTCACCTTCTTCATGTTTGCAGCAGATACTATCAGCAGCGTTGAGATTGGTAATGATGGTGACACACTTGTTTGCTTTCAGCGTTTATACCCATGTATCAAGATTTCATGTGGTAATCTTTTATTTATTGAAATCCTCTGATTAAAATGCTACACGTGGCTCCAATTAAAACATAAGAAGGAACATGGATCAGTGGAACTGTGTCTAACGTACGTTTGTGCAGAAACTGGACTCGCCAGCTGTTTGGCCCCTCTGTCACACAGACTTGCCATCTGTCAACCTTTATTAGCTTGTTTGTGATCATGTTCCAGTGCTGCCAAATGTCAGACTTATAACCAGAGCCAAGATGAACATTACCAAGCCTGTGATATGAGCCATCAAAAGCCCAGCAAACAGAGGACGAGGGTGATCTCAAGGGCCCCTCACCACAAAATGCTTGGAAGGTGGTCACACGGACACTTCAGGTGCTCCTCCAGGTGTACAGTTTACTTCAAACTCTTCGCTGCCTCCGGAGGTGCAGAGCGTTGGACTGGCTCCTCTAGAGGCAGTGACGTGGCACAAAAATCCAGGACCAGCACATATGCAGCCTCAGTGGGCCCCCTTCCTGCACAAGTAAACACATGCATCTGTTGTGGTTATTAGGGTAATTAGTGTGTGTTTGCAATGCATTTAAGTCAGCCTGCGAAAGACAAAGATGGGAAGCCATCTTACTGAGGAAGGCTCATTGTATTATTGTACTATTCCTTTCACAATAAAAGACAACTGAAAACATTTTCACTGGAATGTTTTACTCAGAGAATTAATGTGAATTAGTTTTTAGTGCTACCACCATCTGTCACAACATAGAAGTATCATAATTCTTAAGTCTTAATACAGGAAGTAATGTTGAATAAATTACGGTGGCCCGGAGGTGCAAAAATAATGAAAACATTTTGTGAACTGTTTTTTCTCTTTTGTTCTCGTGTCGTCGGTTTTGTTTGTTGTTTTCTGTGATGTTGTTTTTTTGTGTTTTGTCACATGTGTGTTGCATCTCAGGGCCTCAGTCTAAGTTATTGTCTAAGCTATTGCTCCTGAAGGTTTATTTGGATCAGCGATGTTTGTTATCATTGTATAATCTAATATAGTGTAATGCTCATAGAATAAAACAGAAAAGTCTGTTTTCAGTGTAAACTGCTGAAAATGAGCTCAGCTTGACTAACGTCCCCTCATTTATCAGAAAGCTAAACAAAGCTAAGCTAAACTTCTTAGGTGTGAAAAGTGATTTTTATATTTTGGTTTAAGAGGCAGAAACGCTCTTTAATGGAGCGAGAGGTTTATGTTTTATTCCAGAGGACATCACATTACAGTCTGTTTCACATGGTTTTTTTATGGGACTAATATAAATATCAGCTTCTTCAGCTAACATCACCTGCTCTGTGTTTGTTGGTAATTTAACATGAAACATGGAAGAATATCTGTTTTACCTGATTCTCCTTAATGTCTTACAGAGGAACATAAACATTTTAAAATCAGGTAAAATAAAAGAAGAAGAAAAAAGCCCTGACAGAAGTGATGCATCTCACATATGGGGATCCCACTCTCTTCCTATTGGTTCACAGCCCCGGGGGTCCCTGCAGCTGGAACCAGCCACCACCCGACTCCTTTGACTAGACCGTGTCCACCTTTCAGTGGGACACAAGGTCCTGCAGAGGCTCTAAAAATGCTTTGGATACAAGATTTAGTCGATGTCCATATATACAATATATGCAAGAATATACATGTCAAATTATTGATTCGGCCATGTGATGGCGCTCTTAGCAGGGTGGGGCGGGTCAGCCAGCCGGCTCTCTCCTCCGGCTTCAGCCTGTTTGTTTTCTGCTGTTTTTTGTTTGTCTCCTTTTAGATATTTCAAATAATTTTATTTTTTATGTTCTTTTGTTCAGCCTGCAGCCGCGTTGTGACGAAACAAAGGCTCGGCTCCGGTCTTAGAGGTTGGGAGCTTGGACAGTAATAATGCTGGTAAAAACTGAGATGTAACTCCAGGCTTTTGGAGGGCCCCTCCATGTTGGGGCCCTGGATAATTACAGGCTAGATCCTTTGGCTCCTACAACATGAAGCTCTGTTTGAAGAACAGTGAAACGTCAAAGTGAAAGCTGCAGAAAGCCGACCAATTCACATTTCTATGTTTAATTCAGAGAGAAATCCAGTTCCCAGGCTCTTCAGTTCACCTATCTTAATTAACAGTGGGGAGATAACAAGGAGCGAGTTGCAAATGTGGCCTTGGAGTGGTGACTCACCCATAATGCACATTAGAATAATTCCCTTTTCATAAAAATGACATATTTCAGGAGGTTGCTGTCGCACTGCCAACCCTTCATTAGTCCTGCTGTACAAATGAAAACGCAGCTCTGCAGTGGGCCAATAAACTGCAAATTGAACGGACGGGTAATATGCACAGATGTATGGAATTGCTCATATGCATCATTTTTATGTACCTTCTTTCCTGCTCTCACAATTTTCTGGTAACTAACAGTAGTTTGACTTCACTCAATTCACAACCAGACTGGTTTTATGAGCTTCATCCTCCCTCGCGCACCAACACCAGTTCATCCCACTTTACGCTTGACCTTTTTTCAGACTAATACCTGCAAATTCAGTCTGTCTGAGAACACAGACAAAGCTGCTACAACCAATTCTGCAGCTTAATAAAAAGGTACCGAAGAGAGTGACATCTCCCAAGAGGAAAGAGGCTTTTCCACAGTATTAAATATCCACTCACTATGAGAATCGCAGAGACATAATACAGCCGTGTGTAGCTGTCTGAAATCCTAAATGTTCAAGCAGCTGGCAGACCAGTGCATTAATGTTTTACACGCTAATGTTGAGACATCTATGAGAGCTGATACAGAAGGACGTGAGGTGCAGTGACATGCACAGATATTCTGCACAGCTAAAAGGTAGAAGTTCAGTTCAGGTGCTACAGGTGTCACACTCAGGTGTCAGGCTCCATTCACACTGTCAGCAAACACTGCGTGGCACCAGAATCAATATTAAGACGGGGACGTGGATGTTTGCAGTGTTTGAAGAAGAAGGAGTGGTTTCTGCTTACCGCCTTTATATTTGTATCATCGATCTTTATTTATCGATCCTTAAGGGTGCATCAACCGGAAGGAGACGTCAGTGGAATTCACATAAAAGGAGGCCAATAAAAATAATCTTCTCACATATTTACACATACAAATACAATAGATAGATGAAAAATACAAGGAAAAAATTAATTAATAAGAAAGAAAACCATAATAAAATAACATTAAATTAATTAAACATTAATTTTCTTTAATGTAATCACATATCATTATCTTTATTTTCTAATAATAATAATAATAATAAAGTCTGGATACTGAGAGATGCTCTTGGGCCACAGACTTTATGTGTGTCTATTATTTTATTATTATTATATTATTATTTAATTTTTTTATCATCATCTTACATGATATAATGATAATTATACATTTTCCGGTCTTTATGCTAAGCTAAGCTAATTGCCCTCTGGCTCTAGCTTCGTATTTAGCCTACAGACATGCCTTGTCGTGAAGGTTACTGTTGAAATGTAATAGATTACAGGTTACTAGTGACCATGTTAAAAGTATAGTAATATAAATAAGCAGTGATAATTCAAACAAGAGAGCCAATCAGCGCTCAGAACCTGTACACAAACTGCCCAATGAATGGAGCCTGTCTGTGCGCCATGAAGACGGTTTTCTTATGTAACTTCCATATTAACTGATACAGCCGCTGAACAGCTGGTCAAACCAGCCCGAGTGGGAAAAAGAAAACACACCACCATTCAAACCGAGAGCGTCCTGCTGAACAGAGCACAGATGAACACCATCAGATAAGAAAAGTAGGTTAACCATCATCATCATCATCACCATCACAAGAGAGATAAAGCCTCAGTCACAGTTTCACATTGTAAAGGTGCAAAACAGCTGCAACAAGGTGGAGACGTGTGGATGCGGCACAGCCTGAAGGCTCTCCACAGACGGCTGGCGTGGCTCGGCAGAGGCCGGAGTCGCCAAGAACACTCATCACCCCGATAAGAACGAATGGAGGAGCGCAGAGACGCCATGCTAATATCCTCCGGCGAGGATGACAAGCTCCTCGCTGAGTGGGCCTGGGTGTCAGGGGGGGGTCCGGTCCTGACCAAACATACGCTGCAGTGAGACAGCTGCTGTTTGAGGGGGGGGGGCTTCTCAGCATGGACAGTTTGGGGCTTTTCTGAAGACTTCCATGTGTGCAGCGTAGCATGACAGCACACAAACTGAGGCTGTCTGATGTGGCGGCGCTGGTGGCGAATAATCTGGAGGAGGCTCGGCGGGGCCGCAGGCAGATGGAGGAGGTGTAACACCATCAGTACCTCCAATACCTGATGGATGGTGATCGCGTGAAGGAGGACCAGAGCTGTCTGATGCTCATCTCGATGGCCTTGGGAAGGTGGGAAGACACAACATACTACACATGACAAATTCTGAGACAATGGAGAACGAATGTGTCACGATGATAAAATATGAAGAGGCAGAGTTCAGTCATTGCAGCAGGAAGCAAACAGCTCTGAAACTGGCTTGTTTAGGTGCATGAGCACCAGCAGCTCTCACCTGGTGGGGCAGCTCGAAGTCACGAGATCACATGAGATCACGTGACACGAGAGTCAGGCCGAACCACAGCGACGTGAAGGTGCGTTTGCTCCTCCTCCTCTCCTGACCGACTTTCACTTTCCGACTGAGTCACACGGTTGAAGTTAGCCTCTGACAGACAGATGGTTCGTCCTGCCAAGTATTTCTTGAAAGCGCCTGCCCTTTTCCAAACATCATCCAAGAACGGCTTCCCAGATGGTTCAGTGTGACAAACCATCTGGAGCGTCAGGTTACAGCAGCGCCTCCCAGAGGGCGACTGTGGAAGCACACAGTGAACAGGCTGGGATGGGTGGAATATAATTTTACCTTTGATTGTGCCGTTGCTGTGCAGGGATTCGACTCGAGGGAGTGTGGATCTGTTGACAATGTGCTGCTACAGTTTTTTGTGAATGTCTCGGCTGCCATGCATACACCAAGCTGTTATGGGTGTAGTGAGGATACTTTCAATCACTGGCAGACTCATGCGATCGCCCTCCTGCTGCACCCGTGCTAGATAAAACTTGGTAAAGTGCACTCCAGGGTGGTGCTGTTGCACCATAAATGCATCGTGACTCTGCACTGGTGCCCCACAGTGTGCCGCTGATGCCTTGTTGGTGTCTCAGACAGAGTCCAGCACTGCTCTCAGTGGTGTTGTTTAAAACTGTAAACTGTGTTTTCACTCTGAATTCCTTCAGTTGTCTCGTGAAGAACAGTCTGTGTTGGGGTGTCCAAAAACTTGCTACCTGCGACACTAACGACATCCCCATCAGCCGCAGCTATACTATGCTTAGTGCTAATTAGCAAATGTTAGCACGCTAACACGCTAAACTGAGCTGGTAGCCATTATTAACATTATACCTGCTAAACATCACATCGTGAGCATGTTAGCATGCTGACGTTAGCATTTAGCTCGGCTGTAGGTCTTGTTTCGTCTGTCCGATCTTATAACACCGTCTGGGAGTCCTGACCTCCGGATTGAGAAACACTGTTTTAGGTCACACTGACTTCCACCGCTGCTACCTCACTCACATTTAATGTCTAATGCCTCCTTTTGAGTTTTGCAACATTTAAATTCAGCAGCAGGCACGTGGCACCTTTAACATGCACCACATAAACACATGGTTGGTACCCCTGCACTGTGACTGAATGTCAATACACTTCATCAGCGAGACTCCGCAGGGCAACTAAACAGCACGCAGCCATTCATACCAATCTACTGCCGAGACTTTGCATAAGAGCTCTGGCTAGCATAGATTTGGATTAAATGTCTGAGACTTGACAGCTGGGGAAATAAGTGAAGAGTCAGAGGCTTGTTCTGGCCTTGTCTTCTGTCTGTCTTGTGAAATGACATTTGTATTCCTCTGATGGATTATAAAGTCATTTATATAAAAAACTATTCGCAAGGTTTGTTTTGCAGCATATGTAATTCCTTGATAATTTTTTCTGCATGGATTATGGCATGGCTGAGGAAACTTATTAATATTGGAGTTAGGCAATTAGAGCGGGGTAAATCACTCAAACTGCAGGCGGCTTGATTCAGTGATTGCTCGACTTAGTTGGAACAAAGTCTGTGCTCAGAAAAGGGTCAGGGGGCTGACTTTGTGCAAAAGATAATTGTTGGCAATTTGTCTGTGTATATCACACTTCACCTCTGGCACTGTGTGGGTGTTTGTGGGTGTGCACTGTGGGGTGCATGACCAAGCAAACATGGATGCCAGTAATCCAGTTATGCACTAAGTAGGTCATTATATCCTTGACCTTGGAGCAGGAATATACATGTGTTTTGCTGTCTGACATTAAGCATCAGCAGAGAAAATTAAAAAAAATAAAGTTTTCATTGGAACATTTGTCCATTGTAACATCACCTTGGTTTGGCCTTGACCTTGGCTTTCCACAGAACCAGGGGTCGTTAGCATGACCAGCAGTAGGTCCTGATCGATGAAATGAACCGAGAGTCCACAGACATGCTAGCAGCTCTGTGAGGCTGAGCTAAATGCTACTGTCAGCATGCTAACGTGCCCACAATGACAGTGCTAACAGGCAATGCTAATGGCTACCATGTTGACCATCTTAGTTAGCATTTTGGAATGCTAGCATCAGCTAATTAGCACAAAACACAAAGAACAGCTGAGGCTGATGGGAATTTACAATAATAATAATAATAGAGTTTATTTTAAAAACACTTTTCATTATCGAAACAATCTCAAAGTGCTACAAATTGGAATTAAAACCATTAAAACAAGTAAAAACACAACAGCCAAAAGACACTGACATTTCAAAGAATAAAATGTCCGCTAAAAAGAAAGGTTTTCAGTCCCTTTTTAAAACTTTCAACAGTCTGTGGAGCCCTCAGGTTGTCAGGGAGGGCGTTCCACAGGCGTGGGGCGGCGGAACAGAATGCCCTGTCCCCCGTTGTGCAGGTCTTGGTCCTGGGGAGGAGGAGTCGGTAGGTGTTGGACAAGTGGAGGGATCGTGCTGAGGTGTATGGGGAGGGGGGCTCTGTCAAATGCGAGGGGGCATTGCCGTGATTGGAAAGTGAGGAGATAGACCTTGTACTCAGTCCTTGCCGACAAGGGAGCCACTGAAGTTTGTGGAGGAAGGGTGGAGATGTGTTCGTATTTCCGCACTCTCATCAGGATCCTAGCAGCACTGCTCTGTATGTACTGCAGCCTTTGAAGGCTTCTGCTGGGGATCCCGATGAGAAGTGCGTTACAGTAGTCCAGTCTGGAGGAGACAAAGGCATGGATGAGCTTCTCAGAATCAGGGAGAGTTAGAGTGGGACGGAGTTTTGCTATATTTCTCAGGGAGTAAAAAGAAAAAAGTAATTAAAGTTATTAAAATTCATCCTCTGAGGACCATGAATGTTTGTACTAAATGTCATCCATCCAGCAGTTTTGAGATATTTCAGTCTGGACCAAAGAAGTGGGACCAACTACTGACAGACGCTGACACAGTGCCACACTAGAATCAGGTCCAATAATCAATTTTTGTATTTATATCAATGAATGAAATGATAATGTGTCAATCATAGTGACCAATCTGCTGAAATGATCATCTGTCAGGCTGGGACTCGCAGACTATTTAAACAGGTGGAGGGTAATGGGGTGGAGACACATGAGGAAGAGCAAGTGCTCTGAAACAAGAGAAAAGTTAGACTTTCAAAATAAAACAGGAAATGACAAGACAGAAAACCCAAGATGAGACAAACCTCACCACGGTGTGACATCATCCAGCTGTTCAGCCTCTTTCAGCTCATTGTTTTGGATTGCTTCTTTTCCAGCTACAGCAGGTAGAAAAAAAGCACCAATAAATTCACAGCTCAGTACCTGTCCAACACCAAACAGCAGAAAAATAAAAGATTTTCATTCGATGACCAGACGACTCCTGATGCACAGAAGTTCATTCTTGTCAGCTGGTCTCAGGTTGTTGTGGAGTCCTTCTTCTCACGTGGCCAAAGAAACATGTAGAAATACATCACACAGCTTCAGAGGAAGGACAAAAGTGATGAGTTGTAACAAACTGTCGCCCCCACAGGCTTTATTAGTTCTTGGACTGACTGTATGACCTTCACTTACAGCCATCACGAGTGAATCAGTTGAACATGTTCTTAGTGTGTGAGAGGGTCAGGACTTTAATCTTCTGCAAAATGAACAAAATCAATCAAACCTGCGCAGGGGGGGTCGATATTCATTAAAAGGCACAGAAAGCAGCTCAGGATGCAGGAGATGAATAAAGGGAAACAAGCCGCTCTGTGTTTGCGCAGCAGCAGCAGCATGGAGGACTTTGGTTATGTGAGATTTGGATGTTTGTGCAAAGTTTCATCCAAGGCTGTGAAGAGGAATTTCAATTAAAAACTGCTGGCAATGTGTTTTAAGTAGACCTTATATCTGTGGAGACACACGCTGTTAAAAGGATTTTGTATATGTATGAATGGGATCCAGGGTAGTGTTGTGACGTTCAAGAACGAACTGGTTCTTTTGAACGGCTCGTTAACATGAATGATGGGAACCGAGTCGCAGCTGGGAACCGTTCTTTTTTTTTTCCGAGTTACATGGGGGGGAGCACTGCTCAGCTGGGCGGTGCTTATTAGATATGCAAATAGCATCACGCCACCTTGTGCAGGCTGCCTTCACGTGAGTGCGCCAGTAACAAAAAAAAGCAAAGCACTGTCAAAGCAGAGTGATGTGGCGCCACCCTGTGGAATATTTACAATTAATCCAGATCAGACTTTAAAATCTAATCCACACATGTCAAATAACGTTATAATCAATATTTCAGAATAATTTAAACTCATATTGGTGGGATATCTGAATTCATTCCTCCCAGTGGTTATTTCCAAGATACAATGAGTTAAGGCCAGACTGCCTTCTTAAAACTTAATAAATATAAAAATGAGCCAGTTTTTTGAACGGCTCTTTGAAAGGAACGGCTCACCAAGATCCGACTCCCCTCAAAGAGCCATAAATCCCATCTCTAATCCAGGGAGAGATGATGTGTTTTTTTGTCACTTACGAACTGACCTTTTGATTTTAGATTTTTTGATGCCATCGACACAAACATTTCAGCAGCCTCACGGTGGGACTGCCCCCTCCGCACCTTGGATATGTTTTTCTACTCTTAGCAGAGGCTCTAGCTGAAGGAAGCAGCTGCACTTTGTGTTACCCGGGAAGGCGTCCATTCGTCACACGGCCCGTTGTCCCATCAGACCAAAAACCCATTTTTTTTCCACCCATATTCCGTTAAGTCCCACCCCTCCTGTGCCTCTAATTGGCTCTGACACTAGCATTTTTTTCTAACCGTAACCGAGCAACTAACACTAGCCAATCAGAGGCGGAGTAGGGTCTTCAAGGAGTGCAGGTGGGAAAAGAAATGAAGGCAGAGTGACTGTTTTCGGACATTTTCAGACTGTTTTCGGGATAACAGGCTGTTGGAAAAATGGGCTTTCGGCCCACTGGGACTTTGGAATAATGGGCTGTCAGAACAATGTGGGTCTCCGAGGAGACCAACCACTTAGTCCTCATCCTTTTGTCTGTTTGAAAACACTTATCATGAAACATAAGTCTCACACAAACCTCTTAAAAGCATTCATTACTCATTAAAAACAATATTTTATACATTATATTAAATGTTTTCTTTCCACAGTTCTCTGTGATGGGTCGCTGCACTTGTTGCATCATGATCCAGAATTAATTGTTTTTTTATAACGAGATTTTGATTGTGTTGATTTTGATGTTTTACAGATGAAAGCCATGTTCAAAGAGTACAGTACGTACCTGACCAGGTACCTGCAGCTTTCATTGGTCCAGTGCATCCAAGCATCAACCTCCAGGGCTGAAAAACGGAGCCAATGCTGCGGTGCCAAAAACTGCAGTTCCTCAAATGGCCACTTGAGGCTGGCTCCAAAAGCGAGTCAGTCCCCATAGACCCCCATTAAAATCCCCGACTTTACCGCAGAAATAAACATAAACAGTTGTGGTCTCTTGAATGAACATTATATAAATATTATAGAAATGCTGATTTATACAGGTGTGTTTTTAAAAGCTGATGTTCTGGCTCAGCTCATCTGCTATTGTTCTACAGCACTGGTGCTAAAACAGTAAAATCATGATCCCCCTTTGTTTGAAACCTGGACTGTGGAACTCTTGACAAGCTCTGATTGTCTGATCTGAGGGGTCTCGAAGCAGAATAAAGGGTTAAGAGTTCTGTGTTAAGTGGAGGCAGACCGTGGAGGGATTGAACAGTAATCAATGCAATCGTAAATTGAATTCTGTAACGAACGAGGAGCCAGCATCATTCGGCCTCGACCCATGTCGAGTGTTTGAGAGACGTCTCGCTGCAGCGAGGAAGTGAGGGCGTGGATCAGTCGCTTCACTGTGAGGACCGTTGGTTTGACTTTGGTTTAGTTTTTCTCAGCTCAGTCGATGATCTTAGTATGTGTGTTCTCAGGACTTTATGCTGCAGGTGAATACTGAGATCTCAGGATGTTCAAAGTGAGGATCTTGTCCAAGAAGAAGTGCACAACAGAGTCACTGCTCTAAATGTTTATTCACAGCCGTCACACTAATTCAGGTCCAAGGACATTTGAGGAACAATTCGCTGTCCTCAGGTGTGAGGTAACTGTTGGAAAGGAGAATCTGCCTCAGCGCAGTATAGATCCGCTGGGTCCCGCCAAAGTTCAAGCCAATGCGGGAACTCTCCTCCGTCAGGTAGCGCTGGGGGTAAAATGTCTGTTCTGCTGAGGATTTCTGGAGGAAGTGGGTGATGGGTGCTGGCTCCACATGTGGCTGCGGCCTCCACCGTTACCTGCTGCTTTGGCTCTGCTTTAAAAACAACCTGCTTCGGTTTGGTTGCAGCCTGAGCTTCGGCCTCTGCTCTGATCTTCTCCTGCAGTCTTGCAAACTTCTTCCTGAATGGTGCCTCTCTCGGGGGCGGCGGCGGCGGCTGCAGCGCTGTCATGGGCATCTTTTCAGCAGCAGTTGGACAAATGTAGCCTTCATAAACAAGCTTGACTGAGCCAAACTTTTTCTTTCTATAAACTGCAATCCTGTCGCTGGACGGGGCAGACTGAGGGTCATCGTGCACGGGCAGGGTAGTCCAGGCTGCTGGCATCTTACACAGCACAAATCTTTCTGATGAAGAAACTGCAGAACGACAACACAAACACAACATTATGCACCAGTAATAGTTTCATAAAAACACATGAATGACGACTGCATGCTTTAAAGTTAAAATAAAGGACACAAAGCTGACTTTCAGGAGATTAACTGAGTCTGACAGTAAAACAGGAAGGAAAAGAAAAATAGAAGAAGAATAAAGGATTAAGCGGCAAATAAGACAAATGATAAAAGCATCTGCAAAAACATAAAGTGTTAATGCAAGCAGATAATTTGCAATTTTACAAAAAAGTATCAATTTTTAAAAATTATAGGGAGAAAATGAGTCTAATGCCTCCAGCGCGCCAAACTCAAGGTTTCCTGAGGCTCAAAGAGCAAATAACCATGAATTCAGACTAACTAATTATAAGAAACAGTTACAGTGTGCAGCAGTTTAAATCTTATTCAGGCCGACAGAGAGGTTGAGCTGTGCGTCTCTGCACAGGCGTGAAAAGGCAGCACCTTCTTTCAGCTTACCTTTTTTTGCTGTCTCATGATTGTTGTCCATGATGGTGGACATCTATGGCCGTTCTGCAGAAAACTTGCAGAAAAGCTTTGGTGGAAAGCTATCAGAGCCAAATGTAAGCAAAAGGGTCGTCCTGGCAACAAGGTTCAAAATTCAACACTGGAATCCAACATAATGCACATTTATGTAAGAAAAGAAGGCGAACGCAGAGAATCATCACCGACTTTAGTTCCCCACAGCTGTACAAAGCTTTTCAGCATCTTTTGTGGGCCAAAACTTTGATTCACTCTCCCTGCATTGATCAGAGCTGCTTCCAGCTGCAGGAAACAGCTGTGTGCAGCAAAAAAGCTTTGACGCACCACCCAATTACAGACAAGTTAGTCGCTACGCTGCAAAAATAATACATCTTTAATCAAGACAATAAATGTTTTCTGTCTAACATGATATTTCTTCTTACCATGCAGTTTTTCTGTGTGTTGTTTCATATGCAAACAGATGTGGTTTATTTATTTACTCAGCTGGCCGTCGTTGGTGATCCAGATATCCTTTGATATCCAGATATCCACATTTAAGATAAATGTGGGGTTTTGACACTAGACATTTTACTTATTTTCAAAAATTTGGAAAGTGAAATTCTCCTTTTCTGTTGGCAGATAATTTTCCTTATTTCAAGTATAATTTTCACCACTTCATTGGTATTTTTCTTGTTTTTGAGAGCTGAGTCACTGTTGAACATGGCGGCACATTTTGCAGTTGTAATGCTGGGTAGTTTAAATTGCACTGAAGCATATCTGCAAGCGACATGCAACTGGTGATTAAGTAAATTAAATAAGGAATAAAAAGAATAATATCTTTATCTAAAATGTAGTGGAGAAGACGTAAACATTAGCGCAGAGGACTCAAGTGAAGTTGAGTCCACACAGTAAAAAAGAAACTGATGTCTAGCATGAAGCACAGTGACGCTTCAGGCGCTGAAGTCATGCTTGCTTTATCTGTTCTGTGTCATTAACTATGAAGAAGACAAATTATCTTCGAGAAGTCATCATAATCATAGACGCAATCAATGCATCTCATGAAATAAAATGCAGTAAAATCAGGACGTTCAGAGAGAAAATGTCAGACTCGTATCTCCGGCCAGTGTGCTGCACGTCTCATTACTGTTACTGGCACTCGTCTCTTTCTCCATTGGCTGTGGACATATGGTCTTCTATATTTAAAAGCGCTGGACTGGAGGACTGTGGGGCACGACTTTCTTGGCAAACAGCCATCTATCCTGCGTGTCACTCAGGATGTGCCTTTACTCAATTTTCACAACCTCGGCCGCGGATTTCGTCTGAGCTGCAGGCCCGGACAGCGCCGCCTCCCCAGAGCAACGATAACAACTCCAAATTCCACCCAAAGTTGTATTTCATGCTAATGAATTAATGCACCCTTTCCCATTTTCAGCCCGAAAATATGCTCCTCTCCCGTGCCAGGATGAAAAATCAAATCAGTCTTGTCATTTGCAGCTGATTTGTTAAGGTCCCAGCTCGCTTTCCATCGTGTCCCTCGGCATCGCTGATGAGGCAGCACAGCTGTGTTCCTGTTAGCGGCTCTGATAACACCAAATTGAACGCCGTCTGAGAGAGTTGGGCCAGTAATATGGAATCGCAAACGTCAAGCTGACTCAGATCAATAAATTAACGCTGTATAAATTCACCATCCACCTCCGTCTCGCTGCCGCCGCACAAATGAAGAGCCCCGACTGGCTTTAAACAGGAAGTCTTGTGATGTCACCGCTGTTCTCACTTTGGTGCTTGAAAATTCAGAAATAAGAAACTTACAAATTACTGAAATGATTAGAAGTGTATTTAAAAATGAACTGCATCAGAACATCATACTGAGGTGAAAGGTCCAGGTGCATGCTGGCAAGTTATTGATCATATTGATTTGATCACTTATCAGCAGAATCTGCAGCTGCAGCAGGTGACACAACCAGTGGAGGTACTTCAACCCTTTACTTTGCTTTAACCCTCAAGAATCTGAACACGTATTTCAGATTGACTGACATCATTTTCTGCCATCGATCCATCATCGATCCATAATTTCTGTTCCCTCCTCTGATGCTGAAGGTAAGAGGGGCTGACTGCTCTTGAACCAGGCGCTGGTTCAGCCTCCTCCACTGCTGGTCGGTGTGACTGACTCTTTAGCACACATAGATGATCCATGCTGCAATTAGAGTTTATAGGAAACTCTGTCCAGGAAGCACAGGGTGTATTCACACATCACAGAGGATGAACAAAAGCCTTAAAAGGTGAGTCTTAGAGATTTAACATGTTAGAGGGGTTCAGTGTGGGGGCAGCTGCTCTGCAGGTGGACTCCACTGTAACTGGGAGGCTGCCATGAATAATACATTTCTCATCATTGTAGGCGTATTGAAGAAAACATCAGTAATAATGTCGAGTTGTTGCAAAAACACAAATAACAGAGCAGGAAAAACGAGCGCAAAATAAAATACAGAGGTCAAAAGGGAACATCCACCCACTGGAGCGCAGCCCCGCATGGTGCATATCTCCAAATTAATTTGTGCTTAATCAAGTTAGCACACAGTGAACCTGAGGCCAGGTAATATTCGAGCATAGAAAATGTGTCCACAAAGCGCTCCGAGTGGCGGGAACAAGGGGTTAATAGAGGTGCAGCAGCTCAGTTCTGCCCCGGGGCCCCTCACAGGTTAGTCCGGCCTCCATGTCGCTACAGTACGACAACATTTCACCGTGTTTTTTTACCTTCGCTGCAGCTCATCAGCGTTCAGGGGAGGACGTCATCGCCCGGGGGCCTCAGGCACACCTGGGGGCGGGACCTCGCTGCCCTGGTTTAATCCCGCTGAGAATGTCTCTGCGTTAAGGTTGTTGCTGATTGATGGAGATGCAGTTTATTCCAATTTATTTAACTAAATTGTTTTTCTCTGCTTCTCCGACATTATCTGCTCACGATGGTGGAAAGACTCTCAGTACATTGACTTTACTCCACGACTTTATCTCATACTGCATGAAACCACATTTGTATGAATACAACCATGTCACGTTGTTCACAAATACATTAATAAAAACTTCTGCTTCCAACGATACAGTATGTTATAAATGTTTACTGATGTTTATATAGCTGCTTCTGAATGCTAACTAGGTGCAGTGTAGTGAAGTCAAAGTACATTAGCATCAAAATGTATGCAGAGTACCACAATTAAAAGTACTCATTATGCAGAATGGCCCACTGCAGAATAATATATACTATATTACTGGATTGTGACTATGGATGCATTCATGTGTGAGCAGTACTTTAATGTTGCAGCTGGTTAATGTATGTTGTTGAGGAACTTCATTTATAATAACACATCATAGTTTATTGATAATTTATCAATAATTTGGATCTGCAGATATGAGCTAAAGCAGACAAATAAATTTAGTGAAGTGAAAAGTTCAGTATTTCCCTCTGTGATGTAGTGAAGTAGAAGTATTAAGTAGCAGAAAAGGGAATTAGTGAATACTTCACCAGGTCAAAAAGTAGAATAATTAAGTGAATAATACTCTTATTGAAGTATGGAAAAGTCAGTAAAAGTACATTTTTACTTTTGTGCTTAATTTAAAGTATGTTTGACAGATACTTTTAAAAAAAGTTTGCTTCTAAATAGACGGCATTAAGTTCTAATTGAATGTATTAAAAATGAATATACTAATTCTTCAGTACTCAGAGTGGTATTTCAAAGTACTTATAAAAAGTGTACTTTACTGAAATTGTATTACAAATTGTATTTAAGTGTACTTTTAAAAAGTGAACTAAAACAAATACTTCTACTAGTCAAGTCTTTTATAAAACACTATTAGCAGCTTAATTAAAGTGTACTTTATTTCCGCTTCATTTGAAGTATATTTCAGTATATTTCCAACACATTGGTGATATAATACAGTTGTACTGTGATTGTGTTTTAATACTCGTGATTCCTGATTTTCACTGGTGGACTTCAGTTCACTTAAAGTTTGTAAAAAGTTGGGCCAATTCAGCAACTATTTACACTTCAGACATACTCAAGTATAATCAAGTATATTCAAGTATTACTCAGACTACCTGAAAACACTAAAGTATACTTTAAGGCAGGCATGTCAAACTGATTCCATAGAGGGCCGTCTGGCTGCAGGTTTTCGTTCCAACCAAGGAGGAGCACACCAGGCTGGAATCAATTAATCAGCTGATCTCAGTCTTCAGCTGATAACTAAGTGATCCCTTGATGTTGATTGGTTGGCCTGGTGTGCTCCTCTTTGGTTGGATAAAAAACCTGCAGCCACACGGCCCTTTATGGAATGAGTTTGACATGCCTGCTTTAAGGCAACAAAAATAGCCTTAAGTGTACTTGGTGGGTTTAAATTGTACTGAAGTACTTGAGTAAATATAGTTCCAGTTTCCCCAGTTTGTGCTGGAAAGTGACTGTTAGCTGGCAGAAGATATTCGATTACTCTCAGTTCTACAAGTAAACAAACACAGATACTGTCATCGCTTTGACCTTAGCTGAACAGCCTTCAGCAGCTTCAGCTTATCGGCCGCTGTGTACCTGATTTAAAGCTCCTGTAAACTTGGTTTCAAATCTGAAATTAGCATTAAACACTCATGACGAAATAAGCAACATGTTCAGTTAAAGTTTGGTGTAAAAGCTCCTCAGGTATTATTCACTTAACACGCAAAACCTCCACCTGAAAACAGACAAATATTCACCAAGTGTCAGATTCTGCCTCAGAAAACAACGAATCCGGCTTGTTTCTCATGTGTAGGAATTTGAATCAGAATCGCTGAATCATGAAAAATTCTGAATGTTTTTCCTGCTGCAGGCAGGCAGGTAGATGGAAGGTGAGTGAGCATGCGGTGGATCACTGGGGGGTCAAAGCTGCAGAGATCAGAGGTGCTGAAGGAGCCGCCACACAGCGTCTGAATGCACAAGATTCCTGCGAGTCTGTATCTCTGAGTTAATGCCATAGTGTGTGTGTGTGTGTGTGTGTGTGTGTGTGTGTTGCATGTTGTGCAAATCTGTCAGCGTGATCTTCTTTTTTCTCCCGAGCCAGAGCCAATTGATTCTCCACAGGCTGGTGGGCCGGGAACCACCACTTTCTGTCAGAGCCTTGAATGAGCTGGTGGGTGGATGGATTACTGCATTGTAGCGCGGGGCACGCAGCTACAGATTTCACATTATATTCAATTAAAACCTGTAATTAGGAAAACAATGGCCTGAAAATTGTGCAACGTATTTCATTTTAATGATTGATTTGATTTTTACGTCAGAAAATGGAGTCGTGGTGTTCCGGCGGTGCAGACACAGTTTAGTGGCGCGGGCATTGATCATCGCAGGAGACGGCAGCTGTTTATTCATGAGGATAATTCGGAGTAAACCTCAGCCCGGCCTCAAACATTTCCAATTCAGTAACGAAGCGGCGGTGCTGCCGAGCCGAATGTCTTCTGACAGTGATTCATACTCAGGAACAAAGCTGGAGAAGAGCAGATACGATTTCTCTGAAGTCGAGAAGTTCGCCATCTTCTGGAAAAGTTCATCGTCTGCTTCATCTGCATGTTGAGAAACATACAAAGGTTAGACCCTTAAATAAAAGTCACGTACGCGCACTAAAGTGTTGGACAATTCATCGTTTAAAAGCATCATTTTCACATCACGAGATCCACGACTTCAGCCACGATTTGGATAACTGACGGCGTCTTAGCCAGGTCAGTCGTCGGTGTTTCAGGTCAAATCGAATAAATGTTGCTTAACTCAGCTGGAGTTCATGAAATCTATAACATATATTTACACATCTGTCAGATACACAGCAACATGATTCATCTCCAGGCAAGTCCCATATTCCCTGACTTTTAGCTCTGTTTTGGTCTCCTGTCAATCATACCCGTCTCTTGAGCTGCTAAATGTCGCTAACTTTGTCTCTTTATCAGAGCTTCCAGGTTTGTGGGTCTGTGCAGCTTTTCCTGTGAAAAGGTGCTACACATGACCTGGATGATCTAGCCAATGTGTGCTGAGATGCTGATTGGAGGATTGGGAGCAGGTGGGACAGACTGCAGGACAGAGATGGAACTGCAGACTCTTTCTGGCAAACTGAAGAAAACTGATGCAAGTGCTACTGAGAGCTGGTGAGAGCCATGATGACACGGCTGGTGGGGTTGTTGCCATGGACGTGACCCTGTAATCCATCCAAGTGTGTTTCTGAATGCAGATTTGAGGTTTTGGATTGCAGCTCAGGTCAAAGACCACCACACACACACACACACACACTAACAAAGCTCCGTTTTCATTCCTTCAAATCTTATTTACACACTTCATATAACATCCTCTGAACTGAGCCGACGGCTAAAATTGGAAACTTCACTCAAGCAAGGAGAAATATCTATTTGAAAACATGAATTTCTCATTCCGATCAGTAATCTGCTGTGTGCGCTTCCCTCTGCAGCTCCAAAATCCCCTTGATCTTCCAGTCATTTAGTGCCAGTCCACTTCCACTCCTCCACTTCTCCGTCTGTGAATTCGGGAAAAGAGAAGCGTAGTTCTCACAGTCAACAAGAAGCACGTCTGCCGTCAGATAAAAAGCAGGAATCTGACTCTGGCTTTTCGCTAACATCGGGGAGGTTTGACCGTTTGATTCGCAGAAATAATCCAGAAAATGGTTTCATCGAAATGAAATGCCTGTTGTGCTACTCTGAACTGCTGATTTGCAAAGTGCTAACGTGTTAGCGTAGAGCAAAGTGGATGTAACACACTCATCACAGCAGGTCCGACCTCGTCTTGTTGCCAAGTTGTTCTGAGACAATCGATTGCTGATGGATCTTACTTGATGTTGCTAGTTCAGCTAAGCTAACAGTCTAGAAGCATGGAAGCTCATTCTTCTCTCTATTCTGCTCCATGGATTTTACACCAGATGAAATTTGTTTGCCAGGCCCCCCAGTGGTGGCTGCTTAGAAACTTGGATTCCTCCATACCTTCCAGTAGTATCAGCAGACAATCCAAGACAAGCCCAGCGAACTGAAGCTGTTCTTGAGCCATTTGAAGATCATGGTTCTGGTCTCTTTTGCAAGGAAACACTGTTAGTGCTGCTGGCGTTGAGTAATAAAAGTACACAATGAAGTGGAGGGTTTTTCTTCCAGCTGAATATTTTTTTACAAAAAAATGCTTGTATCTGTTCCTTATTCGCTGGAAAACACAACGGGCCCACAGCATGAAGCCTTACTCCAGATCAGGGGTCAAAGACCTTTTTGAAACAGAGAGCTACTTCCTGGCTACTGATTAATGCGAAGGGCTACCAGTTTGATACACACTTCTGAAATAACCAATTTGCTCAATTTACCTTTAACTATATGTTATTATTAATAATTAACTATATTTATCTGTGTGAAGACACTGATCATGTTGATGATTTCTCACAATGAATATCAACAATATTTTAAAATAAATCTGACTCGTCACACTGGATGCTAAACCACCTGCACCTCGCCAGATCACGGTCCAGCTGGTCGGCCACATCTTGAAGTACAGTTTTAGCAATTCTTTGACAGCCTCCCTGTCTGAAAAGGCTTTCTTCATTGTGAAAATGATATGTTTGCTTTCTTTTTCCTGCCATCATTTTGGGGGTCAGTCATCTCCTAATTTTCGCTGCTCCCGCTAACTTGTTTCCACCATACATGATCGCCATCAAACGCTACGTTATGCTCATGCGCACAATTCTGACCTTTGAACTATACTAGGTAAGAGAACATTTATATTAAATATTTTCCAAAGTTTTTTACATATGTTTTTTATATATATATTGTCATTTCCAGTTTACATGTAAGCGCGATTTAACAAGAATAGCAACTGAAAAAAATAACTGGTAAGTGGCGCTATTTGAGCCATTTTTAGAACTGGCCGGCGGGCGACTCATGTGGTCCTTAGGGGCGACCTGGTGCCTGCGGGCACCGTGTTGGTGATCCCTGGTCTAGTCCAAGTTCAATACAAACGGATGAGAATACCATTTTAATGTTTTTTCTAATGGTATATCTAAGGCAATTACTATATATTTATGTACATAAATATCTATATTTATATTCATGAAATAAAAACTTTGGCCATCAATATATTTATATCTATACTTGTATTTAGACTATAAATCTTTATATTAAGGCCATACTATAAATGCAGTATATCACTTCAAACGGTGTCCAATGTCCCTGTTAGCTCTGAATTTCTTGATCTGAGGTGACTGAGCTGTAGATAACTAACTGAAGGGGCATGTTCAGAGTTTCACTGGCAAGTGTGACATTATGGGTCTCCTCCGTCTTAAGCTAAAAAAAATATAAAAAAAAAAAAGCCTCTTGGATCGGCTGGAAAATGCATCGTCACAAAGCTGAAAACAGGCTGTTGTTCTGACTTTTCAGAGATACGTGGTTCTCCCAGGACAGCCAGGCTACAAACATATGATGATCTTATAGAATATGATGCATCGCTGTAGATTAAACCAGCCAACAGGATATAAAGTAGTTCAAATGAGCTCAACCTGAAACACCTGCAGCAGTAAAGCAGCATTAATATTAAAAGTTAAACAGTGACAGGAACCATCGGGAGTAAAGATCTGAAAACTTCTCGTACACAGAACGAGCTGGGACAGTTATTTCCGATCACGCTACACAGCCAATACACTTGTCAGAGAACGTTTCCTTCAAGCAGCTTACACTGGAACCACTATCGGTTTATTTCTTCTTATTTCAGGACACCTAGCTTTAAAAAATAACCCCGCACATTCAACAGTGACGAGCCAGGGCAGCGCTGGCAATTTAATTCCCCCACTTTCTGTCCCTGTTTTCAGACGTGAGCACAATGGTTACGTGGACGCGGCTGATATAAATGCGTAACGACTGCTCTCGCCTCTCGCCAGGAGCCCTCCTCTTTATCTGCTCTCCCTCCCCGTCCTTCAGTCTTCACATTTCTTCATCTATCCTGCACTCGTCCCCCCCGTCTCCATTTCGCTCTGTAACCTTGTGAGTTTGCTTTAATATTCGCGGTGATTGAACCTGAGGGGAATTCGGCGTGTCTCTCTAATTTACGCGAGATCGGCTTCATTATTCACCGCGTGATTTAATATGCATCATAGGAACGGTGAGCGGACATATGAGGGAGGGAGGACGGCTTTGCTGTTCGAGTTAAACTTGTGCAGAGCTGACTGATAGTCTCCCCCCAGGCAGATGACTCTGTGCTCCTCTTTTGTCATCTCTGCCTCTTATGATGTCTCCCTCACTTTCTTCTCATCTTTCATTTTTTTTCTTTCCACATGGCAGCGGTGTGGCTCGATGAATAACGAGGTCCGCCGCTGTGCTGCAGAATGAAATATCTCACGTGCTGGACATGAAATTGTGCGCGTTCACGGTTGCCAAGCATGGCGATCCCCTGACCTTTCCCATAGCTGCACCATGAGCTTGACATTTCAAGCGCTGGATGCGTTTCTGTGAAATTCGGCCCTCTCATTCATGCCCTCCCCAGGAAAGGATCAGAATTTTACGTTGTTACAAAGTTATGTGCTAGACTATTTCTTGGCTCTGAGTAGTTGCCAGGCAACCAGCAGAAATTGCAGGAAGCAACTGGTCCCAGGTAGTCGAGCACAAAAAAGAGCTAACTGACGTTTTCCCAGCAAACGAGATGTGGAATGTTAATTGGTGGCTTTAGCAGCTCTGCTGCACAGAGCCAGGTGGTGTTTCCTGTCTTTGTGCTAAGCTAAGCTAACCAGCCTGAAGACATGACAAATATGAGAGTGGTGAGGATCTTCTATTAGCTCCTCAAATTAATCTGAAAGTAACTCACACAGAGACCAAAGTTTGTCTTCCATAAGAAGTTAGATGTTTAAAAGACGGCGGAGACGTTTTTGATTAAATGCAGACCTGGAACCGGGACAGTAACTCAGGCTATGACATTGTATTTGTATTATATAGTCCAGTTATTTTTTATTTCATGCGATAGCGGCATTGTCAAGTTCACCTGCAGCAGACACACCTGACAGCTGGATATAGAAATTAGCATCTTTACTACCGACTGATATGTTTCACTACCAAAGAGGATCCAGGAATTGACTCATGCATATCAATACTTAGTGATTAGTTAATATCATCAGTGTAGAATTAATGCCCCATGAAACGTGGTTCTGACTGCAGAACCTGGTTAGTAAAAACCTGTATTTTAAAGGTTGGTTCTTCTAACACTGAGGAAACCAGGAAGTGAGATTAACAGAGTGGATCTATGCCTGCAACCCAAAACTACATTGCAGTGTGACTAGGAAAATATTTACAGCATTTTTCCTTTTCATCAGTGGTTTTCAGTAGCTTCGGTCCTGAAAGAACCACCTTTGCAGATAAGCGGCCTGCTGGCTGAAATGTTCTATTTAACCAAGTGCCAGAATCAATATCATATTTCAGCAGAACCATTTATCAAGCCAACGTTCCCCATCTCCTTTGCATATGTAGCTCGTCTCTGTCGGGCCTTCCGTCCTTGCCTTGCCATAAGGTCTACATTCATGCAGACACGTTCCCTCTGTGTTATCTTTCCCTTTTCACCTCCCTATGCTAAGAAGGCCATTTGTATTCCAGAGCGAGGTTGGCAGGGTACGCTTATCTTTTCAGAGGGCCTTTGAAAAGGCTCTGATTCTGCATGAAAAGGAGATTCCACAGGCAACCTGTGTGACATATCATGACACCCTAACAGGTGGAGTTCAGAGCGGGGGCCGACCAGACAGCTATTGGCAACAAATCTCAAGTCACGACGCGCGTCATTCCTCAGAGTGCACAGGAGGAACGTGCAGAAGGCGAGCGTGCTGGCGACATTGTCAGACAGAGCGAGCTGCTAACTGAAGCTGCAGGAAGGAGCTGAAAACTGAACCAGTTTCTGAGGTTCATGGTGAGGAGTAGAGTTAAAGGATTACACAGACTACATGTCACCCATCACAGGGTGAATTATACATGTCAAATATCGTCTGATCTGTTCTCCACAGGTTAAAAGATTCAGGCAAGATTCACTGGTTCCCCCAGAGGTTTTATTCTTGTACAAGAAAAGCCGACAAAGCAGCAGCTTGAATATTAAAGACCGAAACTTAACAAACAAACAGGAATCCATGGTGCCTGATCAAAGAGTGTTATTAAAACTAATTACTGTTGTGAGCGGATCTGTTCTCAGGGACGAAGAAAATTCTTTCATGTCAAGTTCAACTTTGCCAAAGTTAGACACACAAAACAGTTGACAAATAGCAAAACAACCAGGAAGCTAGCGTAGCTAATTAGCCGTGTTTTGTTGGAGTAGAAACTTTTTCACAAAGGACACCTGGACTGTTGTGAGGCAGGAGTTAATTGTACAAATACATCGCTTGAATGAATGATGTGAATTTGTTTTCCCATATTAGCAACCAAGCTACAATGCTTCTGACTGCTAGCAACCAAGCTAACATGCCTCTGACTGTTAGCAACCAGGCTAACGTGCCTCTGAATGTTGGAACCAAGCTAATGATTATGCTAGCTTTTTCCTTTGTGTGTCACCTGGCCGATCATGTGAAGTAAATGGCACCAGTTCAGAGAAAACTAAAAAAAAGATAGTGACTGAAGTCGCTCCAACATTTTCCCACCTGGCTAATGTGTTAGCTGCTAGCTGGCCAGCTACAGTAATCCACCACTAGCCCTATCAGCAACCGTCCCATGATACTAGCATTTTAAGTTTCAAGATTCAAGATTGTCTTTATTCTCACTGAGCATGGACATGCATTGCAACCCCCGTGTTAGACAGAAAGATGATAGATTAGATAATAAAATAAAATGAAGATAATAGAATAAAATAAACTAACATGCCATAAAAATATTTGGATGTACAGCAGTAGTTAGCATTAGCAGTGATAGCCATCTCTATGGAAAAGAAGATCAGTAGTTAATGAGCGAGCTCCAGGAAGAGGAAGCTCCTTTCTTTCTGTCAAACTGTTTTTAAAGACTTTGTTGAATACAAACGTTCAAACATCATCGTGATACAGGAAATTCAACCATGAATAAATAAAATAAAATTAAAAAAAACACTTCAATCTGGAATCGACACAGTGTGATACGGTGTGTAGAAGGAGGTAACTGACACAGCTCAGTGATTACACTCAGAAACGTGTCACAGATTTGAATACGTGCATGCATGCATGGCGTGCTGTGCATGTGTGTGTGTGCGTGCTGTGCATGTGTGTGTGCGTCCCGTGCTGACAGCAGTGTTTTGTGTGGACAGGCTGCAGGGCCGCAGCTCTTCCTGCATGCTCTCCTGGATAACGTTTTCTCAGAGACGTGAAAGCTGTCAGGGCTTCGCTGCTTACTGGGGCATATATCATCGATGAGCAGCCCTCTCTGCCTCTTTTCTTTCCCTCGCCTCTCCTCCGCTCCCACCCAATCATTCTCTCACTCTTTTAGTCTATTAATGTGTGCGCTCTCCTTTTCCCTGTATTTCTTCTTCATAATGATCCCCCATGGGAAATTACTTTCTGAGAGAAAATGGAATTAGGCTCACACAGATACACTGATTCACTCGTTTTGAACTATCGTTTATTCATTGGTTATTGTTTTCTCTGTGTGTGGATAGTTCGGTTGTTGTAGATGATCAGCCCTGCACTGGTTTTCCATGTCACGCTCTTCACATGTCACCTGCAGTGATTCAGATGGATCTGGTATTACGCTGTTTCCGTCAGTTGGCGGTAGCAGTCGACCAATCAGAGCTTTGTAGGAGAGATTTGGAATGGTGACGTCATCTCCCTCCATAGCCAGCTAGCTCCTTCGCTATATTCCTGAAAAGTGTTTGCTTGTGTTGGGCTCAGCCTCTTGACTGAACTCGTTAGAAACTCTGGTTCTTTCTTTCATTACTCTCCAGTCGTTCTTTTCCTCCTCTCATCTTCATGCAGAATCACAAACATCTTCACTCTCTCTGTTTGTTTGTGTGCTGTCTCAACATCTCTGGAAACGGCTTTGTTTTCTTTGTGAACTCACAGTGAGTCAAATTACAGAAATACAGAGACCGAACTGTACGATATCCGTCCATTAATGGCCTGATAGATGTGCAGCGTCCAGGTTATTAAAATGAAGGGTTGTTTGTTTGTTTGATCCATCCTGATCCGCCATGAGATGTTTAACAAGTCCTCCAAATTACAGCCCCATTCCAGAGAAACTGGACGCCACATGAAACAGACATAATAATCTCCTTCATCCAATCACATGTTCACAAAGTGTTGAACCTCGCTCCATCCTCGCTGTGAACCACTGAGCCTTTCAATCATGATACTATCACCTGTCACCAATCAACCTGTTTACCTGTGGAATGATCCAAACAGGTGTCTTTGGAGCGTTCCACATCTTTCCCAGTCTTTTGTTGCTCCTGTCCCAACTTGTTTGAAACATCAGATTCAGAATTAGCAGATATTTACAAAAATCAATGAAGCTGATGAGCTCAAACATTAAATATATTGACTTTGTCCAGTTTTCAGTTGAGTTTATGTCAACAAGGACTAGCAAGTTATCACTTTCTGTTTTGTTTATGTTTTAAACAGCTAAGATGGAGCTTCCCATTCAAAGGAAGTCCAAATTTTAACCAAATTCCAAGAAAACTGGCAAAAAAAATGGAAATTAATGCACATTTCCATTTGACAATGGCCATAAAAGCAGGTGGCTGGAAACCCACCTACTGATCTGACACCGCTGCGGTGAAGATTTGGTTAATTTTAGACACAGAAGCAGCTTGGTTGTGGTTTAAATAACTACTTGGTTAAAGTTGAGGAACAATCATATTCGTAGTTAAAAGAAACCAGCCTTGACTGATCCGTCCAACCAACCCAAACCCCTCCGTCTGCAGACTCTGCTGCTCTACAGCATCATTTCCGTTGCTCGCCAAGTAGTTCCATCCCGATAGTGCACCTTAGTACATCATAACATAATAATGTTTGTTGGTTTTGGGGATTTGCTGAAATTTTATTTCTAAAGACAAAAATATCACGAAAGCCGAATCCCGACATAAACTGCGTACAATGTGAGTGTGCAGACAATGTGAGTGGACAAAACAAAATAATCCCCCAGTGATGTGATGTCACATGATGTGCACAAGAATAGGTTTATTATTACGGTTAATGAGACATTTTGAAGAAGGCAGCATTTCCATAAAGCAGAATGAGCATCAAATGTTTCTTTCGGCCGTTCTTAGAACATTTTCAGCCGCCAGAAAACTGCAAACTCACAACTTTGTGTTTATTCGGATATTCAAGGATATTGAATCTTAGCATCAGATAATGGCTACTGGCATCTCCAGTCCAGAAATAATCAGCACTGCTGGTGTTTCTCTGTGTTGCGCCCTCCAACAGAGCTTGTCAACAAGACATCCAGGACCAGGAGGGAAAGCTGGGCATTTAATCAGATGAAAAGTGTGAAACTGATGCCAGAAAGTGTTGCAACCGGAGGAGAGATGCCATACACCCCTGCCTCTTCTGCAAACATACTCATCATTAGAGTCGAGTTGGAGGAATGGAGTATACATGGTGATATCATCCCACAAAGACATGCACTTATGGAAACAGCAGCGTTGTGCTTCGGGCTAATTCAACCATACATTCTGATGAAATTATGTGCAGTCACGTATGAAAAAGAGGAGCATCTGCTTGGTTTCTATGAGGATGTGAGAACGCTTCCCTCTGGAGCAGAGGTTGCATTTCCGCTGAGACATGAAAAAAGACGTGCGTTTCTTCTTTCCCCCCTCTTCTGCTTTGCATAACCGATAATTTGCACAACACAGAATTCAATTTATTATTTCTCTTAAGAGGCATTCAGGTCCTAACAGGGTGAAGAACAGAGGAAACATCATCGGCACATAAAAAGCAGTAGCTGTACGTTTTCCCTGAAGAAATCAAAGGAGGCTCATCTCAAAGGAGGCGAAGGCTCATTTTATAGGTGGGTGTTCTTTTGCCATAGAAACGTGGCTGGAAGGACGAGTACAAACTCGTCCCGGTGACGAAACATCCAGCCAAAGGAACCTGTGTGGAAAGGTTAAAAGAAAATGAAAACAACACATGTACAGTAACTTTCAGACTCTCTGCTGCTGTACAGCAATATACCGGATCTGCGAGATGTTGACAGCAAGCTGTATCTGGAAGAAAAGGGCAGCAGTGGCAGTGGGTGGGGGTAGCTGTCCTGATTATGTGTGAGCGGGGGCCCACAGGGATTTAAAGGAATAGTTTTGAATATTTGGGAAAATTTCTTTTTGGGAGCAAGATAGTGGAGACCTGGACTCTGCTGTTACCTCCATCTGCAGGAGGAAACTCCTCGCTGTGCAGGGTTACAAACACCCCCACCAGCACCTCCGAAGCCCGCTCATTTACATGATGCATCTCATTTGTGTAATCTGTACAAACGCTCCAGGCAACAAAACACTGCACAATTGTTGCTGAACTCATCCAAGAATTGACCCAGAAAGCGAATCCATTTAAGTTGCTCAGCTTCTCGACACTGTGATTCTTCCAGTAACAGAATTTTGAGCTCTGGGTTTGGATGTTTGCTCCTCGAGAGTCACAGTTAACATCTGACATTTTAATTTGCTTGTACCGCTGACTTTTTAATCAAAGAAGCAGACACTTTCTAAAGCTTTTTTTTCTTCTTTTTTCCAGGGATGATTCAGCCCCGAGAGCTTCATGTCCATCCGAGCCATAAAAGCGCTGCAGCTGTGAGTCATCTAACGTCATCTAGGGTGAAGATGAGCAGGACTTTTACTTCCTGAACCAGGGGCCCCACATCTCATCTATATTAGCGCTCTCTGCTTACATTTGTGGTCTTTTGGGCCCAAAGTACCACCGAAGACATGCAGCGGTGGAAACCAAGCACCGCCTCGAGCCTGGAAAGCTTTCCCCAGGTGTTTTTCCTGTTATTAACACCGGATGTGGTTCTTCACAGCGGAGAACGCAGGCAGCTCCATCATGTTTAGCCACAGGAGCAGGAATCACATTTGCTCTGACTGCATTACTCAGAGTTAAAGTGCAGCCTGGAGACAATCAAAAGCTAATTTCTTCTGACTCAACCCTGGACTTTACACAGTGAACGTTCACCTTTTTCCCCGTGTTACCAGTGATTTGAGCCGTGCTGCCTGATTAAGAAGGGCAGGCTGTGTTTGCTGTTTCATCAGTCAGAGGGGAGGCGTGCTTTGCGCCTCCTGCACGTCGGGAAGCTGGCGGCTGCTCCCTGTAGCTGAGTTATTGCTTTGAGCGTTCTCGTGCAGGTGCAGCATTTTTGGATGGCACCAAACACTGAGCTGCAAAGATGAGCGTGATCAGAATACCCTGCAGAGGAGGAACCACTCGTCAGTGTCGCTGACGTGATTGGTCGCTATTAGCTCTGTCAAAAGTTGGCTGATAGACTTTGTTAATTCATTCAAAGCCAAAATTTTGTCCTGGATATTAATTTCGCACCCTTTTTGTGAGTGATCAGACAGTTTAGTCCAGTCAGTAACAGATGAATGCATGCATGTAAAGTCTGGTTAAAGGAGCTCTTTCTTAATATGTTAATATATTTGGGGGTTTTAATTTGAATGCGTATTTTTCTTGATTTTTAATGGCTCACAGCAGGAAAGGTCCTGTGCATTATGACTGAAGCAGACCAATAAGAAGCCTTTTGGATATCTGTTGAATCCTGTTTTAAGAGCAATGATTATTCATAACTTCAGGGGGATTTTTCATTCAGTTATTGCTCTGTTTTGTTGAGACTATTCAGCCGATATTTTCTCACACTCTTGCAGGAGCAACACAGAATTTCAACTCCAAAAATGTCTTAATCAATATTCCAAATTGAGCAGCTGATAACAATTTCTACTGCGATCCATCACTTCCCAGACAAGCTCAAGGTGTGTCCAGAAGGGTCCGTCTGACAATCTGGGAAACACGAGACGGTAAATAAACCTTCTTTCAGAGCAGAAGTACAGAGATGACGTTATAGCCAGTTTAGTATAAACACTGGAGTCCAGGTGGAAAAAGCGAGTCTGAAGACTGAAGAAAATCCTTGCAAATCTTCTTTATCAAGTTCATCTTCACTGTGTGAATAATGCTAACAAATGAGCTTGTTTGCTCACTTGTCCCATGACAAATACTTGTCCGGTGACAGTGAAACTAACAAGTTAACTGTGAATTTGTCCAATTACAGCCAGTCTGTAACCTTCAGGTTGTTTAGTTAGCTAACTGACTGTTACCAAACTCTTATTTTATGACACAATGAAAAAACGAATTCATAACTGAGACCATGGCGGCACATAGAAACAGGAAACACGATCAGAGCAGCAGCGAGTTATTCACACCATCAGGGTGGAAGTGACACTTATACAAAATGCATTATATTGACATTTATGGCAACCCATGCTGCCATCTGACAGCTGCGTTACTGTAACCATGGAGACCTCAGCATCTCTGACGCTCTGGAACGTCCTCATGATTCCCAGTAACAGGATTTTAGGTTAGTATAATGCAAAATCATTAATGTAACTGTACACACTTTCACGTGTGAAGAGTTTTGCCTCATTTTTCTATGACACGTTAAAATGTTCAACTTTATGTATAGATTTGATTAATCAGGCTCACCACTAATGTGATGCTAGACCCGCCCCTGGAGGTGAATACTACAGATCAGAGATACAGAGATATTTATCCCTGTTCTTGCTTATCAGACAGCACCATTGGTTAACAGCTTAATTTAGCTGCTAGATGAACTGCTTTTGTAATCTTATCAGTAAATACGTGTGAAAGCACCTCAAACACAATCAAAAATGTCAAAATAAACTACTTAATAGTTCATAAAATAGAACTCTTTCCTTTTCTTCTATTTCTAGGCTAGCTTTGTAGTTTAATAAAATTTAGTTTGTTTTCTGGACAAAAAGATCCTGTGGGATCCACTGTCTTTGAACAATGTGCTTTTCTGCTTATTTTTCAGACCGTTTGTAGTTGTAGCTAATGCAAGCCCTCCAGAGAGTCCGGTTTTTCTGTGTCCCCCAACACCGCGGAGGGTTATGTGCTGTAAATCTTTTATGATGAACAACAATTCAGCACGTCTGTGCTGCAGCACTTGCACACAGCAGGGCTACTGTGTCCCCCTGCTTACGGTCTTTATGCTAAGCTAGGCTAATCACCTCTTGACTCCTTGCACTGACATGGACATGACATTATGAATTCACATTCATAAATTAATCTGATCTGAGGTTTATGGGTGTTGCTTTAATATTATAGCAATAAATTGACAATTTGTTCACCTTCCTTCCATAAAAATAGTATAATAATCATAATAGGCCTCACAGGTATTTCCTCGTGTAAACACTAATATGCTGATTAGCTTTTTGACAGCCTTCTAGCTTCTTGTATCTCTCACATCAGCTGCTTTCATTTTACCTCTTGCAGCTCTACCTGTAGCTGCCGATCTTTGGCTCTGTGCTCGATTAAAGCTCATCTCTCGTCTCCTGAATGCTAATGTGTCCCAACCAGCCAGCTGCTCCCTGTTTTATTTAAAGCCCTTTTGTCAAGGTCCAAATTAAAATCTAGTGCATAAATTACATTTTCCAGTGTGGAAGTGTGTGCTGAGGTTACCTGAGGGGGGTCTGAAAAGATCCTGATTTTTAGATATTATAGTTAGCTTCAGACCTTATCGTCCCTCAGCTCTGCATCTCATTATTGTGATGACCCTCATTTTCAGGCATTATGCTGTATGATTGTTCTGACCAGAAGTCTTTTAAATATATTTTCTCCCTAATGTTGATTTGATGGATTTATTATTTTCTAACTAGACAGCTCCCTGAGGCTGTGACAGCAAAGCTTTGGACCAAATGCTTAAGTGAGCATGCTAATATGCTTCCAGTGACAATGGTGTTTACCACGTTCCCACCTTAGATTAGCATGTTGGCATGCTAGCGTAATTAGCACTAAATATAAAGTACAGCTGAGGCAGATGGGAATAAGAGTAGTTTCTTGGGTATTTGATCCAAATTATTGGACAAACTGAAATTCTGATGTTCACTAGATCGAAAGTCAGTTACCATCACCAAAGTTATTACGCGACATGAATGTCTGGAGAGATTTCAGGCAATCCAACAGTTTCAGTGAGATTTCACCCAAAACCACAAATGTGAACCTCATGGTGACGCTGGAGGAAAAGTCAGGAGGATGCATGGTTTCCATGGATATCTGTAGAAAATGTCTTTGCAAACATGAAGGACCAACATTGTCCTTCAGCCATGCTGCTACTATGACCATGGAGCTGTTTGGCTGATTAGACCCCCCATCCTGTAACACTCATCCACCTTTAACCTCTGACCTCCACCATCACGTCATCCCTTATAATCAGGTGCAGCGAGCCACCTGCGTTGACGGTTTCAGCGTCATGTCTGGCAGGTGAAGGTCTGCAGACGCAGCGGTGTTGCTCAGCTGACTCAGCTGTTGCTTCTCTCCTGCTTTGATGAAAGCAGCGCTCGCTGGTTGGTGGGATTACAGTATTTAAGCCTTCTGTACCTGGTTGTGGCTCCACTGATTGTGCTCTTCTCCTGCAGCTACGGACAGGAAGGAAGGCCACTCCAGCACGTCCCAAAACACGAGGCTATTCCACTCAAGGCTATTCCACTCAAATGTACTGACCGAGGATTATCTGTGGGTATGATTGAGACATAATGCTCCTCCATGCTGAGTAGCTGCATGAGCCTCCTGAATATGCTCCCAAAATGCTATCCGGGCTCTCATTAATAATTTGCATTGCCGCCTCATTACGGTGGATATATGCTTATGTCTCCTGGTGTACGGATGCCTCCAGCGTAGCGACTGATTTATAGTTCAGCAGCAGACTTCACACAGCGATACACTACGACAGCACAAGATGGATATGATGCACACTGCACATTGTAAACCGTTATGTACAGCACTGTGATCATTAACCGCCTAATGTTTATATTCTTTCAAACTATATCTCATGCAGCTGAAGCAGAGAAGCTGACTGAACTTTAACTTTCTTTATGTTTTTATGTTCTTTATGTAACTTCTTCACTTTCAGCTTCATCAACCCAGGAGATGTAGTTACGTTTATACTTGTTTCCAGTAAATAAAGTAGGAAGGAAAAAACAGTTTAAGAGCCAAAGAGAAAAAAATGATGCATCTGTCCTATCCCTAAAATACCAGCCCAGTATCCTGAGGCGTTACAGTTTTGCAGTACATGATTTATGTCCATCACCAATCATAAAATTGATGATTCAACAGTCATCCACCAATTGCAAGGTTTGCGGTTAAATCCCT